>NC_138724.1:15923124-16483124 GCF_965113295.1 Leuciscus leuciscus | reverse complement strand
ATAGACCTACATACAAATCGCTTAATTTGATACAAAAATGTCCGTGGTTGCAGAAACACCCAAATACCTTCAGAAGTTTCTGAAAGCTACCACGTTTACCATAGTATTCATGACGAACAACCAAAAAGACGTTAAACAGCAGTATATATCATAGGATGTGCAACAGTAAAGAACAACGTTGATTTCTCGATGATCTGGCAACCTCAGGACTGAGTCAGCTGACCGGCTGAAGATGACAGGCGAGGCTCATCGCTTCGCTGATACAAAGAGTCATTTCTCGCTATCCGTGGGGATTTAATCAGAAACCATGAGCAGCACACAATCTTACACACGCTTCGGGGACGAAAAATACAAAAACTGGTTGAAAACAACGGAGAGTCTTTCCTTACTGAGGAAAGGCATTAAGGACTTCATTGAAAAGGAAACCGAAACTTATCACAACTCTCTTCGAAACAAACCGAAGCTGAATGGACAGACCTGTAACAAGAAAACATGCGATGTTAAGAAGGTAAACTGTAAATGCAAAGTCAGTGTAACGTTAAACAATTGAAATAGCCTTCTTTATTTATCGTTTCACTGTATGTGTTAAATAAAATACAAATAATCACCCAATGTAATGGGCTGCTGCTGTATAAAGTGTAGACAATTAGACAATGTAGAGAAATACAGTGCAATTCATATAAAATTAACAATTGAATTCATTTTAACAATTAACTTACTGACTATACATGTATTTAGGCTATACGACTTACATCCATGAGGTATTCAGAGCTGTCAAACATTTTGAACACATTTCAGCCATTCTCCAAAAAAAGAAAAAAGTAGCCTATCTATCTTTGTCCAGTGTCGTAAATGCTTTAACGTTACTAGGCTGCTTGCAAAATAAAATAAAATCTGTTTTGGTGGTCTAATGATGCAGCTGAACTCTGTCTGTCCGGTCCATCCATCCATCCATCCATCTTATATAAAAAAGTGGATTAACACAAATAGGAATACTACAAATAGCCATCAATCCAGCCATCCATAAAGCCTAAAAAAAAAATGTCAATAAGAATCAAAGATTCTGGGAATGTCTGTACCTGTCTCTCAAACTGTGCTTTGCTGCTACCCATAGTCTCTCTGCGAATTGTGTGAATGCTGGAAGAAAGAAATTGAGGCCAACTATAATGGGGGGAGAAACAGAATAAACTGGGAAAACTGCCGGCCACATCTCTGGTCCGCAGAAAAGTGGGAAGTTGCCAAGGTAAGTTACATTCATCATTGAATTTGTATTATTATAGTGTTGCAACTGAGTGCATTGACTTGATGCATATGGGGAAGTGTCAGTGAACAAAAATCAATGTCCATTACATTTTTATCTTTGTTGATTGCATGTTTCGCGTGACAGGCGTATATGCCACGTGGGCACCCCAAACATTGCCAGTTTTCCGAGTTTGATGTCTCTGCCATCCTGAACTTAATGAGTTTCTGTAAACATTTTAAAAACATCCCAGGGAAAAATGTAAGTATTCTGAAATGCAAATATCCTGTTTTTCCCTTCAAATGATCATTTTCAGCATTATGTCACTCTGAACCTCTATATCCGTTTTAAACTTCTCAAATGCTATGTGCTATAGTATCAGTTCGGATATTCAAATAATGTAGATCTCACTGTGTGCTGGATAACACATTTTACACATTTCTTTTCAACAATTAAGGTCATAACTAAGGTCATACAAATACGGAACAATGCGATGCACTCCCCTGACTTGAAAATTAATAATGAGGACATGATAAGTCATCATAATACAGTCCTGCAGCTGGCCAAGACGCTCGAACCTCTTATCCCACAACTGAAAGGCTTGGAAAAGGAGATAACACAGGTGGATGGAAAATAATGAATCATATTTTAATAAATTATTATTATTAAAATAGCATTACCATTATTAATATTTAATAATAATAATTATTATAATAGCGATTAGTATAAATGTTACACTTTACCAGTAGGCTATAATTGTATTATTCATAATTCAATCCAGAACAAAAGTTTTTTTCTTTCTTTTTTTTTCTATGTAGTTTAATAAAATCTTGGACAGGAATTTCAATGCAGCCCCATGTGAAGTAGACGGCCAACAGGTCGATCTTCAGACCATTGAAGTTCTGAATCGCGAGCAGCAAGCATTGAAAGACAGGATTGAAGACTTTATCTCGCGCTTTGAGGGGAACCAAGACGAAAATGTTGAAGTAAGTAAAGTAGTAAAAGTTAAGTAGTTAAGCGTGAACTGCATCATGTTCATGTTCTAAAAACATGACTTTATGTTAAGGAAAAACCACAGGACATGAAGGGACTCCTGGACTTCCTGGACCAAAACGAAGATCTCCTGAAGGACCTGGGCCCTCAAGTGCACAAACTTAAAGAGATGCAGGCAAGAGTAGATCAACATGAGAAGGAAATCCACAACCTGGCAGATAGAGTGGAGAACCTGGAGAAGGTGACACGTGGTGAGAGGAAAATAAGACCATTCATATTTATCTTTGATTTAGAAATTTAGCAATATAAACATGCAATTATCTGAACTTGGTCTAATATGTAATTTCCTATTTACTTTTATTGTCTTTAAAATATGGTTAAAGTGTACTGCCGAACGTACCGATAAGCATTTACGGTAGAATAAAATATACTTTAATGCCATTTTAATAAAAAAAAAAAGTGCTTTACGTGTTTTTTTTATATTTTATTCAGCATATCAAAAAAAGTGCACTTCTTTAAAGCACAACAAAAAAAATTTATTTAAAAAGTACTTCAAAGGAAAACTTTTAATTTGACATCATTACAAAGTGCACTTTTTAAAAGTCGGCTTAAGTGTATTAAAAACATTAATGAAAGTGTGCTTTTTTACAAATATAATCCACAACAGATTTTTAAAAACATACCTTTGAGATTTGAAGGACACTACAAGTGCACATGCATTACTATTAAGTGCACTTCTTTTTCAGGGGATGCCATGCTTTTTTTAACGCACCTTAAATCATTTTGAGTTTGTTCACATGTAAGAGTCCTACTATATTTCAGTTCGTCTCATTCTTTCGTGCTTCTCCATCCACAGATCCTGTTCCTCCTGTCAACCCACTTAGATTCAAGAATCATCTTTATGAGTATTGTCAAGCAAAGAAATGGTCAGAGGACAAATTCCCTGTTTTTGCAGAGTTTCAGGAAGCACAGGGTAACAAATTCATCAGTCCATGTAACATTAAATGCATAGTAATCCTTTGAAACAAATAAAACATGTATTTGTTTAGATACTGTACAGGAAAAGTGGTAATGCACAAATGGAAAATCTTTCACTCAGGTTCGATTCAACAGTTATCATACAGTTCATATCCTTTGTACAGGTTATAGGGCTGAAGTGAGGGTAAATGGGCAAACTTTCATTGGCACAGAGGTGTTTAACGACAAAAAGAGAGCCCATCAGGAGGTGGCATGCATTGCGCTTGAGCAGCTGAAATTACAGGACGAAAGCACAGATGAACCATCAAGCTCAGTCACACAGCCTGAGGCCTCCTGTTCATCTTCCTCAGGTAAAACAGATATTGTACTATAGTATTGGAAAATGGTATATGTATGGTATAAGTATATGAAACTATGATCACAATGTAATTTAGTCTTTTGACATTTCAGGAAACACTTTCTTTAGTAATGTGACTGTGGATCTTGATCAAGAAGTTGCGTCTGATAGATGTTCTTCAGAGGAAGAAGCAACTGAAGCCGCTTATAAGGTTTTATGGGAAAAATTTCGCATCAGTGCTCCAGCAGAAGGTAAAGAACAAAGCTTAAGCTTAAGATAAAATGAAAAACAGTTTCACTGTTTTTTTGAGCCCTAAAATAATACTTTATTTAACACTAATAAAGTACTTTATAAGCATAATCTCTGTATTAAATACTTCATAGTTAACCAAACATGTAGCATTTGCACAATATTTTAATATTGTGCAAATATTCTCTGAGTTTCTTTGGCATTTTAGAGTTTAAATGATTTCCTGAATAGCACACTTAAGTTGCTTTTTATTCCTGTTGCAACAGGTCAGACATACAGGTTGTTGATCATGGAATATTTCCACACACAGCATTTCCAAAAACCGACAGAACTCTTTGTTCAAAATGATGACGACACAACCATTTGCAAGCTCAAACTCATCGGCCCTTTTACTTTTTATGACAAAGGTAACTGCTGTTAGTCATGGGTTAAATATCTTGTCTCACTAAAGGTTTGTGTTGATTCACAAGCTATTGTTTGCTAACCTTTAGTTTGCATGTCTTACATTGTTCAGATGGCTCCACCAATAAGAAACAGGCGGAGCAACAGGCAGCTAAAGTTGCTCTGCAGCATCTGTCAGGAATCCTCAACGGTGCTCCAATATCAGACACTGAGAAGAACCTCAAAGGTGAACTGAAGGAGCGTCTAGATAAGCTGGGTCTCAAAAATCCTGTCTATGACACAAAGAAAACAACAGAGATCGGTGATGAGCATGTGACCAGCGGCATCAGCTCAGACCTGGCTACTTCTGCAGTCTCTATCAGTCAGGCACCAGAGAAGAGCCAGGGGGGGCCATCAGGACAAGAGGGCCAGGGGGGGCCATCAGGACAAGAGCCAGTCCGTGTTCCTGTTCCTGCGCTGCCGGACCCTCAAGAATCCAGTTCTTCAGCCGCACAGAAGAAAAAGCCCAGGATTGATTGTCCAGGTAATGGAGCAGCTTATAAGAAATAAGTCATTAATGCTAAAGAGTGGTGCAGGGATGATGTCAAAATCCGGAAGACTAATTCGCCAGAGGTTCCCTTTAGATTTTCCTATGGGTTTGTATAAAGTACAATTCATGTACTCTCGTAATCTTTAATCACCTCCCTTTTGCAGTGGCTTCTCTTCCAACCCATTCTAATGGGAAAACATGAAAACTATTTTACGGGGTGGCAATTTCGTATGAAATTTTATGCTGTGAACTGTACGAAAAGAATTTTTTGGAAAAACGTAAGCATGAAGGTCCTCCCCTAACCCCACCGTTAGTCCGAAATTCTCGCACGTTAAAAAATAAATATGACCTCACATTGTATCGATCATGTTTACACACTGCCTCCGCAACTTTCGTCCGTCATAAAAAAAATTCTAATCGGGTTCGATTTTCTGTGTTTTTCGCATCCGTAGCGAGCATTTTGAGAGGTGTTTTGACAATTCAGAGCCACCGAATGACGAATACGAAAAAACGCATACAAAATTTTAAGTGTGCAAGGACCTTTAAACTTACTGAGGAGTAACTACCCCTTACTTACTACCCCTAAAAACACTGAGGAGTAAGCAAATCGTACAAAATCGTTGATCACAAGAATTAATATGAATTAACCACCAATTTGCCAAAACGTAAAATAAGTTTCCATGAGATTGTGTTGTCTCTTCTCTTCTCTGATGACGTGTTTACTGTCACTCACATGAGATCGACCAATAGCAAATCACAACCATCCAATCAATTCCCAATAGATGAAATCAAGTCCTGCCCTACGTTTCTTTCTTGATTCAGAAGCCGTTTCATTGGGATATACCATGTAAAAAATATCTTTTGTTTTGACATTTCAGGAATCACTTTCTTTAGTAAAGTGACTGTGGATCTTGATCAAGAAGTTGCGTCTGATAGATGCTCTTCAAAGGAAGAAGCAACTGAAGCCGCTTATAAAGTTTTATGGGAAAGATTTCGCATCAGTGCTCCAGCAGAAGGTAAAGTAAAAAGTGTAGATTTGATATAAAATGTATTATCAATATCGATAATAAAGCCAAACATTAAGTCATACGCTAGTATTTTCACATGTAAAGTGTTTCACTCTTACTCGAGGCTTAACTTAAAATAAAATACGTTGTGAGTTTGCTAATGTAGTTTTTTGGTGTTATTGTGAGCCAGATATGTTAGAATATGTTAAAATGATTTTCAAAAGAGCATAACGGATTTAGTTTGTGTTACAACAGGTCAGACGTACAGGTCAGTGATCATGGATCATTTCGACACCAATGATTTACAAAAGCCAACAGAAGAGTTTGCTGATGATGACAACACAGCTGTCTGCATACTCAAATTCAATGGACCTTTCACTTTTTATGACAAAGGTGATTTCTACTTTTATTGATTGTTTGAACACTATTCAGGTGAATTTCTAGGTCATATTTCACCCCAAAAACAAATAAAAAAAATTTTTTCTAAGGAAATGTAGTATAGTTTAAGACCATTTTAAAGTGCCCCTATTACGCTTTGTCAGATATTATCTTTCATGCAGTGTGTAATATACAGCTGTTTGTGATTGTAAAATGACTGCAGTTTCAAAGATCAAAGTGCACTGTAGGGGATTTTACAGTTAAAGACCCAAGGACCAGATATGATGAATGAAGACCAGGAGTCAATGAAATGCAATTAATTGAAGACATTTTTACTGTAGAATAGTTTGCAGTTTCACCAGCAGACGTCAGCTTCACACTCAGCAAGGAGTTCGTAGGCAGACAATTATACTCTCACACAATCACTAAGCTACGTCATCATGTCGGGTTGAATCATTCTGATTGGTTAAGGCAGAGATAAACTTTCCAAGAATTTCCACTGAGGTCACCAATCTGGGTTTCTAGGCTCCAGTTTGCATATATATATAATTTTTCAGATGAAATATGACCCACATTAAACTCTGAGATGCTCCCATTTATTTTCTGTTTACTAAAATGTGTGTTTTGATTTACAAGCTATTGTTTGCTTATTTTTAGTTTTCATGTCTTACATTGCTCAGATGGCTCCACCATTAAGAAACAGGCGGAGCAACAGGCAGCTAAAGTTGCTCTGCAGCATCTGTCAGGAATCCTCAACGGTGCTCCAATATCAGACACTGAGAAGAACTTCAAAGGTGAACTGAAGGAGCGTCTAGATAAGCTGGGTCTCAAAAATCCCGTCTATGACACCGAGAAAAAAACAGAGATCGGTGATAAGCATGTGACCAGCGGCATCAGCTCAGACCTGGCCTCTTCTGCAGTCTCTATCAGTCAGGCACCAGAGAAAGATCATTCAGAGCTGAAGTCTAAAAGCATCTCCACAACAGCACAACTCCCATCAGGACAAGAGCCAGTCCGTGTTCCTGTTCCTGCGCTGCCGGACCCTCAAGAATCCAGTTCTCCACAGAGGAAAAAGCCCAGGATTGATTGTCCAGGTGAAGATAGTATGCTATTGAATGGGACACCAGTAGAGAGTGCTAGTGGTACAGTGTAAAAATGTGCACTGATTTGCAACTGCGCTCTCATCTGCCTGTACATCTTTGTGTATTTTACAGAAATCAATGACCTTTTTAATGTATATAATCTCAAGCCCCCACATGTGAAGATGGAGAACATGACGTGTAATGAGAATTTCAAATGTAGTGTGGAAATCAACCTGGAAAAATATACTTTTGCTAACAAACAAGGCTACGACAGCAAGAAAGAAGCCACTCGAAAAGCCTACCTGTTGTTTGGCTGTGCAGTGTCAATTTTCGATTCTAGTATAGGTACGTTTGTGTATTTACTTTTGTGTATTGCTCATAATATGTGTGCGTATATATATATGCATGTCCCCTAACTAATGCTTATATCTTTCTTACCTCAAACTCAAGATGAAAAGACTTCCAGTGCGAAGGTGAAGCAGGCTTTTTCTCAGAATTCTCTTCCTCTTCCACAAGAAGATTTTGAAGGATCTGTAAAGCCATTTTACTGCTCACTAAAGAACATAAGTTACAAAGTTATCTATACAGGACAAGGTTAGTATGATTGTCTTATTTGATGTTAAACGGACTGCAAAAACAAGAGTTTGTACTCAACAGAATCAAGAAGAAGTGCGTCCAAGAGAAAGAAAATGAAAAAATATTTTGAAAGGTATATTATACTGTCAGGGATGGATTAACGCACAGGCTTAAATTGTAATATTTCACTATATTACTGTTTTTACTGTATTGTTGACCGAATAAATGCAGCCTTGGTGAGCATAAGAGACTTCTTTTAAAAGCATAAATCTTACCGACCCCAAACATTCTCTCTCTCTCTCTCTCTCTCTCTCTCTCTCTATATATATATATATATATATATATATATATATATATACACTGAGAAAAGAAAAGTAAAAGCATGAATGCCATTTTATTCAAATATGATGTGGTCTTTTTCTAGGGTCCTCAGAG
The DNA here is from genome assembly GCF_965113295.1 of Leuciscus leuciscus. Lineage (NCBI taxonomy): Eukaryota > Metazoa > Chordata > Actinopteri > Cypriniformes > Leuciscidae > Leuciscus > Leuciscus leuciscus. The sequence continues at coordinate 16,474,918 of NC_138724.1, read as the reverse complement.
GCTGAAGCCAAGTTAGTTCCTCTCCAGAATGCCTTGCGTTCACTATCACCTCTCTTTGGTTATGATTCACTAACTGGAGCTGATAGTGTTGAAGAGGTGCAGAATCAGCTGAGCTCTATGCTGAAGGGGGCCGGTCAGGAAGACCCCGTCATTTCCATGAAGCCTGTTGATATCCAATCCAATATCCAGCTGTCGTTCTGTGACTATACGCTGAAGTGCTCATGCCAGAACTCCAAGAGATCAGCTCGGAATCATCTGAGTGCACGATTACTGGGCCTTCTGGGGGTAAAGACAGGTCAGAGCAACTGAATATCAACCAGCTTGTCTAAACACTACATAAAAATTATTATTTAATGATTTTCATTCAGTTCTCATCCTCTTACAGAAGCAAACGATGTGTCTATGAGAAACCGTTTAGATGACTGGTTCAAACAGCAGAATCTGCCACCGCCAGTGTTTGAGGACACAGAAGAAGCGCTTGGAGCGAAGGCTACTTTCTCTGTCCAGTTCACCTGCAACAGTTCAGGTGGGCAGTCACTGTCTCACAACACAATACATGTTCAGTAAATATTTAATGTCATTTATAAACAATTATAAAATATTAATTTTATCTATAAATAATTCATTATAAATACAGTACCATTCAAAAGTTTGGGGTCGGTGAGATTTTTTTTAATGTTTTTTATTTTTTTTAAAGAAGTCTGCATTTATTTGATCAAAAAATACAATAAAACCAGTAATATTGTGAAATATTATTACAATTATTACATTACTCTAGTCTTCAGTGTCCCAGGTGCTTGCTGGGCAGAGTCATATGAGCCCACCCACAAGTCTCTGTCATTCTGACTATAGGGTTAGGGTTTGTTTTAGGGTTAGTTGCATGTTATTATGTAATTTATAGTTTTTACTACAATAACTACATGGACACGGTAAAATAAAGTGTTACCTAAAAGTGTTATTAAAAAAACCCTACTGACTCCAAACTTTTGAATGGTAGTGTATTTTTATAAATTATTAAATAATTTATTTATTTATTAAATTAATTAATTTTAAATATATTTATAAATGATTGTTTAATCATACTTTTTTTCGGTCAAGTAAATTACAGTTTTAGAGTGTGTAATGCTACTTAAATAAGTTCCAAATATTTGTGTATAATATTAAATATTAAAGTGAATTGTTTGATTCTAGACTGGGAAGACAGCTGGGATAAAGCGAAGATGAATCTGCTTCAAGTGCTCAAGCAAAGATTTAGGTTTCTGGATGACAAAAACAATTGAAATCTATTTTAGCTGAAAGAAAAACAGCACAAATGCACTTATTTTATAAATTGTAAGCAAAATTTGTTCAGTACAAATTTACATTTATTATTATTACATTTATTACTTTACATTTCCCTGGGATTTCAATGAATGACCATGGCATTGAATGAAACTTTTAAAAATATGTATACCAAAGGTATACCAATATAAACACTAAATCATTTTAAAATCAGCAGAAAATTACAATGAACAAAATGTAATTTCATTGACTGCAAAAACCAAAGCTGTAGAAATGACATAAAGAGATGAGCTACATTTTTAACAATTTGGCATGGTCAAGTGGATTTATCCATTTATTAATTTTTATTAATATTACCCTCTAACTGTGGATTGTGCATTTTAAACCGTTTACAATGAACTATAGAAACTGCTTACAAAGGTTATACTTTGTGATCAAATACAGTCAGTGAGGATAGAAGATGCAGTGTTTCCCCTACAATGTATTAATTTTCAGCGCCGCTCCAAAATCTTCACATGATCAGTAATATCACGGCATTCACTGACACACCTAAAAACACTGAAACATGGCGACTGCCGGCGCTGCTAATGCGATGGCTCTGAATCCACTTGTTGACAAGAAAGGAGGAAAGAGCCACAAATGGAAATATTTTTGATTAGGCTAATGTCACGTTGCCATAAGGGGCCGTTCACATTCACGTTCACATGCAAATATTTCAAATGTGGGCGCGTGGCAAGCGCGCTCATAATAGAAGCGCGGCGCGCCTCTGTTCATGGTTGCATAGCAACGACGGACGCCACGGAAGAGCGAGCAAGCGCCCAAAGGAGAAAGCGGTACGAACTTTTCTCTGTTGAAGTCTATGGGGTCGCTGTGTCCATTTTTTTTACTGTCTATGGAAAATATGCCGTCCCGCCCCTCCGTGTTTGGCGATCAGGTTTCATTCTCGCGCAGCTTGTTTAGTAACTTCACGTGCGGGTCTTTTCCGCTCCGTGTTTGCGCCGCGTTCTCCATTCCGTGTGTGTGTGTGTGTGTGTGTGTGTGTGTGTGTGTCGGCGCACTGCGCTCTCTGCTCAATGTTCCGTTCCGTGTTTGCGCTGTGCGTTCTGCTCCTTAACGGCCCAAACGCTCCAATCATGTAGGCTACCGATCATGCAATGGAAAAGCAAAGTCCGCTCAAATAACGTGAAATTTCTCAGTACTAGACTTCTGTTTGCTGAGCTGGTATAGCCATGTTGGGCAACAATGGTAAAATGACCTGCTCTGATCACATGCTCTGGTAATAATAGCTTTGTATGACTATACTTTATTTTGATAATTAGTCAAAAAATAAATCTGTTAAATCTGAGTATGTTGCATAGAACTGAATGAAGAGTAATTTAATGATGTTTTATATTTTAATATAGGACTATTTTCTGTCCAATTTGTGTGGACATTTTTCTTTTTTCCGCCTTTTTTGTGTGTTGTTTAATTTAATTAGTGATTCTACATTTAAATATTGATGATGACAAGTTTGCGGGAAATGCGATTAATCACAGCAAATTGTGCGATTAATTAGTAAATTTTTTTTAATCGATTCCCAGCCGTAATATATATATATATATATATTTTTTTTAAAACATATTGCCCCTTTCTTGCATTTGAGCCCTGCCCCTGATGAACTCTTTGCACGTCCCTGGAGGTTAGTGAAGTAAAATAGGCTATGCAAGCTAGTCACCTTTTAAACTAATGAAAAGTTTCATTTGGATTTTAATGTTCAAAATGTCTACAGGTTAAAATAAATGAAAGTACTGGTTACATGATGATGTATCTAAGTGCTAAAGTGTGTTACAGAAAAAAAGATCAGTAGTGCAGGTGAGAAAGGAAAGAGTTTCATTTTTCCACTATCAATTTCTACCTTACAGCGTAAAATTAACACAAAAGAAAAAAATGAATAATCCTGTCCTAATCCTGTGTGTGACCAGTTCAAGGTACGTGCTGCAATAATCATGCCTTCTGTTGATGGTATGTCAAATTTGTATGTCTCAAAATGTCCATTTCTATCCACAAAACTTGCCAGAAGTCATGGTTTAAGGGGTTATTAAAAAAAAAAAAAAAACCCGCGAGCGGCTTGGTAACAACCTCCGGCACGTAACAGCACCGCTGCTGGAAATTTTTATAGGGGAAACACTGAGATGCATTTATGTGATTTATTTCTAATGTATTACACTGTTCTCTTGCATGCTTGTTTGAAATTGGTACAACCGTGTATTACTGAACATTCATCCAGGAACTCAATGTTTCCTACATGTGTTTGTGTTGTGTATCTCCAATACAAAATGTCTTAATGCAAGTAAAATAATGAAATCATTTTACAAATCAGTGTTTCATGTCCACATTTATGTTATATGGTAAGCATGTATGGTCGTTATCCTAAAATAAAACCTTTCATTTTGGGAAAATGAGAGCTTATGATTAAGCTGTGACAAAGATGATTTCACAATAAATACAAAACAATCTAATGTTAAAGTTCATGTGGTGTTGAATTATGACCAGTTTTGGTCGTATCAAGTTGGCCAGAAAGTTGTGTTCATTACCACAACTATGAAAACGTCTGTTCTATGAACTGGCCAGTAGATGTCAATGTATCGCTACAGTTTTTATGTTGTTGGAGAGTGAAGGAATGTGTCTCAGGTTTTCTTGAATGAATTTGAAATGTAGAAATGTAGAAAATTAGAAATGTTTCTTCAGTTGTATCTTGGCCAGTGTATATTTCATTTAGGCCTTTAGTTTTTAATAGTATTTTGAATTAGACATGCTCAAAGTTGTTGACCAATCACAACGCATTGGTCCAGCCGACCAATCAGAGGACATTGCAATTTTCAGAAGGAGAGGCTTCATAGAGACCAGAACAGAACAGATGCTAAATTCCACACTACTCGTACTACTTTTACAATATCTTTCTATGGCAGAAATAGTAAGAGTAGCATGCGGTTCCGAATTCAGTGTTACAGAAGGACTGGGAAGAGAGGTCCTGCAACAATGTAAAATATGTGAAAAATAAGTAACTTTTTTTCAACTTTCAAGCATGAAACCCTATTCTAGTAGACCTCAAAAACAAAATCAAGGTTTTGAAAAAGGGCATAATAGGTCCACTTTAAATAAGGTAAATGTACTGAAGCCTGTGCCGGGTTGCATAAAACACCTTAAGTTGCCTTAACATGAAAAAACACCTTCGGGTTGCCAGATTGAGACATGCAACGGGAACGAGTGCAATTAATGGACAGCAATGAGCCTTACACTGTTCATCAGCTAATGCATTAATGCATCAATGTTTTAAAATGCCTCTGGTCATAGAGACTTTTTAATGGATGCCGAGGCTTTTTAGGTTGGGTAGAATCTGTGATCTCTGGCCCAGTTTGTTCGCTGGCTTCCATGGCTGGAACTCACTGTGTTTTTAAGCCAACTGGCAACCTGGAGTGTTGAAATACTATTGGATAAATTGGCAGTGGGCGGAGTCACACAGACCAAAACAAAAAACAGACATTCCGACCAGGGGCCCGTTCTTCGTACGTCGCTAAGTAACTCAGTTAGCTGGATTTGTCAATCTTGGATTGTTTGGTGCGTAAGCTTAAACCTGCTTGGGAGCAGGCTTATTTCATGTAAACAGGATTAGACTGCGGCTCATAAGCGGAGCTGATACGGGAAGTCCAGCGCAGCGCGATAGTGCACTTTCTGAGATATATATTTTTTTCTCGTGACTCGTGAGATTGTCGTTTACATTATTAAATTGTTGGAAACGCACATTTATTTTCGACTTGTCGGAGTCGGGCTTTAACTACAGTACAAACTGTTTGCATTGCCCTAAGATTATTTGCGAGTGGCTCTTTCCTTTACACTATTGGAGATGCGGATGGAAAGTGCTGTCTGTCGTGTCATTCGGAGTTTACCTGGCGCTTTTAGGTTTAAAAAACAGTTTTAGGTTTTTTTGTGGCATTTCCAAGCCACTTAAGACCCAATGTTGTAAAGCATTTTTTAAATTATTTTATTATTATTTAAAAAAAAAAATTTTTAGGCTATCATAATTTTTTATGAAGATCATGCAATCATGACCATGCCGATTACAGTATATGTCACTCAGGCTTCACTAACTTGATTGGTACCATAGACTATAGGCTACCATAAACTGCCATCAAGGCCTCAATGAAGGGTATTATGTGAACAGAAAGGGGGTTCACAATGTAAATGTGCAGCCCAGTTACTATTGGGATTCTTAATATTCCAGATTAGTAATATATCAAATTAAAAAAAGGCAGTTGACTAAAATCTTTCATATCACAAATGTGAAAGCAAAATGGCCAGGATCTGTGCATGACTTAAGAATTTTCAGAGATTCACATTTATGCACATTATTTGAAAATGGTAAGGAAAGTTCCACAATTAAATATCAAGCTCACTGTATTACATACACTTATGATGATCCTAACAGAACTGCATTTTTTCATAGATGATTATGACATGTTCCTGCAGACAGGTGTTTATGACCCCATTCCCTGACCCAAACCAGTTACAATGCAGCTCTAGCCAGGACAAGGGCACACAATGAAATGAACTTTGGCTAACTAAAGGGAAGATTTCAGTGTCTGATAAGTCTGAGGGGTTGCACACCTGACAGGGCCTGTGACATTGTTGCATGTGCCATATTACACAACATTGCCAAAAAAAGAAAGAAAAAAGCCAGTGGTCAAGTGCCTGCAACAAGAGATATTAGACACATGCCTCATGCAACAAATAAAAAGGAAAAGTTGGCTATACACTGCCCACCTGTAGGCCTATGTCTCCTCTGTGCTGTGCAGACTCTTCTGTAGGCCTTTCTGTAGATGTAGAATCCAGCAACTTATATTGCAGCCATAAAGCATACAAGTATAAATTAAGTAAAGTTATTTATACACTTGCAGGTAGGCTAGTTCCTCCATATGACAGTTATCTGAGAGGGTTTATTCACTGTCCAGTGCAATGGAAACAAATGGACATTACAAAGTCTTATACTTTCTTTCCTTTGGAAAGTTAGAAAATGTCCACTTACTGCACATGTTTCAGCCACCACTTTCTTGGGAACAGATACAAGTGTTGGTGTATTATGTAAAAGTGCACAAAAGAGGAAAACACAATGTCATTACAATGAACTACACTCGGGAAAAATGTGATCAATAACTCATGGCAAAATATTTTTACATTAACATAAGTTTATCAGTTTTCACTTTCACAAGTCAAAGCAATTCATCATTACTCAAGATTTAACAGTTGAAATGACTATACGGCCGTAATTTAATGCAGCAAAAATTATTTTACAGTGTAGGCTACTAAGATCTTTTCCTTGATTGCTTTTATAAACAGACAACCCTTTATTTAACAGTGCCTTTTATAAAAGAGACTATAATATAACAAAAAATTACCATTATGTAGAATATTTTTGTACTTCACTTTTATTTGTTCCCATGTTCTAGTGTGGTGACTCTGACATTACAATGAACAAAGTAATTATGCAATTATTAAAATACAAAAATATAGGCTAATAAGTGATAAAAAAACATCTAACATGGCCACTTCTAACAGATTTAAATTGTCTGCTACTTTTTGCGAGCCCTCTCTCCTGGCTTTTGCAGACTTTGAGGTGTTCCCTGGCGTTTTGATTAAACATTAAAATTCTGAATAAACTTCGACTATTAGTTCTTGCTCTGCTGAGGAGAAAAACTGAGCGCGCTCTTTGGCCACGCTGAGCAGCCAATAGCAGCGTTGCTGATCAATGTTTCTACTATCGATACATATCCCCTTTTAAACCAGCGCATGAACGCGCAATTATCTCAGATAACTCAATCCAGCTATACTAATCATATCCGGCAAGTGTGTTCGAAGAACCGAGTTAGCCAGATCATGATTAGCACGATGATATCATCTTGGATGTGTCATTTGATCTCGGATGTAATAAGAACGAGCCCCAGGAACTCACATTTAGTCATCACACCAAAAAATAAAACCAAATATGAGAGAGAAGGATGAGACGAGACAGAAACTTAAAGGGATAGTTCAACCAAAAATGAAAATTTATTAATTTACTCATCCTCATGTCATTCTAAACCTACTTTCATTCATCTTTGGAACACAAATAAAGATCTTTTTAATATTCTCTCATCATTTCTGTTCATTCATTGAAAATGCGCACGTTTGAGCTTCCGTTGACCATATTTAATATGTGCTATGTATGTAATTTAATCAATATTTATATGTGAATAATGCCTAAGTTAAAATCTGTTTATCATATAAAGCACCCAATCGTGTCTCGCTAGAAGACTTGGATCAAACCTGCTAACTCTGTCTAACCCTTAGGGTGAAGTTTTCCAAACCTTATGATATACCAAAGACTACAGAATAACACAAGACGCGCCACTCGTATTGTTTTGAATGGGGAAAAGTGCAGCGCTCAATATGGCGGCTTCTAAATAGTCCCGCCTTCTAAATAAGAGCCAATCGCCGATTGGTAAAGTCATCGCGTCACTGCAGCTGCTGTTAGAAGCTCCGGTTCCTATAGAAACAGTCAGACGAGCGCTTCCACTGCGCATTAGCTCGATCCAGCCTGAAAATCTCGTTTTCTGTCATGACTCGAGCGTTTAGAAACAACATTTATGAGACAGTTGTTGTCAGATTTCATTGGTGATTTCAAATATGAAATTTAATCGTAAGCTTGGCGAACAGTTTTGGAGATTTTGATGTTTCCCCATTCAAAGAGATATGAGCTGCACTAGCATGCAGGAGAGGCGTTTCAAAGATGGCCGTCGAGTGAAATGACTCGTCTTGAAGGGACTTTCGATATACTTAGGAAAATGACAATAAAGGTGCTTCATGCAACACTTATCGTTTTTTAAGGGATTACTTAAGTGAAAAATAGACCTTTAAGGGAAATGTTTAAGGGTTTTATGACGTTTCACCTAAAGAAACCTTAGGCCGTCTATCCACTAAAGTGTTTTTAGCCAGCTGAAAACGCCTAGCTATGGGCGCTTGAGAGCGTTTTGGTAGCGCAGCATTTTTTTCAGTTGAGACGCTTGTTATGATACGGAATAGCCGCAAAAGTGTTACTAGTATCTGATTTCACACATATTTTGTTTCTGTGTTGATTCTATATTAAAATGTCGATACAATGTAACGTATTTTCTCTGGCTCTTGTTTTAAATTATTTTGTTCCGTTATTATGCTTGTTGTTGTCATCTGTTGACGTACAAGCAGAATGTGGCGGTTGGTCGGTGTGGTATTAGTCCCGCCCCTCCTCCACTGTGATTGGACAGTTGGGTAAAAAGTGACAGTGATGAGTGCTGCGTTTTACCCAAAGTTGAACAGTCTTTAATTCTCGGCGACCTGTAAAAAACGCAGAGCGCTCAGTGCTTCAGCGTGAACAAAAAAAACCGCTCAGCGCCTCGTTACGCTCATGGCGTTTTAAAAACGTGGCGCTACCATTTAAAACAATTGAAAAAATACGCCAGCCACATGAAAAAACGCTTTGGTGGACACACGTCCTTAAGGGTTATTTTCTGCAACACGTTTAAGTTTAAGAGAAACCAAAGGGCCAAAAAAAAAAAAAGGGAAATTTACAATTATGCAACCGGACTAGTATTTTTCAGATTTTTGCACCTGCCAAGACATGAAGCTGTGAAACAGACCACCGGGCCATAGCACTCTCAGGGTGGGCCGGACACTTTGGGAGGTTGGCCAAGCTCATGTTTGGAGCCAAACCTGGTGGTAAATGTCTAGGTCTACCATACATATTCCTTGCCACAGCTCACAAATGCATTGTAACACTGATATACTAACCGTCTACCTCCACCACACTGTATTTGTACTTTGCTCACTGAGACCAATTCTCCTCCCCATTACTGTTACATAAGAATATGCAATTTAACCTAGTCCTTGATCTGTCTGTGCTGCCAAATACTGTTGAGGTGTGCAATTTCCATGTTTTGCAAGCAGAGAAGGGGGACTTCCTATGGACTTCATTCCCGTGGGTAACAAAATCAGATAAACACCAACAGGAATGCACCATCAGGCCTTCAGAATTGCCAAAACACATTCTTTTTTAAAGAAAAAAGTAACTATTATCGTATTCGAAAGGAAATCGTAGGAATGTTTTAATGTGTGAAAACGTTAAGAAAGAAGAAGAAACTGGCAGGCGGTCCCGCGTCAGTGCCAGAGATACCCCCACCCCGTCATGTAGTCTAAACGTTCGTGTCTGAAAAGTTAATCCACCTGACATTACAGAAACTGTCTACTTCAGGGGATTTACTCTCCATAACAACAATCATATTGCATTACGGTAAGAAGGACGACTGTGTTTTCACAACTGTTTCAATACAAGAACGAATATCAAGTGTGTTTCTGGGTGCTGTGCTCAGCATATTCTCACTACAGGATCCTTCTATAGGCTGGGCGCGCTCTATTTTATATGAATCATTGACATGACATCTATTTTTTTGATTAATACATAAATAATTAAACAAATGCAATTCATATGTACAATAAATACACCTATGATGGGTCATTTTATTGTACTATGACAAATTATGTCAGGTGGTACAACTGCCCTGATATCACAGAGTTTTCTTATATAAGAATTAGGCTGTTTGTCAAAATTATTTATAATTTTTTAAGTGATTAAAAAAGTGAATCACCACTTATTAATATTTGAATTTTAATAAGGAATCACTGCTTATTATTTTTTATTAAAATGTTTTTTTTTACATAATATATATATATATATATATATATATATATATATATATATATATATATATATATATATATATATGTGTGTGTGTGTGTGTGTATTACTATTATATTTATATATATTTGTCTGTGTGTATGTGTGTCCGTGTCTGTGTATATACTATTTAGAAAGTAATGCAATACTTTTTAGAGAGAGTAATTAGTACAGTATATATGTGTGTGTGTGTGTGTGTGTGTGTGTGTGTGTGTGTGTGTGTGTGTGTGTGTGTGTGTGTGTGTGTGAGAGTGTGTGTACGTATACAGCTGACAACACTCAAATGTATGCCTTTTAAGCAAAACGACAACCAGAACGCTTTACCCACTTGTATATCAGATATTAAAGCTTGGATGCCCTTAAATTTCTTAAATTTAAATGAGATTAGGGCCAATCCCAATTCACCCCTTGGCCCTACCCCTCCGTTTTGCGTGTGCACGTGAAGGGGTAGGGCTGTCTCAATTCTCTTTTGGTTGGAGGGGTAGGGGTAAGGGGGAGGGGTAGGGGTAAGGGGAAGGGCCAGATAGCCCTTGAAACGAAGATTTTTCGGGACCACACTTCAAACGAAGGGGTATGAGAAATGTACCTGCATACACCGGCTACAGAGGCAACATGACTGCCAATAATCATTTTCTTTGTCACATTCAATCTTGTGTTCATATTTACGGTCATGTTCTTCAAAGAAACGGTTGCAAAAAAATCGTTAAAGTTCGTTAACAATATGACGCGTGTAAAAAGCAAAAGTTTGAAGCGAAGTGGACGCGTGAATAAGGCGAATTCGCTAACGCGTGCAGTGTGAAACCGGCGTCATTCGCGCCGCAAGACCTCCAGACGCGCGTAAACGCGTCTTAACATTGAAATCACTCGCGCCAGACGCTCTATTCGCGTTTGGTGTGAAAGCAGCTTTTAGGCGTTGAAGATATCGTCATCTCCGTTTTTTTCTGTAAACTTCAGAAGAAAAATACAAAAAATAGCTGTAACTCACGCAAGACTACAGCTGACGATGGCATCTTGGAAGTTTGTGATAAACATTGGCGCATCTCCTGTGACGTAGGCGCTAGCGACGATGTATAATGACATGTAACAGTGTAGTAGTGGTGTCCCATTTCTTAGGGGAATATTTTCACCCCTACGCCTTGACACTCTGTTTCAAGGGGCAAGGGTTAGGGGTAGGCGAAGGGGTATAAAATAGAATTGGGATTGGGCCTAAGACTCCTTGCTAAGGTTAAGAGCTTTTTAATGTTTGCTGAGTTTGAGAGAGTTATACATGCTTTTATCTCATCGCGTCTAGACTACTGCAACTCAATGTAGCCAATCCTATATGAATCGCTTACAAAACGCGCTGCTAGACTTCTGACTGGCCCTCACAAATAAAAACATATCACCCCCTTCTTACGCTCTTTGTATTGGCTGCCAGTCTGTTTTATAATAGTTTATAACTTTACTCTTTGTTTTTAAGGTTTTAAATGGACTGGCTCCTTCTTTTCTCTCTGACCTTTTCAGTATAAACACTCAAGCTAGATGTTTAAGGTCATCGAATCAGAAACTCTTAGTGGTCCCTTGATCTAGGCTGAAGAGAAAGGGTGACCAGGCTTTTGCAATAGCCGGCCCTAAACTGTGGAACAGCCTACCGCTCTCTATTACATTAATCACATCAGAATCACTTTTTAAAGCAGAATTTTTAAAATCTCTCTCTACGAGAAGGCTTAAGGGCCAATCCCAATTCACCCCTTGGCCCTACCCCTTGGCCCTACCCCTCCGTTTTGCGTGTGCACGTGAAGGGGTAGGGCTGTCTCAATTCTCTTTTGGTTGGAGGGGTAGGGGTAAGGGGTAAGGGGAAGGGCCAGATAGCCCTTGAAACGAAGATTTTTCGGGACCACACTTCAAACGAAGGGGTATGAGAAATGTACCTGCATACACCGGCTACAGAGGCAACATGACTGCCAATAATCATTTTCTTTGTCACATTCAATCTTGTGTTCATATTTACGGTCATGTTCTTCAAAGAAACGGTTGCAAAAAAATCGTTAAAGTTCGTTAACAATATGACGCGTGTAAAAAGCAAAAGTTTGAAGCGAAGTGGACGCGTGAATGAGGCGAATTCGCTAACGCGCGCAGTGTGAAACCGACGTCATTCGCGCCGCAAGACCTCCAGACGCGCGTAAACGCGTCTTAACATTGAAATCACTCGCGCCAGACGCTCTATTCGCGTTTGGTGTGAACGCAGCTTTTAGGCGTTGAAGATATCGTCATCTCCGTTTTTTTCTGCAAACTTCAGAAGAAAAATACAAAAAATAGCTGTAACTCACGCAAGACTACAGCTGACGATGGCATCTTGGAAGTTTGTGATAAACATTGGCGCATCTCCTGTGACGTAGGCGCTAGCGACGATGTATAATGACATGTAACAGTGTAGTAGTGGTGTCCCATTTCTTAGGGGAATATTTTCACCCCTACGCCTTGACACTCTGTTTCAAGGGGCAAGGGTTAGGGGTAGGCGAAGGGTTAGGGGTAGGCGAAGGGGTATAAAATAGAATTGGGATTGGGCCTTAGAATCGCTGAGTTTCAAATGTTTTTTTTTCTTCTAAACAAGAAAATCTTCTAAACTGTTCCGTTTTCTTTTAAATTATATTGTTCGGCACAATGGTCAACCACTGTTGCTTTTATTGTGCTTTATAAATAAATTGAGATTGAGATACAGTATATATATATATATATATATACACACACACATTTATATAATATGTTAATATAATAGTATATATACACACACACACACACATTTATTATGTAAACAAAAACTTTTACGTTAGATGTGATTAATCATGATTAATGGATTTTGACATCACTACTCATTATATTAATATTAAAGTTTTATCTGCAATAAGTCATGTTGTGCAACATGAAATAAAAAAAGTGTTTTGGGGTCAATAGTTGAAAAATGTTATGTGGTGCAATTCCTTGAAAACTTTATATTTATGAATTAAAGGGATATTTCACCATTGGAAAGATGAATGTGTAATTAAATTGGGTCATTTATGTAGTAGAAATGTGAAATTATTTTAGAAGTTGGTGCCTTCTAGACTGAGAAAAGCCAGAAAATGTATTTTTGGCTCATGTGGATGAAAGACAACAACTCCCAGAATGCACTTGCTTCGCTGCCCTACGAGGCCACTCCCAAGCCACGCCTACCGGTTACAGAGGGCAGTATCGGAAGAAATGATACAACTAGGCTACTAGTTGACTCGAAATTGAAAAGACGCCATTTTATCGTGAGATCCCCCTATGGGCGGGTTGAAAACATGCAGAACTAGCGCCTACTACTGGCTGTAGCCTCTCGCCTCTGGCCTCTGGCCTAAAAAAGCCTCTTAATGACGCAAAATTATTTTTTTTTGAAAATAATGATTATGGTGTGTACACTCACATGTACTCAAGGTTTCAGGAAAATAATGTGTTCACTTTTTACTTGATGGTTACACTACATTTTAGAGTTGCTTGGTTGAAATGTTTCTTGAAAAATGTTTTTCAAAACTACATGAAAGCAACATCTAACAACTTGACACGTTTCAAAACCCTCCTCATCTTTTATTGACACTGACCTATTTTATCAGGCCTTCAAGTTTCAAAGCAACAAAAGCAAAGGCATTTTATTGTAATCAGGCAACAAATCATCAGTCCTGGATCGACACGGACTGCTTTGGCATGTTGGCCATCACTAATTGCTGTTGATTTCATTTGGGAGCTTGATGAGGAGGAGCCAAATCAATTAACAAAGCAAGAGAGCGTCAATGCTGGTGCCATTCACTGACACAACAAACCCCACAGCAAATCCAGATAAACTGTGATATCTCTGAGCACATATAGCACAACAAAACAAAGCGCCTCAGCTGGATATTCAGTACAAAGACGAGATAATTACACCGGATGTGCTGAGCGGTGCAGGAACTGAGGAAGTCTTGTCTTTAAAAACAGGCTCGAGAGGTTAGTGCAAAGTATTTATCCGAATCAAAAACTAGAATCTGTCTTTATCATGTCTTAAAGGGATAGTTCACCCAAAAATAAAAACTCTGTTATCATTTACTCACCCTCAAGTTGTTCCAAACCTGAATTTCTGTTGATGGGCCCCATTGACTTCCATAGTTCTTTTGTCAAGTCAATGGGACCCACGTACTGTTTGGTTACCCATATTCTTCAAAATATCTTCTTTTGTGTTCAGTTGAAGAAATAAATTCATACAGGTTAATAACAAAGTGAGGGTGAGTAAATTATGACAGATTTTTCATTTTTGGGTGAACAATCCCTAGTATTCAAAGCCACATGACAGAAAATGAAGCGGATATCAAGCCAAGTTTTATATAAGCTGAAACTTTCAGACCCTTTGCACCAAAGTCATGGAGATGTCAGCTGATTATCTCCAACTGACCATATTCAAAATGGCAGATAATTATTATTAATTCAGATGAAAATTAGTTATTTTTACTAATTCTGGCATATTTACATGGCGTATTTTTATACAACAATGTTCATGAATATGCATGGTCCCTATCAAATAAACCAATAAATAAATAAATAAATAGTAAAACCCTAAAATCACTCTAAATTAAGTAAATAAATCAAGTGAATTTAGGCATCACAGCATTATAAATTACAGTAAAAATGGATATGCATTTTGAGATTTGGTAAAGATTACATTCAACAGTGGTATTAAATTTAAGTGTTTTTAAAGTTTAATTTGAAGTGAGCGTTATAGATGGCGGCAAAACTGTGGAAACGAGTATACAATTACATTTTTTAAAAATCTCTAATTTTGATTGATATATGGGTATATGCACATGTTGGGTATAAAGCAAGTAATTAACTAAATAATTAATTACTGTAATTTTATTCCTTTTTCCTAGAAAAAGTATGTTAGGGATTACTCTTGATTTCCTGTAATGTATTTACAGTTACTTCTGATGTAATTGTATTAAACACTTTATAAACTAAAGAACAATTCTTTATAAAACAATAATGGATTTTACATCAAAATGTAACGTATAATGCTAAAATTTATGTTTTTAATACAATCTCCCTTTAAATACTTTGGTCAGTTCAAGAATAATTTATGGAATTTTTTATATTTAAATTTTTTTTTTAAAAAGAGCCGTTTCATGTCTATCCTTGTATTGTTTAACTGGTAGAGGTTGATATGGGATTTAGAAAGTAATGCAATACTTTTTTAGAGAGAGTAATTAGTACAGTAGTCTAATTACTCTGTTTAAGATGTAATAAGTTACTAGTAAATAATTACTTTCTTAGAGTAACTTAACCAACACTGTACTGTATGCACATACAATGTACATATAGTATGTTATGTACATATATCAACAATTAATCACTGCGAAAGGAATTGATCTGCCGTGTGTTACCAATGAAATACATTTTTTTGTTGTGGACTAAATGACCATTAAAAACTGTTGCATGGAAACGGAGCAGAAATACATGTTCAAGGCAAGTGAAAAGAGCTTTCTGGTGGTAAAGTGTGTGTGTAGACTAGAGCAAGTTCCCCCTAATTAGGACTGGACTCTAGAGGCTTTCAATAGCAGCTTCCCTCAGCAACACCAGTGCATTCATTGTTGTGAGGACAACCTGCTTCATGGGAACCATTCGACTGTACAGCGACAGCACATAAACAAACACCCACTGGCATGTAGTATGGCGGGACCAAGTACATAAAGTGCTATCTGTGGGACACTGTGGGTCATTCAGACATGAGCCATGGGAACATATTTACATCACAAAGACACAAACACATTACAAAGAGAGTCTTGAAATACCTTGTGGAGAAAATGTAACTTTTCTCCTCAATAAAACTGTATTTTGCATTATTTTGTTATTATTAATACCAGACTAGGGATGTTCCTTATAAAATGTGACCTATTGTTAGCTATACTCTGCTTTACACGCCGATTTTTACAATTTTCTTTTTGGTGCTTGTGGGTGTTAATGTTGGTCCCGACCTTCAAGCCCTTTTCCTTAAGGTATACGGGACCAACAGCAGTTATAAACACATTTTTTTCCACATACGGACTCCAGCAGGCGAAAGACTCATACTGACTCATTTCTTTTTCCTTGCTGAGGCAAAGCGAGGCAGCTGTACGTTCTTACCCCCATGTAACGTATCCCACATCAGCCATGCGCCATATGCAAATTGTATTTATTAGCACATTACCACACACTTCTGTTTAAACAGGCTGTAAATATCAAAATCATAGGCCACATGGGCCAATGTGAAATGTTTTGTTGAGCACTATGACTTTTCATCATTGAATTTCATGCTAAAGCTTGTGTTTAGAGGAATGCCAGGGTTTGTTACTGTCAAGACTGTTTGGTCGCAAACTTTACGAGAATAATCTTGGCGAATCTCTATGAAAATGACAATCTTTTCCCAATTATCAGATGCAGCATGATGTTTCCGTGCTTAAAGGCTTTGCACAGGCCTGGTTTTACATTTATTTTGTGCTCTGTCTCCATTTTTCCAGATTACTTTTCAAGTTTGGGAACACAAGTTTTGGAGGTATGCAACACGAGCCCTTCTGATTACAGCTGACCACTGTATTTTTTCCAGCTGCATGCTGGTTACAATATGAAGTTAATGTTTTGGTTTGATCATAGAGTATAAGAGAGAAGAGTGTTTGCAAGCCATGTTCATACTGAAGAGGGTTACTATGGAAGCCTGTGTCCGCATCAGAGTAAAAAAGAAAAATAGGCTGTTGTGAGAAGAAAGAAATACAATTTGTGCCTCATATAAAGCCACAAGAGATATAAAGTCACAATTATGAGAAATAAAGTAGTGATTTTGAGATGTAGTCACTTGAGTTAAGTCAAATTTTAGATAAAATTGTTTTTAGAAAAACAATTATTAGAAACAAATTCAGAATTTTGAGACATGAAGCTACATTGCGAGGTATAAAGTTTGGAGGTATAATATCACAGTTTGGAGGTATAAGATTGCAATTGCGAGACAGTAGCGATTGAGAGATGTAGTCATTATGAGATAAGACAAATTTTAAGATAAAATTATGAATTTGTTTTTATAATTATGACTAAATCTCACATCGTGAATTAAGACTGTGATATAAAGACACAGTTTGGAGGTATAAGATTACAATTGTGAGAACGTGTGATTGAGAGACTTGTCATTATGAGAGAAGTACAATTTTGAGATATAAACTCAAATAGTGTGATTAAAAAGTAAATTAAGTGAAAGTTGGAATTGTGAGATATTAAGCTACATTCTGAGACAAAGTGATAGTTTGAGGTATAAAATTGCTACTGGGAGAAATAAAGCAGCAATTGAGAGATTAAGGGCCCTATTTTAACGATCTGAAACGCAAGTGTCAAGCGCAAAGCACAAGTAACTTTGTGGGCGGATCTCCGGCGCTGTTGCTATTTTCCCGGCGGGATAAATGCCTCTTGCGCCCAACGCAAATCTAAAATGGGTTGGTCTGAAGTAGCTTCATTATTCATAGGTGTGGTTTGGGCGTAACGTGAAATAAACCAATCAGAGCAACATCTCACATTCCCTTTAAGAGCAGGCGCGCTTGTTCCATGGCGGTTTGCTATTATAACGGCGGATTTGCCAGACGCACGCCAGGAGCGTTTCACAGCCAAGGAGACCGACGTTCTCGTCAGGGCCGTAAAAGACAGAGAAGTGACATTGGGGATGGAGAAACACATCCAAATCAGCTTCGGTTAAACAGGCGTATAAAAAATTTGGGTAAATGTGTAAGCTAGATTTATGGCCATTTTTTCACATCTTCATGGACACAACAATGATTTCCCTCGTGTGTTAATAATTTTCCTTGTAATAATGTATGGTTTTCTAAAAATGAGAACTGCTGCATCTGTGTGTAGATGAGATAAGCAAAGTGCATGCGCGTTGTGAACACGCTACATTGATTATGGCCAAGCATGCGCCCTTAAAATAGCATATGAATAACATACGTTGCGCAACGCACCACTGACTTTAGACTAGGTTTTTCCATAGACAGTATATAAACTGGACACAGCGACCCCATTGGATTCAACGGAGACAAGTGAAGTCAATTAGAAGCACTTACTTCCTGATGGTCGAGCGTACTGCGCAGACTCAAACTGAGCTTGACGACGTAGATGTGACGTGAGCAACCCGTCTGTCTTCTAGTAGCTGTGGAAAGAGAAATCTGATACATTCCCTTCCGAATCTTGCAGAGACGGAGAGTCTGAGTAGGAGGTGTCCATGAGCAAGGAGCAGGAGAAACTTTTGCTAGGTATTCTGATTAATTACTTTGTAATTTTGCCTCCACGTCCCCCCGATTGCCCGCGAGCTTCTCCTCCTGTCCATACGGTAATTCTCTACTGTGCGACAGAGAGTCGCGTGGTTATGATGCAATCGTTAGCCTATTTTTACAAAAACAGCATCTATGGGGCCATAACGTAAGATACAAGGTAATGGAGCCTTTTATACATTTTCGTGTTTCTTTAGAAATAAATAATGGACAAATGGAGTCTTTAAACGCCTCAGATGTGAAGTTATTCGCTGTCAAAGTGACGCCAAAATGAATGGGAGTCAATGGGATGCTAACAGCAGGTGATGGTTCGCTAGCCAATGGCGGCGCCCGGGGAAACTTCAAAATAATATGAAACCCTGCTCCCCTGGGTTTTTCCTGGTCAGTGGCGGAATTGTTTTCTAAACCTGCAAAATAGCACCAGGGAACGTTTGCGCTGGAACACGCCTCCTCTTTGCGCTGAACCGCCCCTGGGAGCGCAAGTTAATTTCCTAATTTACCGACGTGCGTCTGTGGAGGGAAAAGTCCGCTGTGCGTCGGGTGCTAAATAGGAATGATACATGCGTCGGTGTACAAAGTCAATTGCGCTGGGTGCAAGATAGGGCCCATAATGAGATAAGTAAAATTTTGAGATACAGCCACAATTATGAGAAAAATTAAAATAAACATTCATATAAAAAGTCACAGTTAGGTATAAGATTGCAATTGTGAAAAATAAAGTCACAGTTGTGAAATACAATTTGCAATTTCAGTGTTTTTTTTAAATCTTCTGTAGGTTTTAGAACATGGATAAAAGCATAACGGATAAAAAAAATCTTGTATAAAGGATAAATCTTAAACATTATTGTTTTACATTTTTCAGAACCCTATAAACTTTATTTCCAGATTTAAGTGAATAAAAAAAAAAAAGTTCAGTGCAAAACATGATGTGTAGCTCCTTAGTCATCTGGATTCAATCAGTCCATTTTGTAAAGAGAGAAATAAAAAAGCAGTTGGTTCTCATGTCCCTCGAGCACTGTCTGTCTGAGGAAAAAGCCAGTGCCAGTATGTCTCAGACGGGTTTTTTGGGGGGTCTTTTTTGTGGTTGGGCACTGTAGATGGTTGTGGTTTATGAAAAGACTTGGTGACTTCACCACACTGTTGCTCTTGGGTTAGGTCGACAAGTTTCACTGCCATCTCACTGGAAGAGGAAATGCAGATCTTCCCCATGTCCCGTAAGCTACATCATCTCTTTTATTTTATCTGACAGACTCCCACAAACCCACGAGAAGGAGATGCTATCCATTAAAAATATCTGAGGAGAAAAGCCCTTCAGATGGTGAATTGACATAATTGTTTTCTTTGTCCTAATTTTCTCTATGAACAAAACGTGTCAGCCTTAATTCAAGAGAATTATTTGAAAAATAAACAGGCAGAGCAGGCATGTTCAGGGCTGATTTCATTAACAAGGGCCCCTTTGGGTACACAATCACACTTGTAACCATGAGAGGAATTTGACAGAGATTAGCAAGGAATTTTAATGTAATGCACATGTCATTTTCAAATCGAGAGAGGAGGAAAATCAAGATAAAACTGAAGCATTCCAGAAATCCAGTAAATTATCGAAATATTGCTATAAAAACTTTACGACATGTAACTTAACATGCTATCCAACCCAAAACAGCAAAATAAATTGCAAATATTCAAGGGTCTATTTAAGAGTCTATAGAAGCCCTGTAATTCTATTGTCATCAGTTGTTTAGTGGTTGGGTAAAACTACTCCTTCTGGGTAATTTTACAGCAATTTTCATGCACAAATGTTAACAGTTAAGTGATACAACTATTAAAAGTACAACAATATACAAAAACTTTTAATTATAATTATCAATAATTATAATACTATTTAAAGTCCCCCTGCAGTCAATCATTTTATACCTTAAAAACTCATCTTTATAATCAAAATGACATATTTAAACGTTTTTTTCCAGTGAAAATAATTTCTTCATGTCTTAAAATAGCTCAGACTGCCTGATCCACTTGGTCAACTGCAGCAAACGCTACACAATAGCAAGTGGAAATATTTGGTTTAATTCAGCAATATATGTTTGAACCAGAAACTGATTCAGAAATCGATGTATCGGAATGGCAATGCATTTTATGTATCGTTCTCTACACTTTTAGAGAACGATACATAAAATGTATCTACGATCTTTCGTCGTAAACTTAACTGTCATTTTTATGATTAGCCTTTGGCTGGACTGCTATCAAACAGTTAATAATGCGATGCTGAAGTGTTTGTGACAGTATATAATTGGCGGTTTTGAGACTGTTTGCCGTTTTAGGGTAAAATACCAAGCAATGGTGTTAACTTATAAATTTGCACATTGTTTGTCTTAAAGCATAAAAACACCACATAGACATATAAACAATATTAAAAACTTGAAAACGGAATACTCTGAGTTTGGGCCAAATTCCGAGCCTGGAGCCCTCCCCCAGACTCTGTTTAATATGATGTAAGTGTGAACTCGTGAAATCTACTATGTGTGTATATGCGAAGAAACAGACAACTTTTTGCATTTGAGATGACTGTCTAAAAGTGTCCCAATATATCATAATTTTGCATGGAAGAATGGCCAAAAATATGAATGAGGTGTAAAAGACTGTAAAAGAATATGTTAAGAAACACCTGCCAAAAGGGGCAATATCGGCAACATAATGTGGGAGATGAACTGAAAAGTTTACGAGGGAATGCAAAGTTTCTTGGGTGAGCACAAAAGTTTTGTGAGGGAACGTAAAATGTTTATCGGGGCAACGCAAAGTTTTGCGAGAGAACGCAAAGTTTTTCAGGGAACGCAAAAGTTTTACGAGGGAATGCAAAGTTTCTCGGGGGAATCCAAAAGTTTTGCGAGACAACGCAAAAGCATTGAAATATTTTGTTTTCTCCCAACTCATATTTTTTTCCATCACCATGTCCTTTTAGGCAAACTTTAAGCCATGTAAAATTTAAAAAAAAAAGAAAAAGAAAAAGAAAGCTAAATAGAAAGTAAAAAAAATAAATATATATATACAAATGACAGCAATATAAAACAATTTAAAACAAAAACAAAAATAAAAGCCAATTCTAATGATATTAATAAATACTATAAACTGTTACAGCATAAATTCTTAAATAAACACTGCTGCTAGATTACGGTTACATAATCAAGTCCTGTATGCATGAATTACTTGAGTTAATTGGATGCCGTACAGAGAATCATTGTGCAGTGGAATCTAGAGCACCGCTGCTTGTCTGTCACTCAAACATGTCTTTGATTATCCTTGCCAAATTACCCTCATGATGTAGTCCTTTTTTTCAACATAGATGTGATTTTTCATATTTTATTTCTCTTCAGGTTGTGGCATGTGTGTTGATTGATCTATGAGGGTATTTGGGGATGGCACTGATTGGCTTTCTGGCGATGGCAGTGTGTGCGTTGCTGGTTGCTTGGGCCGATCAGTTGAAGCAGGCCCGAACGCCTTTGTTACACCATCGTCCGTTTGTGGTGGTGTGGAACGCACCCACCGAATCCTGTCGTCTTCGATTCAAGGTTGAACATGTGTCATTGATCTAACAAATGTTCTGTGTGGTCCAAATGATGGGAATAACATCTTGTCTGTTTCTTTTTCAAGGTGGATTTGGACCTTAGTGTCTTCGACATCATTGCAAACCACAACGAGACTTTGAGCGGCCCCAACGTAACAATCTTTTACCACAGTCACCTGGGTTACTACCCTTACTACACCAGTTCTGAGATTCCCATCAATGGAGGCCTTCCTCAGAACCAAAGCCTGAGCAAACACCTCAGCAAAGCTCGAGCTGACATCGACAAGCTCATTCCCTTCAAGGACTTTCACGGGCTTGGTGTCATCGACTGGGAAAACTGGCGTCCGCAGTGGGTGCGCAACTGGGGCTCGAAGGACATCTACCGAAACAAATCCAAGGAACTTATAAGGAAGCTGCATCCTGGTTGGCCACAAAGTAAGGTGGAGAATGAAGCAAAGGAACTCTTTGAGAGGGCCGGACAAGTATTCATGAACTCAACGCTCTTGCTGGCCCAGAGTCGACGCCCGCATGGTCTTTGGGGGTATTACCTCTTCCCTGACTGTTACAACTATGGTTATAAGCAGCATCCGTTGCGTTACACAGGAGAGTGTCCTAATATAGAGCATGTACGCAACGACCACCTGATGTGGCTGTGGAAGGAGAGTACGGCCCTCTATCCTTCCATCTATCTCGACTATGAGCTCAAGTCTTCCGTGAACACGGTCAAATTTGTGCACTACCGTGTCAAGGAGGCCATGCGGATCGCCTCGATTGCCAGGAATGACTATACGCTGCCTGTTTTCGTGTACTCCAGACCTTTCTACGCCTACACATTTGTTGTCCTATCAGAGGTGAGTGGAATATTAGGTAAAAAGTTAAATAAATAAGTCTGAATCATGGCATAGCAGTCAGAAAATGTGCTCTGATATGCTGAAATGTGATGCTTATGCTGGAAAAACTAATTTAAGGCCATTTCTATGCCTATAAATATTGCTATTTTTTAAAAAGATGTAAAATAAAACAAAGATATTAACTCTTTCACCGCCATTTATGGAATTTTCCATTATTTCTGAGACTTCCCCCGGCATAGACGGACATTATAGGGGCGCTATTACACGTCTTCCGAAAGATACAAATATTCTTTGTTGTTGTTTTCAAAGCAGAGGGTCTGTTCTTTTCTTTTTTTATATACAGTACACTGCATATTCGGATATTCATACAACAAAATATTCTGGGGGCCATGAAACTTTAGTGAAAATGATTTAAAGAAATGCTGGTGCTGGCTTGGAACTTTTTTCAAAAATGCTGGCAGGGAAAGAGTCAAAAATAAAGTTTGTAATATCTACACTACTACTGTCTACAAACAGAATAGCAAAGTAATTCAAACAGGATTCCTTAAACACTCCCCTTATTTGTCATTGGTCGGTTAAACAGATAGCACCGCCTCCCCCACGCTATTGGTTAAACCAGTCATGTTAAACCAGTAAACCAACTATGCTGGTCAGGATTCTCAAACAAACAGCAATGTTTTGCAAACACCACGGAGCCACAATGTTTATAGCCTAGTTTTTAGGTAAATCAACTTACGAATGACTAAAGGCCGATTCAAAACCAAGGACGATAGTGAAGTCCACACCACAGCCACACCGATAACATCACAGAAGAATTATATAATTCTGAAATTACTTTCAGAATGATTTTTTTCCAGCTGATGAATGAAAAAAACCTTGTTGCCAGCCACTCAGAATCCATCCAACTCAAGCTTGAGCATTTAAACTGGCAGATGACTGCAGATAATACTAATAATAAAAAACACTAATCTGTTGGTGTGAATATATTAATATAATAATATAATAGTGGTGGTTGAGAAGATTCCCCCTTCCTGTAAAGCGCTTTGAGTACTTTAAGTTTTTAGGTTTTTTAAGTATATATATTTTTAAAGATTTTAATAATATTACAGCACTGAATTGTGTTTGCGCACTGAATACTTTACGCACTTTCCAGCCGTCTAAAGGGACCTGTCAAACACACACTGTTTTAATCACTCGTCAAATACTTGAGTGACAGACCCACTCCCTAAATCACCCTCCTCCCTGGCACCTTAAACACCAGAGATATGCTTAAACACTCATCTGTCACCTCATTATGAGAAGAATGTTCCAAATCAAACTCTGCAGTAGGTCTGCAGGCGTGTTTTCAGTTTGATGGGACCACCCGCCTTTCTAGACAGTGAGGTACATCAAGGTAATGTACTTATTATGACTAGTTTAGGTTACAACCGATAGCTTCCATATGTTCATTGTGATAGTACAGGCTCCAGACCATACATTACACGTACAGGTCTACTGTATTGTTATACTTACCCCCAGGCAAAAATCAAATGTGCGATTACACACCTCTCCTCGGTAAGCCACATGATTTAAGGTATCATTCATGTCTGAGTTACAAGCCCTATATGAGCAATGGTAATAGGGATGTTTGTGTTATTCAATAGTAACACATTTCTTTTCCAGGCCTGTTACTAAAAAATATATGATCTGTTGCTTTTCTGGTTTGAAATGCATTAACATAAATAAATATTCATCTTGAACAGAGTGACCTGGTCCACACTATAGGAGAGAGTGCAGCACTGGGGGCCGCTGGGGTGGTCCTGTGGGGGTCATCTGAATATGCAAGATCTCAGGTATGCATTATACACACTATCGCTCTAAAGTTTGACTGAACGGTATACATCAGACACAGAGCACGTTAACAAAATGAATCCAACAATAAATCTTCTTGACTGGATTGGATGCATTTTTAGGTGAAATGGCTAATATTAGAATCCATAACCAACAGCATTCAGAACCACATGGGGATCAGCTTGAGCTGATGGCATTAACATATTTAATATTTTTGAAGCTTAGGGAACAATCTGTCCAGTTTATCTCTTAAAAGGGGCACCTCGAAGATGATTTCTGTCTAAACCTAAAATAAAGCAATATTAGTGTCATCATAGCTTCTGTATCTGGTGATTTATACAGTATCACACATGTGCCCTTGAAGGACCCATGCTCATTTTGTGGGTGCGTCCCATATCCTGTTTACAAAAAGCACAAGGAAGAGTATACATTGAAGCTGGTGGAAAGAGTTAACAGACCGTTAATGTGTTTTTCTGTTGTGTGACATCATGGTAATTTTGTTTATTTATCTTGCATGTGAATGAACAAACATTTGAACTGACTTGGGGGACATTTTTGACGAGTAGTATCATGTACAGTGATCGGTAGTATCTAACAGAAACACTTTTTTTAAAGAACATTCTTCTTCTCACCAAGGCTCATATTTTTACAATTTCAAAGAATTGTTTTCTGTTAGAATATATTTTAAAATGTAATTTATTCCTGTGATGCAAAGCTGAATTTTCAGCATCATTACAGCATCTTCAGTGTCACATGATCCTTCAGAAACAGTTGTGTACTCATTTTTTTCAGGATTCTTTGATGAATAGGAAGTTCAAAAGAACCAGGATATGTATGTATATATATATATATATATATATATATATATATATATACTGTATATACATACACACACAAATCAGCTAATACTAAACTAAAACCAAAATAAAAAAACATAAAAAATATATAAAACCAAATTAAACATTTCAAAAAAAGAAACTAATAAAAATGTAAAAACAATTACTACAGTAAAACTTTTAAAAATTACTAAACTGAAAATGGAAAATATTCAAATAAAAACGAATTAACTATATTCATGAAAGAAAGTTTTTCATCTAATATTTATATTTTATTTCAGCCTTATTTTAACTCATTGAAATGATTTTTAATAGTGTTACTTCAAAATAACATCACTGATATTGACCAATATTACTTTAAAAAAATGCCCTAATATCTTAATATGTGTTTGTCTTGACCAGAGAAACTGCATGACAGTCAAGAAATACATTGACGGTCCTCTGGGTCACTATGTGATCAACGTGACCTCAGCCGCTAAACTGTGCAGCAAAGCCTTGTGCAAGAAGAACGGCAAATGTGTCCGCAAGAGCCTGGACTCTGGGGCTTACCTGCACCTCAACCCTCGCTTCTTCAACATCCGCCTCAACCAAGGCATCCGTGGGCCGCGTTTCCACGTCAGTGGCCACCTCAACAACCACGATATCCTGGACATGAAGCAAAAGTTCACCTGTCAGTGTTACCAGGGCTGGACGGGCATCTACTGTGAGATGCCCCAGATAGCACAGCCCCACCCGAGAGACAGTATCCTGGGAGAACTACTGCTGGTCCTGTCCCTTCATTTCACCTGTCTGTCTGTCATCATGTTCTTGGGTTTGTGTCTCATTATTAAGTGTTTGATACTGTAAACCACAGTGTAGATGGTACTTCAGACTGTGTCTGTCAAAGCTGCAGTCCGTAACTTTTTGGGGTAAAATTTTTTCCAAAATAAATTTGTGAGGTGGATTTCTGCGGGAAATTGGAGCATGTCTTTGCGTCATTACGTCACATCTGTACAGATAAAGAAGGAGTCTCGGCTAGTAGGCTATGTTGCGTGTGAGGATGTTGGAGGTTGAGATTTATAGCCTTTTCTCACAGCACTTGATATAATTAAACTTATCAATTTGATGGCGGATCCAGAAAGGTTCAAACGACAATCACCAGTTACAACTGGAGATTCACCCGCTGTAAAATGCAAAAGACTTCGGAGTGGCTACAGAAAAAAAGAGACTGCAACCGGGCCCATGCGAAAACAAGGATAAATATCAGAAGGGCATTAAATGTAGTCACGCAATGCTGATGTTGTTAACATTAACAATTTGAGAGCAAAGTATAATTTGCACAGTTTGACGTGATATGATAAGCGATCGTTAGATTTAATCAGCGCAATTTTACTTTTTTCCCCCCTTAGTTAGAACAAAAGTGGATGTTACTTAATTGTTCAGATTACATTAACCGGTGAAAATTCTTATGTTGGTCATACTTCCAAAAAGTAGAATCTGTGATTGCGAATGACAGTATCCACACCGGCGCGGTGACAGACAGCCGCACATTCTCCTCAAAACATTGGATTCATCCGCGCTGTGCTGTGCCGAGGCACAACCCACGTAAAGTTGATAATTCCGCGAATAACTGCAATTGCAGATTTCGAACAGAGGTGGCGACAAAGAGGTAAAACTACGGACTGCAGCTTTAAAGAAAAAGGAAATAAATGAAATTTAGAGTAGGTGAAGCTGAAGCTATATTTAGCTATAAGGTTTTGAGTCAAAAGTTTTTCACCACAATAACAGACCGGCGTGCAATTCATTCAAGAACATCATGCAAAATTTCTGCAACAATGGCGCCACAAACTTCACATACAATTGAAAATCCAGCGTTTAATTGATCCAGATAAGCACTCATTGTCACGGTTGTAAACACGAAGGCTTTCATCTTCCATGAGGGGGTTTGACTTTGTTTCCAGGCGGACCGTTAAAGAACGTGACACACACGTCTCCTGGAAATCCTGGAGAATACAACCAATCAGATGACGACTTCAAAACTAATATTGGGCTAATATTGCCCACAACCCATTGTGCGTTGGATGAGGATTCGATTAGAACTACAAACACAAGTAGAAAGTCTAAAAAACTACAAACATGGCGGCTGTGCGAGACAACGGTTAAGTAGATAGGTTTAGATAAAGGGGTTAAAGGGGATAAAGTGATTAATAATAGTTTATAACCTGACAAAAAGCCATTTATTCAATGTTATCTGCATTGTGAAGATATGTTTGGTCATTAACTTTTGAAAACATGAGGAGAGTAACTACTTACAAGAGAATTATGAAATAGGTTCAAATGAACTAGAATCTAATCAAATCACATTTAAATCAGAAATTAAATAGGGAATTTTTTGATCGATGCCCAGCCTATTCATACACTCCCATATGGCACATTGATCATAGTTTGGGTCATGAAGAAATTACTCTTTAAAACCCAGTTATTTTTAGTGCACAACAACGCACAACCAGTGTAGATCAATTCATGAACAAATTACTTTTGAGTCAAATCTTTTAATGAATAATTTGATTATCAATACATATACTCAATACTTATCAGTGAATATGCTCAGATTAATAGGAATCTAATCAAATATCAGTAGTACTAGGCCTATTGAAACCCCCATTATACGTCTTCCGTATCACACACTATACAGTATATGCATTCAGATAAGAGTATTTTTTTGTAACTGTTCAATAACTTTCAATAATAAACCACCTTGAGAATTTTCACTGGAGTAAAAATAGTGTGATAAGTAGCCCCAATCTCCTCTACAAGTGTATATACAGTACAGGTACAGAAGTGACAAGTTTTACTTTACTTTACTTTTATATTTACATCCATCATAAGTAATGAATAGACTCTGCACTCATTTTGTCATCAGAGTGTTCATAGTCTCATTTCCAATCTTCAGTGTTCAGTATAATAAGCAGAAATGCATCATAATTCATTCAAAAGAACACCAAATGCTCTTTCCCCACCAAAACCGAGGTGAATATTCTCAACTATTCACCCAGAAATTAGACATAACAGCATGGTGTAATAAGACAAAGTTGGTTGACCAACATGTCTCAGTGTAGACTGAGGCTCCATAGATTGTGATTCAGCTTGGCAGCCGTAAACTGTCAATAAATTACCAAGCCTGGGAAAACAGCAACTCCTGAGTATTTTAAGCTAAATTACATCTTCTTTTGCAGCAACCATCATCTGTTAAGGGATTTGAGGTTCTGCTGTTGGAGATAAAAACCTTTTGTCCATTTTTTGGCCAAGACATTACATAAAAACTGGGTTTTGCAAACAATATGTGGTGCATTGTAGATTTGGTCATGGGTAAAATAAATCACAAAAAGGGGAAGAGAAGGTTTTGTGCTATGCACACAAGCTAAACATTCAGTAAGGATATATGTTTTTTTGTTTTCATTTTGCCCAAGCTTGTCTGTTATTGATGGAACTTGGCATATTAAATTAATCTTATATCAATATTTACCGAAAAAAAACATGCTCCCACTCAAAGACTAGAAAACACTCTCTGCGTCTAAGGTTGGATTTTCATATTTATATGCATTCATGTTATTTGTTGAACCTGGATCGCTGTGCATGTAAGAAGCAGGAATGTGAGGAAAGGTTTTCGGCTACCAAAGTCATGCATAACTGAGACACACCTCACAGCTGTTGGTCCGAGCCCAGGATACACTCGCAAACACAGACCTGGAACCTGATCTAGAGATGGAGGAATTCCTGAAGTTTTGGGTGGGACAGACAAATCCAACACAAGCACCTCCAGACCCCTTGCCGGGAAGTTAAGAGGAAAAAAGTCCAGTATATATTGGAGAGTGGGGTCATTCGGTGCAATTCCAAAGTTTTTTGCTCTATGTGGACCACATCAAAGCAGTACAGTATGTGTGTTTAGGTGGGAGGGTGGGTATTTGTGTCCTTTGCAATAAAGAGCAGTACCGTATGAAGTACAGAAGTACATTTCTAAATACAACATCAACAAGAATTAATGTGGTTAAACTAATGGACCAATGAATCATACGTTTGTACCTTAGATTCTACAATTTCCCTCTGTGATATATGTACGCTGAACCATTCATTAAGACGTTTTTCTTGATTTCCAGGCTTATTGTCAAAGGGTTCAACCAAAAATCACCCTCAAGTTGTTCCAAACCTGTACAAGTTTCTTTATTCTGTTGAACACAAAAGAAAATATTTTAAAGAATGTCAGTAACCAGACAGTTGACAGCAGCTATTTACTTGCATAGTATTTTTTTTTCCTACTATGGAAGTCAATGGCTACCGTCAACTGTCAGGTCACCCACATTCTTTAAAATATATATATATATTTTTGTGTGTTCAATATAAGAAAGAAACTCATACAGGTTTGGAACAACATTCAGGTAAGAAAATTATGACAACATTTTTATTTTTGGGTGAACTCTCCCTTTAAGCTCAGCATTCCTTATACAAATGCTGACACATTTCTAGGCTTTTTGAAATCAATCACGCATTTTTGCGGTGCAGAATTTGACATGGAAAAATGAATAACATTTTAGCAAAATCATGTTTGTTTTTAAAGTTTGTACAATGAAACTGCAATGTAACACATAAAAGGAACAAACACTACCATATTAATACAAACAAAAACTACCATATTATTTTTGGACACTGACCACATACTGCCATGTTTTTTGTTATGTTTTTTTTTGTGGACATGGATTAAAAAAAGAAAAAAAGTGGGTTGGATTGATACCAGGTTATGGGATGCTAATGTCCAGAAAACATGTTTTAGATGTACTATGATACTTATCTTGGTACGTTTGAAAATATCTTGCAGTTCACTACTATGTAAATACCATGGTTGAAATATTTGTATGCACATAAACGACTGATCATTTAATTCCTAAGTGTCTCCATGTCAGGAGTGAGTCTAACGCACAGTTATTATCAGGAACTCTTTAGCTCAGAACTGAAGAGAAAGGAAGGTCTCGCTGGTGATGTCGTCTTTCCCTTCCATAATTTCTCCACAAACTACCAGTTTACATTACCCCACTCTCTCACCACTAATAACAGGTTATGGGTTGCTAAAATGTGCCACACATCCATTTATCTTACCCACTGACAGGTATTACATTAAATATTGGTTGCCACTGCCACTGTATATGTCTTAGTTTAGAGTAAAAATGGGTCAATGTTAATTTAATGACTCTAAATGTATTTTTTTCTGTAGTATTTTGAAACAGCCACCCAGATTAGATTAGATAGATAGATAGACATATAGACAGACATATAGACAGATAGATAGACAGACAGACAGATAGATAGATAGATAGATAGACATATAGACAGACATATAGACAGATAGATAGATAGACAGATAGATAGATAGACAGACAGATAGATAGATAGACATATAGACAGACATATAGACAGATAGATAGACAGACAGACAGATAGATAGATAGATAGATAGACATATAGACAGACAGATAGATAGATAGATAGACAGACAGACAGACAGATAGATAGACAGATAGATAGATAGACAGACAGACAGACAGACAGACAGACAGACAGATAGATAGATAGGGTTTATATAGATTAGTGCATAATAAAAGGCATAATCGCTAATAAAATGTTAATATAAGAATGAGTAAATTCAACATAATTACACTTCACATGATTGCATTTAATTATAGCCTATTACAAGATATTTATATATTATATAAAAAATAAATTCATTGCAGTTACCTCATATTTTATTCAGACTGTAATGAAACGTCCGATCAACTGCCGAATACAGAACAAACAGTCCGGCACAGGCCTGATATGTACGATGTTGATGTTTCAGTGTGTCAGTCCACGACTAACCAGTGCCACAGACTGGTAGAAAATCTTTTAAAATGTGCAACATCTGTTAAAATACTACTTTGCTACAAGTCAAAGGTTCATTTGTTATGACCTATGGTTAAAAATACGAGCTCAGTCATTGTCTGGACATGTTCCTCAGAATGGAGTGTGAATAGCTTTGACATTGTTCTTCTAGAGCTAACTATAGGAGGCCATTAAACTGCTCAATTAATGGGCCACAGTGGAGATGTAGAATTACCTGCTATGCCAAACGTTCCTCTCCTCACAGATCACATTCTCTTGTGTATCGACCAACACCTTCTATCAAACATCGTGTATCACCTCATTCACTTGCCACGACACCCGTTACTGCTTCTGCTGCTGGTAAGTCTCTGACTGACCCACTGCTTGTTTGTTTTTCTATGGGACTTAAAGCTGAAGTGTGTCATTTTTGTATGTCAAAATAATATATCCCAGCTTAATAGAGTCAACAATAAGTAAGTCCTTACTCTGACTGTCAAACATTATTCCATTTGTTTATGCAGCCCAACATGGCAACACCGGCTCAACCAATAGTGTGAGTTTGGGGCGGGGCTATCTGTTTGTTCAACCAATGGCAGATGAGGAGTTTTCGGGAAACCTGTTTGAAAACAGTTTTTGAAATTTTGTTTGGTCGCACTAGTGGTGGAGAAATTACACGCTTCAGCTTTAGCAATTCTGAAAAATGTAATCAAAATCACTCAAGCTGACATGCGGAAAGTTGTTTAAAAAGCCAAATGTTGCTGAGGCTGTACTTTCAGATGACTCATGTGTAAATTGTAAAACCAAAATGAAAAGTCACAGCAATAAACATATTTTGGTATTCTGTTTTTAAAGATTAATTTTAAATGAGCATTACAGTACACTCTCAGAATCTGTTTTACAAAAATCTGTAACTGGGGCACCTTTTCAAAAGATGTCGTAGAGTTACCCTTAAAATTGTCTTATAAAGGCCCCATTAGCAGCACCTGCAAAGATATTAAATATTTGTGCTATCTATATAAAAAGGTTCTATAATTTGTACAAATTTTCCAGTAATCATCAAGTGCATTCGAAGGACATCCCCATAAATGATTCATAACTTGTACTAGAGACCTGGTTTACATAAATGCTGTTTTTGAAGTACAAGAAGCAAATATTTCCATACAATTATGCTATAATTTCATGTGCCAAAATCTACTCGGGTGAGGAACATTGAGAACATTGGAAGAATCTTTATTTTCATTGCGGAGGTTCAGATCACATGCCAGCCTGCTTGCCCTTAAAACGGGCAGTTCAAACAACACTTCATACTCAGCAAGACATGCCCCATCTGAACAAGCAAACCAAACACTAGATTCACGATACAACAAACTTTAAAGTGCTGCTAAATCAACAGTAGTGTCATATTTCCTAAGCTGAGGTTTAATAAAACAGACCTCCCAGTTTGAATGATGAAAAGTGGTTTTGTACCAAAGGAAATGTGGTGTTCAATGTCCACAAAAATCACACTCCAATCATCATATAAATCCAATCATAACATAAATATATGACAACATGGAGGTTATTGGTGCAAAACTAAAGCTTTTTCCGATACATTTTTTGGGGCTTCCTTTATATAACCGGACAGTTTGGACAGAGGAGAAAGAACTTGAGTGGGATTAAAACATGATGCAGTTCAGATTCGAACCTGCAATCTCTTGAACGTGCACAATCCACTATGTCACATCTCCAGCTAAAACCATTGCCTATTTTTTTCACATAAGCTCATACACACTTCCACTGCTAGCATTAGCGTGACTCTTGAAGAGCGTGGGGTGTGTCACACACACTCACACAGTCATTGCTAATTGTTGCTATAGTTGACCAGGAGACAGGAAGTCTGTAATTTACTAACTGTCTGAATAAACCTCTTCGAAAGGCTTGGAAAAAAAAACAACCTCATCTTCATTACACAGTCCATTTGTTAGCATGTTTCACAGCCCAATCTTGGATGCTATATAACCAAAATGACTAAAACACCACTGTTGTCATTGTGTCACCCCTTCTGCAATGTAACAAGTCAATGTCAGTTTCACTGCCCTGATATTATGTTCTCTCACTGTAATCTTCTAAGGATTATACTCTGAAATTTAAACCATTCAGCTATTCCCAGAGGAACATTTTACTGCTTAAAGTTAAAGTTTGCACTTTCAGAGCTCAGGTCATGAACTTGTTTAAATGGGCTTTAAAGTCAGCATGAAATGAAAATTCTATCCGTCTATATTTTTCTTTCAATTTGTTTTAAATCTCTCAACCCAATCGTCAATCGCCTCTGGTGGCATATGCCAGACTTCTCCAATCCTTTCGCCCACTTAAAACCCGCACCTTTCCTACAATTGATTACAAGCTTGCATTCAGATCTGCCTCCAACCAACCAATCAACAACCACTGGATAGAACCAAGACCCCACATACATTTAGTTTGTTTCACTCGGATGTACGTCTCAATTCGGATAAGAAAATGAATGCTACTTCTGTTTGATTTCGTTTGGACAAAGACAATACATATTTTTAATGTTATGCAAGCACTATAGTCTGAAATTGCATCTTAGATACTAGACATCGAGACACTGACACAGTTTTTCATGTTTATTACGGTAAAGCTACATGATTTTGTGCAATCTATTGTATAAAGTGCTATATAAATAAACGTGTCATGACTTTACTAGAGTGCCAAGAGCCCATGCAAACATATCCACGTTGCTATGATGATCATATATAATACAAAATATGTAACTTTATGGTACTAATATGCACCCTTTAGGGATAAAAAGTTGTATCATACTCCCTCAGTGACAGCTTTTGTACCTTTTTTGTGTGTAGGAGAAACACATGAGATATTAAGACCTAATTTGCGAGTTTTCTTTCTTATTTGGATAGAGAAAGTGTGTGAGGGAGAGTCTTGAAGCGTATGTTCCTGAATGGTACAATGCCAGAAAAACGGCTCCCTGACCACTTGGCCTGGCACGTCGCCCTGAGGTCTGGAATCTGATGACTGTGCTCAACTAGACCTCACTGGTTTCTCCACAGTTCTGCAGATCCCACTCATTCAGCATCGATATTAACGCTGCTTTTCAGTTCTCATTCAGAATCTACAGAATCATAATTTGATCTTTTTATTTTATTAGCTAGACATCTTGATCCAAATCAGGCCCATCAGGCTAATCCATTAGCTACATGTATTAAATCAACGTTAACACATCTCACAGGGTTTACCATATAAAGAGGCTATAAATTAAAACCAGAGCAGAGCAAGAACATGGGAATGTGTAAATGCAAAAAGTTTCACTTTAGAGTTTCAGTTAGACCGGATAGTTGTGAAAAAAGTTGCAGCATGGACTTGTGCAGTTATAATGGAGCTTAAGGTTTTTTTTTGTTTGTTTTTTTGCTTGGTCGAGCTACACTTCATATGACTCTTCACCAGTGTCCAACTATACAAGACAAAATGGGTAATTGAACATTTGAAGCATTAAATACATCGCTCATCGCCATGCACACATCAGTGAGGCCAAAGGGATTAACGTGTAAACCTGTCGGACAATGCCGTGCTACAATTGCATTACATTCTGTGGGTCTGTTAGTCCAATTTCACACAAAAACAGACCGGTAACTAAATCAGTCGAACTTAACCAACCTTCAGTTGTACACTAGGAATAGATAAGGCACAATAGGTCAGGGAAGTTTCAAGCAATGATCCACAGTGCTGGCCCAACAGGACCCTCTAAGTCTCTCAACTGTGGGAATGTGGTTTTCTATTGAAGCACGCCAACCTTTTTAGCCCGTCCACCACCTCATCTCCCACCGCTGAATAAACTCCTCTTGAATAAATTAATTTCCACTTTGACTGCACTATGAGGAGGCTAGAGAGCAGCCAGAAGTCAGAACACGGCATCCGGAAACCAACGGATCTATAGTAGCTTTTCTTGGTGTGTTGGTGGTCCTGGTTAGTTATGATGACATTTTATTTCCCTGAATAAGTAGGTTTTCCCACATGAAGACCAGGTCTAACCATTTTGTGCTGCCGTTTTCCTTCCAATCTTATGATAAAATAAAACAACTTCAAAGATCTAGAGCTCTTGTTAATTGGGTTAATGCTTCTCTTAAAATGTCAGATAATCATTCGGCCTTTTATAACAAGGTATAGTTCCTACAGGTTTCAAAACGTCATATGATGCGACTCGAATGTAATGACTGGCTCATGTGTTTCTAGATCCTTTTCTTTATCTTATACATCAATGACCCAATTGTTGACTGCTTGTTGTGGCTTTTGCTTGGTATCTTTTTTATGAAGCCATATACAACTAAAGGACCATGCACAAGCGGAACAACAGCACAAGGCCTTTAGTTTGAAAATTGTGTCCACCAAGACAACATGCCTCCACTACCCCTACGCACTGACCTAGACCCTATCATTATACTGAACGCCTTACACACCAGATGACTTGGTGACTCTTGGCTGTCAACAAGCTCCATTCAGCTAACTTCCTCATGCTTAGATAATGACATGAAATTGCTACAAGATCTAGCAAGTTTCTATCAAGTATCATGTTTCCAGATACCAACAGTGTCAAAAATGAAATGATTAATACGTTATGACAACATGTTTTTACATTGCTTTAACAAGATTATTTTGTGTCAGTTTAATGTAATTTAAGTTGAAATGGCTTAAACATCCAAGTTGACTGTACCTAAAAATGTAAGGCAGCAACTTTTTATATATATATTTTTTTTATACAATGAACTGAATAGTCACACTTATTTAAGAATGACAAGTACTATTGCATTCAGACATTGTGCAATGGTTTCGGTGAGAATTGAGACTTTGTTTGAGGAAGAGAATCAGCATTCCTTGTGTTTATCTCCGTTTCAACCCCGACATCTTAAGGAACCCCATAAAATGAAGAGACAGCTTCACCACAGGACTCATGCACTGTCTTTAAATTAGAGTTGGAGGGAGTGTTTTTTATGAAAAATGTGCTAACAAAGTTTGGTGACTATAACACTATTCACATGGTAATTTAGCACGGTTTGCCATAGGAATGCAACTAATGCTTCCAGAGATCCCACCATGGACATTTGCAATTAGATTATTTGGAACAAACCAAAAAAAATTCTAACCAAAACTGGGGTCATGTGTGTGTTTAGGCATGGAAAAATGTAACTGTGCAAACATAAATACATAATTCTTGTCAAGATCACAAAATAATAATACTGTACATAATACAATAATGTTGCTGGAAAACAGTCAAAATGTATTATTATAGAATATAATATAATATATACACACACACACACACACACACACACACACACACACACACACACACACACACACACACTGTTTACACTGTCAGAAAAAAAGGTACAAAAGCTGTCACTGTGGCGGTACCTTTTCAAAAGGTACACTTTTGTACCTAAAAAGTACATATATGTACCTTTGAGGGACTAATATGTACTCTTTAGGTACAAAAGTGTACCTTTTGAAAAGGTACCGCCACAGTGACAGCTTTTGTACCTTTTTTTCTGAGAGTGTAGCAAGTGTATTTGCCAAAGATGCACCATTATTAAAATTCAGGCTGATATTAAATACCAGTCATTTTAAATGCTAAAATGTGAATTTAGGCATCACAGTTTTGCACATTTAATTTAGCACGTTAATAAATTTGTATTTATTTAAACATAAAGTGTTTTTTATATGAACTTAAATTGAGCAAATGATGACAAAGAATCTGAATATAAACACAGGAGAATTGAGCATACACAATTTTGAATCTAAATGCATTTTTTCTTTCTTTTTTCCTCTTTTGCTTGTTTTAGGTCTCGTTTAGTGTTTCCTCACCTCTTGTTTTTTTATTTTTTTATTTACAGTTGTATTTCTTGGTAAATGTCTACTCTATAGCCACAAAAGACAGTGACTAAGAGACAAAAACAAGACAATCACAGGCCACAT
The DNA here is from genome assembly GCF_965113295.1 of Leuciscus leuciscus. Lineage (NCBI taxonomy): Eukaryota > Metazoa > Chordata > Actinopteri > Cypriniformes > Leuciscidae > Leuciscus > Leuciscus leuciscus. The sequence continues at coordinate 16,437,593 of NC_138724.1, read as the reverse complement.
GGGACAGTAAATCGAGCAGGAAAAAACGCTCCCGGAGCTTCAACAAGGCTTGATTGTGTCTGTAGTGTATTAAAACCTCTTGTGAACTCACAGCCAGGTGATTGGAGGATGCTAAACTCGGCTAATGCTGAGTGATGTGGATGAGCGTAAGACTGTCTGGAGGATCAAATGTGCACACACTCACACTCACACACATATACTTTCACATGCACGCTCAGTCAATGGGATTTAGACTGGAGTCCTCCCTCCCTCCTTCTCTACTCTAATCGCAGTGTTGTGGTTTTCTCGCTGTGGCTCTGTGGTTGTTTTCTCCTCCCTCTCAGGAAACTCTGTCTCTCTCTCTCTTCGCTGTGTATATAAGTAAGATGTGGGTAGGCTTTTCAGCAGACAGAGAAAAACTATGCTAGTGTATTGTAGATGTAGAGAGGTGTGTGTAGTGTATCATCAGCCGTATGTGACAGAGGCAGCGGCGTGGGATCTACAGGTGAGTGACTTCTAATTACTGACTCAATTTATTATACACACATTTAACATTACCCTGTTGACATCAGCATGCTCTCTAAACAAAGCGCATGACGAAAGTAGGCACATTCCATCTTCTTATAGCGTTTCTAAAATTGTTGTCTGTGTTGTTCTCAGTCAACTATACTCTATAATTCATTGTGTTTTCATTTCTGCACATACTTTGTATCCAGAGTTCAGTAAATGTTTTTGAATGACTGTAGTCACATGATTTGTGTTAAGCTGTGAAGCAATATTAATTGTTTGTAAAGTGTCTTGGCAACATACCAAAGCTGTCAAAGAGCAATGTTTGCCTTTTTCACCTAGTCACCTAGAGGCAAAGATGTTTACACGTGGTTTCAAAGAACTTTAAATAGGGATGCACAATAAATGGGTGATATCAGAGATTTTTTACATTTATCTGTATTGAATTTTTAATTGTGCATGCTCATTTTCTGTATTTAGATTACCATCGCCGTCATCTAATGCTCACTTAAATGTAAATATTTAAAAACGAACAATTTAATGATATTAAATTTAACCGTAAGCAAATCTCAAAATGAATATCCATTTTGCGTACTGCATGTAAGAATGTTGTAATGCATAAATTCACTTGTAGAAAACAATATAAACCATACACGTTTTAATATAGCACAAATACATTTAAAGCCCCCCTGTGCTGAAAATCCAGTGTTTAATGTTGTTTATTTCCGTCTATGTGGTGTTTTTAATATGCTTTAAGACAAACCATGTCCAAATTCATAAGTCGACGCCATTTCTGAGTATTTTCTCCTTAAAACTGCTGTGAACCAAAGAAGTTCTCAAAATCGCTGGTGTTTCTGACATCATAAACTACCTTGTAACCAATCACGTCAACTAGTGGATCTCTAAGATTGTGTGAGTGAGTGGAGGTGGGGCTAATTTGCATATTCATAGAACTGTGTATACTAAATGAGGGAAGAGTGTAGAGTTACATTTAAGATTTTTTTTCAAGGAAAAATCGTTTTAACATGTCATTTTGGTGATCAAAGATGAGTTTTAAGGGCTAAAATTATTGACTACAGGGGGACTTTAATATAAAAATGTTATATAAAAAAAAGTTGCACAAATTCCAACATCCATCTGAAATTAATTATCAGCCAGAATTTTTATATCGATGCATCCTAAATATATCACTGTAAATATATATTTGAGAGTGTTGTGACTTTTTTTTGAATGTAAAAGTGACAGGGCAAGACCTCTACGCAAAGGAAATCAAATGAAAGAAAACCTAATTAGCCCATTCCAAATATATGTGTTCCTCAAAGGGTTTAATTTAAAGTTTACTGTCAGGAAATGTGCCGTGGCACCACTGAGGTCTTTGAACAGTGGCTCTGTAAATATTTTGAAGCGAGTTAATCAGAGGGAAGGGTTTACAGATGAGATTGCGCACTTCCGGATGAAGAGTTTCTCTTGGGCGACGGCTAGTGACGCTGGAGAAACTGACAGCCTCTATCATCAAAGTTTCCCAGGAACCCATGATCATTGTGAAGACATCTTGTGGTATAAGGTGAAACTGAAAACATTGTGTCAGTATACCATTTCACCGTCAGCTTTACTTAAAAGTAGCTTAGTGTGTCAGCGGTGCCCAAAATAGGATTCTTTGATCTTCAAGAGATCACTCATCCTTAAACAATCCACCTCAAAGCAAAACATGTCCTCAGATTAACCTGACGTATTCCTCTGTTTGGGTTCCACCGTGATTAAGATTCTCTTTTTAAGGTTTTGTTTACCATTCGAGCATCAAATGCAGCAATAAATAACCAAATTAAGCCTCTTATCTGTGATCTTGGTGTGTGATATTTGGATTCCAATGACTTTGCAGATATTTTCCATTTGATCTTTCCTCAATGACACACAGCTATGGATGTCACAGAACATCATCTCATTTAATTTGAGGCAAACAAACGATTAAATGGGAAGACTCACGTCGTCCTAAGAGCCACAGATATTAAACCACACATCTTCTGAGGAGCCCAGAGGTTTCTTTATGGCGATTCAAGAAACCTCTGTCTCCTGTTGTAAATCTGGCTCGGTCATATTTATGTTTCCAATTTGGATCAAATTCACATTTGGATGGGACTGAATGGAGTCGCATCGAAATCCTAGCATCAGGTCGACTCCATGCCTTTTGTGGCTTCTCTGAAGCCGTCGCCTGAAAGGTTTCTGTAAAAACCACTCTCACTAAGCCACATGTATCTTAATTACTGCCAGAGAGGGCTGAGGGTTTGAGGAAGCTTGAAGATAAATAAATCTATCTGAAATACAGGCAAAATCACTTCAATTCTCCATACCCCAATGTTTTCATTGATGGCTAACCGTAAAGCTCCATGGAAAGTTTTATTCATTCCCGCCACTTGAATCTTCTCGCATACTTCATTGCATAATCATATGTGAAAAACCTTTGTCACAAGCCTGTTCTGGATTACAGTATTTTAAGTAAAGCCTTTAATAAGCCATCAATGTGTGAAGGTATTCCATGTGCAAATACCATGAAGATCATCTGTGAAGCTCAGTGCAAGCAGAGGTCTTATTATGCAGGAAGTGGTTTAATTCTTCCCCCTCATGGCACGGGCCCGCCGCCAGTCCTAGGGGAAAAAGGAGCTGCAGCGCTCTCAGTCAGGCTCTTTCCACTCAATAACAACCACCACGGGGCTCCACAATTTGCCTTTATCCGCAACATTCCATGCCATACCCCATTTTTCAACCTCTGATTTAGCACATGACTGCCACTAATAACCTTTCAATGCAAGCGTTACCGCCATAGTTACTAGTGATTGGTTCCATGCCTTGCTCAGAGAAATCAGAGACTCCTGATTATCTGGTACCAAAGAACAGAATGTAACATCTTTAAACAAACTTGGAGACTGTTAATCATAATTTTTTTTTTTTATATACTATCCACACTGTAATAACGAAAGCCAGATGAGAGGTTTCGGATACTGTACTTTACATTAAGTGGTCCTAAATTTTTTTTACACTTGAGGTACTCTTTGAAATAAATAAATGTCATTGTTTGATATGCCAAAATAACAAATTGTGTGGCATTTGTTGTAGACAACTCAAGAACATTTTAAAATGGCTTTTTTAAATTTTATAGAGCAATTTACATACTGTTAAAAAATTATCACACAAAAGCATCTGGGCACTTGTGCCTCTTAAACATTAGTGGAACAAGTTCATAATTAATGTGATGAACTAAACCTGGTTACTCTGCTAGATCCTGGTCTCAGACTGGTTCAGTTCCAGGAATACTACTGTATATTACACTGGGTACCTACACTTTCAGGCGTTATGTCATTTCTTGTGGTGTTCCTCAAGGCTCAATTTTGGGTCCTCTATTATTTAACATATACATGCTTTCTTTAGCTGGTGTAATTAATCAATACAATATTTCATTTCACCATGCAATGACACACAAATCTATCTTTCTCTTGCACCAGATGCCCACAATTCAATTTCCACCCTACTGGACTGCATAGTGAGCATAACACTGTGGATGTCACAGAACTTTCTACAGCTAAACAAAGATAAGATAGAGGTACTTGTTTTCGGTTATTATTGTGATGCACAGAGCATTCTATTCGGTTATTACTATTGCTCCATATCTTGACTCTCTATCACTAAAAGCCTGTAATGAGGTCAATATCTTAGGAATCATGTTTGGCAGTGACCTTAGTTTTAAAAAAACTTATCAGCAATGTTACTAAAACAGCATATTATCACCTCAGAAACATCACCAAAACATGTGATATTCACTCCCCTGCAGACACTGAGAAACTTGTTCATGCATTTGCTACATCTAGACTTGACTACTGCATTAGCGTTTTTGCTGGGTTACCAAATAGAGAACTATTAAACACATACAAGGACTTCAGAATGCAGCTGCACGAATGCTAACTCGCTCTAAAATTAAAAATCACATTACGCAAACACTCTGGTTGCCTGTATCATTCAGAATTGAATTCAAGATTCTCTTATTAGTTTTAAAATGTTTTAAATTGATGGTTCTAATATACCTTTCTAATTTGTTGAATAAATATACTAGAGCAAGATCACTCCAAACATCCAATAGTAACTTATACCAAAAGCACAGCTAAAAATGGGCAATTCAGCCTTTAGTCATTTCGGTCTAGATACCTAATTAGATTAACAGATTAACTAGATTAATTTGAGGGTATCTGACTTCACACATACATATACATATATATATATACTAAATATATACATATTAAAATACACCTTGACACAGGCTGGTTAAAAGTCATTGCATGGCACAAAAAAGTAAAGTTAGTTGTTAGAAAAGTTTTTTAGTTTTTTTTCCAGATGCCATTTGGTTTCACATTTGTTTACATCTAATGCCATGAAATTCATACCTTTTTCTTTGTCTTTAATGCTCTATCATGCAGACAGGGTATCTGGCGAGGGCAGCTATGATTATGGCTATGTGGGCGCCACACTGGTGAGAGTATGTGGCTGGATTTGGCCATTACCCTTGTGGTTAACTGCTGGTTTGACTGATGACTGCAACCCCCAAAGTAACATTTGACTCATATTCAAACCAAGCTGAAGCACAAAATGTTATGTTTACGCTTGACCTCTCCCTACTTTGCACATTTAACTTGGCTCAAGACTTAGGGCATCACATCCATCTTAAACATGAACACCTTAGCCATAGCCATAATCTACTGTGTCAGTAGCAAACCCAGTGCTTTATTTCTTGACTGTCTATATACATAGTCATTCAGTAGCAAAATCTTCAAAATTTTCAGCTACTGAATTATAGCCATATTTTACTTTACAATCACTCATAATTGCTTTTTCCTTGCCAAAAAATATATATTCAAAGTTTGCACCATTGAATTTAGATGCATTCTAATGCTAATTTTAAGTTTATACTAAGAGAGCATTTAAAACATGAACATGAAATCAAAACTGACGTACTTCCTTAATACTCTTATTGCAAATGATTCATCAGTGCATGTTATTCTTAAGAAAAACAATCATCTCTGAAATCTTTACTCAAAATGTAATTACTTGCTCTGCCTCTAAAATGACTTAAAATCATCCCAGAAGCACAGTCTAATGTTAACCAAAAAGCTATTTAGGAATTGTTTTAGAAATCTCGCGTTCAGGTTTGGATCAGTTCTGGTATGTAACACCCAATTTTCATGATGTAAAAAATTTCAAATAGATCAAATCTGGTTGTGAATGCCATTTCATGTTGATTTTAGCTACTGTTAAACTTAAGTGCTATCAGTAGCTAAAATAGTAGATCATGACACAAGCAACGACAAGTTCAAAGTTTCAATTCCTGCATGACCTCATAAAATATCTACCTTGAATGCAATGCAAGTGGCTTTGAATAAAAGCATATCGTCGCTGTCGGGCGGAAACCTCGTATGTCCAAATTTGGTCAATTTCATATTTTTTCACAAATCGATGCTATTGGTCAGTCCCCACGTGGTTCTGTTATTTTTACAAATTATTAACCAATCTAAAGTGTTGAAAATAGCTTGAGAGCAAATCTCGTAACTCCATTGGACACTTCAACTGTCTGAGAATCCTCGTAACTCTACCTCTTCTTCACTCCGCGGCGGGCGGGAGCCTCGCGGCATTTTGTCTCCTCAGGATTGAAACTCGCAACGATTAAGAAACCCTCGTCGAGCAACACGTAAAGCAAGCCTTAACTCTGATTTTATCTGTGTTAAACTATGATATCAGTTATTGATGCATTTTAAATGTCTACGTATTACTAGGCTTATTATTAGGCTTATTATGTGCATTGAAGTTTTAAAATGTATCTAATATAGCCTAATACTTGAATTGAATTAAATGTTTTGGATACCAGCTTTAAATGATTGTTTTTATTATTATTTTACTGACTCGAAGTTGGCACTGTGCATGTAAAATACCCCAAGTAGCAGGTTTTATTTATGGGAGAAAAAGGGTCTGTCTACTGGTGCCTGTAAGTTAAGCCTATTTTTGCATAACTCTGTCTGTTTTTTAGACAATAACGAGTGAAAATAGTTAGGTTAGATACATTTGAGTCGGCTTGTTTTGTTAAAAATCGATAGCTGTAATGCTTCGGTGCAGAAGGAAGCCCGTGAGCCACGGAGGTAAGTTTGCGTGCAGATTAGGCAAATGTCCACCTATTAGACAACGTTAGTCAGCTCATCATTTTTTGTTCTGCTTCACTTATAGCTCTTAAACCTTTAAAATGGAGTTTAGGAAGATGTATGTAACCACGGTCGTTAGCTTTGATTAACTATTGAAGCCTTTTCTCTTGTCAAAAGGCTCAACGCGACCGCCGATTTTGTTTGCGTGCAGATTAATTTCCGCCTATTTTAGACAGCCTAATATTTTGGTATTGCATCACTCATATCTCTTAAACGTTTAAAATGGAGTTTAGGAAGATGTATGTAACCACAATCATTAGATTTGAATAGCTCTTAAAGCCTTATTTCTTATCAAAAGGCTGAACGCGACCGCAGACTTTGATGAACACTGCCGGCAGCAGCGGCGTCTGTGTCCGTTCCATTCTAATCAATGACAGCGTAACCTCGTATCTCCCCGCTCCCAAGTCATAAATCTCGTATCTCCGATTAAACATGATTTTAGGGAAATGATGTGTTAATGTTGGTATACAACAGTATATGATAGCAATATAAGGTATAATACCAACTTTAACGATACAATGTTTAATAACTAAAAAAATATGCAGTTTTTTTAATTTCCTGAAAAATAATGGTTTTGGAGATACGAGGATTCCGCCCGACAGCGACGATATGCTAAATGTAAATGTAGCAGTTATGGTGTAAAAATGGCATAACTCTGTTAGCTTACCACAGACTTTTTTTGTCCCTCACAGGATGATTGACAGTTGCCTGTGCTGAGTCACGTAGCAGAATGCCCGGTGTGCCCTGCGGGGCCTTGCAACACCACACTGTGCCCGTAGCCTGTGCCATCATCTGTTCCTGGCTGTTGATCCTGGTCCATTCTGCCTTTTGCCAAAAACCTGCAAAGCTGCCTCTGGTGGGCCGCAAGCCTTTCCTGGCAGCCTGGAATGCTCCGCTGGATATGTGTACATTGAAGTACAATATCAATGTCAGCCTTGATATTTTCCACATCAGCGGCAGTCCACGAGCCGTCCACACGGGCCAGAATGTCACCATCTTTTATGCCAACCGCCTGGGTTACTACCCTTTCTACAATGAGCAAGGGGTTCCCATCAACGGAGGCCTACCTCAGAACAACAGTCTTGAAGCACATTTTCACAAAGCCCGAAAAGACATAGCGCACTTCATCCCTTCGGAAGACTTCCGTGGACTGGCCGTGATCGACTGGGAGTTCTGGAGGCCGCAGTGGAGTCGTAACTGGCACAAGAAAGACATTTACCGACAGCAATCCCGCGAGCTGATCAAACAGGCCTACCTTAATGTGACCGACGAACAGGTGGAGGAACTGGCACGCTTGCGCTTCGAGAAGAGCGCCATGGAGTTCATGCAGGGCACGCTACAGCTCGCTACACAAACTCGTCCGCATGGTCTTTGGGGTTTATATCTCTACCCTGACTGTCACAATTACAATGTACATGCACACAACTACAGCGGCACATGCCCCCTACAAGAGAGCCTCCGTAATGACGAGCTGTTTTGGCTGTGGAACAGCAGCACTGCCCTTTTCCCAGCCCTCGCTATACGCAAGAGCCACACAGACAGCATTCGCAACCTGCACTTCTCGCAGAACAGGGTACTGGAGTCACTGCGACTGGCCTCCCTTACCTCATTGCCCTATGAACTGCCTACATACGTATACACACGCCTGGGGTACCGAGACGAGGCCATGGCTTTTCTGACTCAGGTAAGTGCATATGTTCAATGAGAAATGTAAAATGTACTTTGGGAATCATACCCAAGTTCTTGGTTATACCCAAGGGAATCATACGTAAGTTCTTAATACAATTTTACCTTACAGTAAACATCCCATTTTGCTAGTCTCTATACTCACAAACCATCATGGAGTCTGAAATCAAGAGCGCCCTCTTGTGGTCCAACAGAATAAATAGAGAATATTAAAAAAGGATGTTTGAACGCTGGGTTTGACTATCACACCTATCTCAATGACTACATTTAAACGTATTATAATAATTTCAGTAAAACTATTTATGTTTTAAGAAACTGTGGCAGTGAACTAACATTCTAATGATGTTACGTACATATACACACTAATTTATTTTCATTTTACAGAATGACTTGATACATACGATAGGAGAAAGCGCTGCTTTGGGAGCTGCAGGATTTGTCATTTGGGGGGATCTTAACCTCACTTCCTCAAGGGTAAGATTTCATATACCTATATCTTCAAAGATTTGTTAACATCAGAAGATTCTTACACACTGGTCAAGACTGCTGTTTATCAGTTACAAATCTGCTTCAAGAAGTCAATTCCTAGATCAGGCTTTTCAAAAATGTTGATTATAAAGGGTGTATGGAACAATTCAGAGTTTTTTTTTTTTTTTTTTTTTTTTACAGAATTTACCTTTTTGATCCTACTTTGTATTAAAGACTGCAATTATGAGATTAATAACAATTATTTTGATTCTATTTATTGAACTGTTTTCATGTCTCTCTTTAAAGGTGCATTAAGCAACTTTTCATGTTAAAAATACCCGTTTTCTAACCCATACATGCTTAAACAATTGCCTGATGGGCTGAATGAGCCCTTCTCTGATCACTGAGATTGTCTCTATAATCCTGTAAAGTAAAATAAATAAGAGGGATTCGGGCCGGAATTTTAGACTGGGCGTGACGTCATGCGCGTTCACGGCACGCTCACATAGCTATGTCTGGCAGGTTTGTGTATTCGCCGGCATTCTCCGTAGAAGATGGATTGTAAGAGACCTGCTTGTAGTTCATTTCAAACACCAACGCAAACTCCACGCAAGATAAAAAAAAGAAAACTTGTCTCTAGTGCAACCAAAAGGGCAAAATTGGACTCAGACAGGCGTCGGAATAAGACGAGAGTAAACATAGGGAAGGCTTTCAATAAATGGAGAGATCTCCGGTCTGCTCTAGGGCTCAAACGGGATGCTCAGTTGGCTTTTTTCAAAATATCTACTAAATAAATCTGCACTACATGTAGTTTAATGATTTGCTATTCGATTAAAACAGTTCAAATATCTTGAGTGTGATATAAAATGCTGATAGGCCTATATAAGTTAGATAATTAGACACAAATTTTGAGCAAATTACTGCTTAATTAGGATGTATTGCTATTGGAATATGCTACTTAGCAGATCAATAAAACAGGCTAAACCCCCGCAAATCTTCGGTGGATTAGCCTGTTTGGCTTTTATGGTAACGTCATAGTGCCATTTAATTGTTTATTACCTTGAGACAATTGAGTGTACTTTTTTGACCGACTGTGCTTTGAGCTTTTACAAAGTAACAACTTATATTGTTCATGAACATGTTTCCATAATAATACAATCATAAGTGGATACAGTAAACACATAACACAGTTCAACATGGAGATAGATGGAAATAAAAAACGAAGTTTTCTACTACCCCCGTTTTTCCCTCACACATAAGTGTGTAATTTACTCAATTGCCTTTCCTTTCACATATTTAAAATGACTTGCAGATTTATAACTTTATTACCTCTGAAGACATTATGATTGTAAACAAAAGATTTCCGGCTGATGCTCCTTTGGTTATGAACAGCTCGTGCTCGTGCAAGCGTGCGTGTGCGTGTGGTCCATGAGCGTGCACATCTCTGGCTGCAGTTTCACTTGCCGCCAGAGGTGGCATAGTTCTGCAAAAACTCAGAATCTTGCTTAATGCACCTTTAAGTTTAATTTGTCAAATTTGGGGGTCCGTGGCATCAAAAAGTTTGAAAATGCCTGCACTAAATATTTTCTGCCACACTTGTACGCATGCATAAGGGCACTAGATACGCTTTATCATTGTGAGTGCAATACAATATGGCATTCACATTGATTTCCTGTTCAATAGAGAATGCATTAATACACCCGTATACTTGCCAGCTAACTTTACACCAAGTTCCCTGCAGTTTAATGCCACAGTTTTAACTTCCTGGAAATTCCTTTGTCCCCTCAGCACAACTGTTCCAAAGTGAAGGCATTTCTGAACTACGGACTGGGTCAGTACATTACTAACGTAACCCGGGCAGCAGAAGTCTGTAGCGAATTCCTGTGTCAGTCCAACGGTCGCTGTGTCCGTCGAGACCCACAGGCACCACACTACCTGCACCTGAGCCGCGGCAGCTATCGGATCCTGTCCAACCGGAACGGCACCTTCACCGTGACCGGATGGCACTCTCAGCACGAGCTCCAGCTGCTCGCCGACAGGTTCCACTGTCACTGTTATCAGGGGTACGAGGGAGACCGCTGCGATAGCATAGAGCCCGAGGAGACCGAAGAGGACAACATGATAAAAGAGGACGTGGACGAGGAGAATAAGAACGAACCAGAGGAGGTCCACAAAGACATAAGGGATACTGCTGTGCCTTTACAAAATGCCTTCATCCTCACTGCTCTACTCCTTTTGTTGAACTTCAGTTGTATTTAGAGGTGAAGTGTGTAATTTGTGCACCACCAGCATCATCAGGTGGAACAATAATCATGTTTAAATGTTTCCCCAAACACTCCCCCTGTCTGTGATTGGTCACTCAAACAGATAGCCCCGCCCCAAACTCACACACCATTGGTTAAGTCAGTTACTGTGTTGGGCTGGATTGATTAAAAACAAAGAGAATAATGTTTTGAAAACACTATGTTTACACTAGTGGTCAACCAATATGAATTTTTGATGGGCAGTGACAATTTCTTAAGCCCCTTTCACACAGAGATTCTAGAAAATACACTGACAATGTGTCCCGGGATAATTAGATTTTGGTTGATTCACACTGCCAGTGATTTTCTGGAATCTGTGCGTGCGTTCACACACATCCCGTAAAGATCCCGTAAAGACACGTGACGTCAGGACGTGACATTCAGGTTCCTGACGTGTTAACTTTGCAGACATTGTTTCGTCCTTTCTTTGTTCCTTGACAAACACAAACTTTCCTCTTTGTTAATGTGCAATGTGAAGTCGTGAACACTGATCTGCATTTAACACGGGCGGTCAAAGAGTCGCAAGATAACTACATCATTGCAACGACACATGCGTCATCACTACGACACACCCCTTACGAAATTGGACCTTCCTTTTGTTCACACAGGATGCGTTCCGGGACTGATCCCAGCAATGTTACTAGGTCCCCATCCCGGAATCGATCCCGGGACATGTTTGCGTTCACACAAAAGGCACTCTAGCAATTCTATGGCAATTTTCTGGGATCAACGCTCTGTGTGAAAGGGGCTATAGAGAGCAGAATGGCTACTAAATTACATATATCATCAGTGATAAAGATACTAAATAACATGTTACATAATATTTACAAAATTAGAAATGAATCATTTGAAAAAAATCAATGTGAAGAAAAAAATTAACCATAAAAATGTGACATTTTTATATTCGAAAAAAAACTTTATATATAAAAGACACTTCACCTTTAAGAAAAAGTGGTCAAAGCGTCACTTGATGGCACATCATGACTTAGGTTTTAATATTTGTGATTTTGAATTGTTACATTGGTGCTGTGTGATAATGTAGATAAGATGCAAGCCTTGTTTGCACAAACTTCAGGCTGAATAGATTCTAATAACTGTTCTGGATGGATGCTCAATGATTATGTTAATTTGTCAATGTTTTCTAACAGGAAAGGACAAATCTATGCTGTTTTTACAAAGCACTGACACCAAGATGCTTCCCGTGACGTATATTAGCAAGCTTATCTCGCACTTCAAAGTCAGGGAGCGCTGGGTATTCAAATATTACTTAAAATTAGGTAAGATCCACACATGATATACGTGTCATGCTTTATAATCTAAACTGGCCAAATAGTATATCTGTCAAAATAGCTACATACCAAATCGTTCAACATAATATAATTACAGACTATATTACTGACTTGTGCTGATGGAGAAAAATAATCCTTAGCCTATTGGATATAGCCATAAAATATTATGTGCCTCAACTTATAATATTCATATGTATAAAAAGGAAAAATGGATAGAATACACAAAATCATGTTCAGATGTTACTGTTCTCATCAAATACAGTACAAACGCAACACATGACTGATGTCATTACCATTATACGAAAATTAACCATTATATAATTCGTCATATTTTAAGCTTTTATCAATATTGCACAATAGAATAAATCATTGCACTCGTCAGATTAATGATGAGAAAACTCAGTGGACACAACCAGAATTGAAGCTAGTTAAATTTCATAACAAAAAAGTAAAAAATCTCTCATGTTATTATTTTTTTTTTGTCCCTCAAATTCCTAAAATGTGTGTTTAACCAAAGATTATAAAGATGTACGCGTTTACACATGTAAGTTTGCATTTGATAAACTACAGAATGCTGTGGTGGGTGAAAACACATTATGATTGTATGTTAAACTGTGCTTGTCTTTTTTTGTTCTTGTCTAAATGAAGCCAGAATGATTGATACTGAAAACAAGGAAAGGTATATACCTCAGAACTTTTCAGTATTTTGAATACTTTTGATTAGCAGAATTTTTAGAAACCGTTTTAGATTGTATTACATGTCCAGTTTCAGGTTGAAGGATAATTGGACCATGTTTAATCCCTATTGTCTGACCCGTTTTGATTCAAGATATACATTTTTCTCAAATACTGCATTTTGTAGCATGTAGACAGTAGTTAATAATATGGGACATTATTATCAGAGCCTTCAATATCTGTCAAAGTGTCTTTCTTTTTTTACCTCAGTGCTAAACTTTGCCAGTGTCCAAATATATTTCCATAGAGCTCTTTTTTCATCTCAAAGTCTTATATGCAATGTGTACATTTTTTTACATTAAGCAATACAATTAACCAAATACTCGAAGACAAATGTTGCTTGACTCTTGATGCACTGCAAATAAAGGATTGTAACCTGGTCTTGAATTTCATTGTCAACATTTTCTTTGAATGCACAGGAATTGCGACTAAGTTAACTGTACCTTAATTTACAAACAAAATCTGCTTACATTTTCATGCCTTCATTAAATACACTGTGTAAACATTCACAGTGCAGGGTGGAGAATGTACAGTATGTGACTTAAATAGTTGAGCCTCCCTCTTTGAGTCATTGTCAGGATTTTTAACCAACTTCTGTTGAGCTTCAACTGCCAGACAAACAGAAGAATAAAGATCCAACACGAAGTTTAATGATAAATATCCAAAAGGCAGGCAAACAGGCAGGGCAACACACACTTAAGGTAACGGTGATCGGACAGAGAAAGAATGTGAGGGACCAACTTATATAACAAACACAAATGAGGATGATCAATAGAACAGCTGACACATATTAACTAATAATGAGGAGCGGGAAAACTAAGTAAAAGTCCATGATAGTGAAACTAACTGAACATAATGTGACAACGTCATATATTTTCCTGCAAAACCATTCATTTTGCCATTGATAATAGCAAGCTGTCCAGGCCGGGCCCTGAGGCAGCAAAGCAGCCCCAAAGACTCCTCCACCATACTGTACATTACAGTTGGGATGAAGTTGTGATGTGCTTCAAAAATCCAGATAAATACAAAATTCAAAGAGAAAAGTCTCAAAGCGATTTCCATTTTTTGTAGCCCAAGAACGTTTACACTAATCCTTTTCCAGTTACATATATGCATAGTCTTGTGTTTTTTTAAACATTGACCCCTGTTAATATTTAACAGGAACCTGAACAAGCTACATTTTCTCCCTGCTACCCATTTCACTCGGTAAGACACCCATTATTTCTAAATCTCAAACAAAACCACCATTTAAAAACATGCATTTTATATTAATAACAAAGGCATCTCCTAGAATTTTTAAAATGCACCCAGTTTGCCATGTTGTTCTAGCAAAGATATTTTGGTAAAAATTCATTTGTAGCACCTTATTTTCCAGTCCTGTTTTGCATGTGCATACTATCTACTTATTGTAGTACTGACACTAAATAGGTAATAACTAGGTACTAACCATGAACCTACCCCTAAACCTAACCTTAACCCTTTCACGCATAGTGGTGGTCACTACAGTGGACAGCTATTAAAAAAGCATTTGCTTGAATTTGCACAGGTTTTTATGGCAAAGTTGCACATCAGCCTCTTCATTGGACCCTGTGCATCATCCTATAAATTTCAACCAAGTGGCAAGCCTTTGTGTTTCGATTTTTTCCCCCTCCAAGCCAAGATGGCCAAGGGTCAGTCAGACATGCCAAGTTGCTCCGGAATATCCACCCATTCCTTCTATCCTAGGAGACTCTTGTAGGTAAAAAAAAATATTGCAGCATCAAGCAATATCTAATGAGTCATATCACAGTAAAATTTTCCAAGTTTTGATTTTAGATTGAGAGAAAACTCTGATTAATCACATGTCCACTGTAGTGGACGTCATGCATCAATTGCTATATTTCAGCTACAATTCATAATTATATTGTGAATATTGTTTTTGAAATTTAAAACTTAAAAACTTAATCTGCAGTGACTTTTTTTACTGTAAATAAATGTACTAGTATTATTAGAATGTAATTTTCATTGACATCGAAAAAAGTCATGTGATTACATAATGTATGACACTTGTAATGCATTACTTTACTTGTTAGATCAAAAAGTAATCTGATTCCGTAATGCATGTTATTGTAATGCGTTTTTTTACTCATAACATCAAAAAGTAATCTGATTACGTAATGCATGTTACTTGTAATGCGTTTCTTTACTCATAACATCAAAAAGTAATCTGATTACGTAATGCATGTTACTTGTAATGCGTTTCTTTACTCATAACATCAAAAAGTAATCTGATTACGTAATGCATGTTACTTGTAATGCGTTTCTTTACTCATAACATCAAAAAGTAATCTGATTACGTAATGCATGTTACTTGTAATGCGTTTCTTTACTCATAACATCAAAAAGTAATCTGATTACGTAATGCATGTTACTTGTAATGCGTTTCCTTACTCATAACATCAAAAAGTAATCTGATTATTTAATGTGCGTTATTGTAATGCATTTCTTTACTCATAACATCAAAAAGTAATCTGATTACGTAATGCATGTTACTTGTAATGCGTTTCTTTACTCGTTACATCAAAAAGTAATCTGATTAGGTAATGCACATTACTTGTAGTTAATTACTTGTTAGATCAAAAAGTAATTTGATTACGTAATGCATGTTACTTGTAACACATTACTTTACTTGTAACATCAAAAAAGTAATCTGAATGCGTTATGCATGTTACTTGTAATGCATTACCCCCAACACTGATCATTTCAGATGAGATTGAAAAGAACGTATCGCTAGGTTTTCACAGAGGAGGGCTATGATAGAAATGTGCATGTCCATCTTGAACATAATCAGAATTATCAGCTAATAAGGGTAAATCTCCATACTCTGGTGCACTGGAGGGAGCATCTGAGTGGTTTCCACAGTTGTACCTTGACAGGCTGTAGAAAATTCTGATGGAATCACGTCCTCATGTTCTGATATCAAAGATACGCGAAGTGCAACTTGTATGAAGTTGTATGAAGCCTTTGCAATATTTTGCATTTATATTTTTTGTATATATTTTATAGTTTTCACATGATTTGATATAATTGTATTGATTAGTTTGTTAAATTCACATACTTTATCTGTTTAATTATTGTCTTATATTTAATATAGTATATCTTAAGTTTAAACCATAACCGCATGCTGTCCACTCAAGTGGACATCTGAAGATCTCTTTGAAAAATTTGTAAAAAAAATAAATAAAATCAATTCTTGTTTTTCATGTCCTAAGAGCAATAAAAACACATAGGAAAAAAACCCTGACTGAGGTTATCATAATTCATGCATGAAAGGGTTAACCAACCTTACATTACTCAGTATTTTCGTCAGTAAGTACACAGTAAGTACATTGAAAGTGCACATACTGTAAAATACAGTACGACCATAAATGTATTTCTGCAACATTATAACATTATATTTCCAGTATTGTGCCAAAACAATCTTATAAGCTACTGAGTGATTCTATAATCAGAGATGCATTTTGCTTTTCAAAAAGTTAAGGAAAAAGACTGTTCACTAACTTAAATTTACATTTTACATTTACATTTATTCATTTGGCAGACATTTTTATCCAAAGCGACTTACATTGCGTTATCCTATACATTTATACATAGGTATGTGCAATCCCCTGGGATCGAACCCACAACCTTGCGTTGTTAACGCAATGCTCTAACCACTGAGCTACAGGTAAGCTGTAGCTTAGTGGTAAATAAAATTCTTTCCAGTCTCTTATTTAAAGTTTCTTCCATTTTTTACTTTTAACGAAAAACAGTTTTTTTTATAGCATTGTTTGTTAACTCTGTTACTGTCAATTCTGTTACATACTGTCAAAATTGTTACTCTACCTTGGTAACAGAGTTTGACGGTAACAGAATTGACCATTTTAAACTTTTTAGCCAAAAACTCCACTTGCTAGCATAAATGCTAAGAGCACATGGCACTAATGAAAACATGATTAAAAGACTTTTAAACAACTTACTGAGTGATCAGTGATCAATTCTGTTTTCCTTTTGGAGTAACGAGTAACAAATAATTAAAATAATAAAAAATATAACCATTTTAAAAAAGCAGAAAAAAATATTGACTTTGGACACCCAACGTACCTGCAATTCTAGAATAACCCTACCATTGCACAGACTTTTCACTCATTTCAAAATATCATTAAAACTGACATTTTTGTTTTCAATGTACACAGATGGAAGACCAAAGGAAGCAATGGTTACCATTTTACAGCATTCTCTTCATGGCATTCGGGCATCTTAACACATCGTCTCCTCCACCAACAGCAGCGCCTCTCTTTCATAGGCCTTTTGTGCTGTTATGGAATGCTCCTATTTCCAAATGCCAACAAATGAAGATCCCTCTAGATTTATCGATGTTCCAGGTGGTCACCACACCTTCCAGGGTACGCAATCAATCCCTGACCCTGTTCTACAAAAATCGACTTGGGCTTTACCCCTATGTAGACCTCCACTCCTTGAAGGAGAATAACGGTGGCATCCCGCAAAGGGGCAACCTGTCTGCTAGTTTGGAGAAAGCTAAGGAAGAGTTTACCCAATACATTCCGGACTCAACTGCTGGTCTGGCTGTCATGGACTGGGAAGAGTGGCTTCCAATGTTTGACCAGAATTTGGACGTCAGGGAGATATATAAAGAACTGTCCATCAACTACACCCTGGAGCAGGACGCTTCTCTCGACCTGCAACAAGCAAGCAGCGAAGCCAAACGACAATTCCAGAAGGAAGCCAGATGTTTCATGGAGGAAACTCTGAAGATAGGAATCTATCATCGACCTTGGTACCTGTGGGGCTACTACTTGTACCCAGACTGCTACAACTATGACTTTGAAGAGTCAAACTATACAGGTACTTGTTCAGAGAAGACAAAACAGTTGAACAACGAGCTGCTGTGGCTGTGGGAGGTTAGCACTGCCCTTTACCCCTCAGCATACCTGCCGGTCTCCGTGAGTGGAAGCAGGAGTGCTGCACTGTTCGTACGTCACCAGGTGCAAGAGGCAATGAGGGTGGCAGCCCTGCCCAAACACCACCACACTGCACCGGTCTACGTCTACTTACGGCCTCTCTTAAGAGACCAAAAGGAGCTTTACATGAATGAGGTACAGTATCGAGACTACTGGTTATTATAGGCCAGGGGTGGCCAAACGCGGTCCTGGAGGGCCACTGTCCTGCAGAGTTTAGCTCCAACTTGCCTTAACACTCCTGCCTGGAAGTTTCTAGTATGCCTAGTAAGACAGAAATTTGCTGTTTCAGGCGTGTTAATTTTGGGGTTGGAGCTAAACAGGATTGGATTGGACACCCCTGTTATAGGCCACAACAGAGCATTGTATTGGCAACTATGGTGCACAGAATAGTCTAGGACAGGGATGGGCAACTTCAGTCCTGGATGGCCAAGGTCCTGCAGAGTTTAGCTCCAACCCTAATCAAACACACCTGGACAAGATAATCAGTGTCTTCAGGATTACTAGAAAGCTACACTGATAAAAAATTATGTAAATACTACAGAAAAAACAATGTAATTTCTACATGAAAAGGTTAGTTCAGTTAAGAATAAAAAAAAAATAGTAAAAAAGTAAACCCTATATTGGTACTCAATTCAAGCGTGTAGAAATTAAAGCGTAAATATCAACGTTGTAAAATTAAGCAAAATTTTACTGAACTTTTCTGATACTGGTGTTCCCATCATGCACTGGGCCTTGAATAATTAATGAGGTTGATTTTTCACTGTTTTCCAGCTGTATTTAAACTGTTTTATCATTGCTTTTGTTGTTAGGATTAGTAACATGCCATTTTGTGACATTTGGAGTTCATTTTCTACTTCTATTACACATTCAAACACAAAAACGATCCATCAAATGTTACCGTCATTGTCTAGGACAAGGGTGTCAAAACCTATTCCTGGAGGGCCAATGGCTTGCAGTTTAGTTCCAAATTACTCCAACGCTCCTGCTTATGCCCTGTCCCAAATGGAACCCTAAGCACTCGCGGTCTTCCTCTGAGTCCGCACTTTCGTGACGTAATGCCGCTTTGACTGTCGGGAAGAAGTCTGCTGCGGAGTCCGCATCAGCGCGGGCTCGGCAAAAGTGCGCATCAAGGGCGCAAATCGACCACATGGGGGCGCTCGCGAGCACCCTTCTGAGATCTAAAAATGAGAAATGGGACACACTGCGGTCTCAGAGACTTAACGGACACGCGCACGTTGCAGCCATTGTAAGTCCACAAGACCGAAAGTGCACATGAAGTGAGCCATTTGGGACAGGGCCTTAGAAGTTTCTTGTAAGCCTGAAGACCTTGATTGTGGTTCAGGTGTGCATAATTGGGGTTTGAGCAAAACTCTGCAGGATAGTAACTCTCAAGAGTAGAATTGGACACCCTTATCTAGGCCACATAGGCTACTTGCAGTAATAGGCTGTCTGTTTCTCTCTAGTTTGACTTGGTCAGCAGTATTGGTGAGAGTGCAGCTCTGGGGGCTTCTGGGGCTGTGCTGTGGGGGGCTAGTGCTGATTACAACGACAAGGTAATTTTTCTCTAAAATGGACAGTTCACCCAAAAATGGTTGTTCTATGTCGGGGGTGTCCAAACTCAGTCCTGGAGGTTCACTGTCCTGCAGAGTTTAGCTCCAACTTGCCTCAACACACTTGCCAGGAAGTTTCTAGTATGCCTAGTAAGACTTTGATTAGCTGGTTCAGGTGTGTTTAATTGGAGCAAAACTCTGCAAGAAAGTGAGAAATCCCTCCAGGAGCAGAATTGGGCATCCCTGTTCTATGTTGTTCCAAAGCCATATTATTTTCTTTCTTCAGTAATACAAAATATGACGTTCTGTGGAATATTCTTGCTGCAGATGCTGTTGAGCTCAGAAATGCTCTCACATCGCAATCACGTTTAGGCCTACATCTATTTTTTAAATAAGGCAAATCAAGATGCTCAATGGCAGGTCTGACATCGATGACAATTTGTAGGGGTGTAACAACAGTACACAAAAATTATGGGTTGGTACATACCTCGGTTTATGCAAAATATTTGAGAAAAATGTATACTTTATTTAGACTAATTGTTCTCCCATTCTATTGTCTGTTTGACACGTTTGTGTGCATTGGCAATTGTTCAGTGAAGTCTGTGAAGTTAAATGGAGGAGACTTGCTTTAAACTCTATGCATAGGACTTAGCTGAAGTGCTTAATACAAAGCAGGTCTAAAAGTTTAGGACTCTGATTGTGTATTTTTTATCGGAGCTGACTCTGAATCATCCGCTATTGCATATCTCATTTGGAAATATATTGATATACTATATTGATATACTTTACAAAGTCGATATACTGCCCAGCCCTAACGATTGGTCACAAAATTCATGATGTTTCCATGTTTCCATGAAATCCATTGATGATTTTTTACTTGAAACGTGACATAAGTCGTGAAGCGCCATATTTATATTACACAAAAACATGGGTTTTGAGAGCAACGACTCAAGATTTTAAGTAGATAATTTTCATTTTGATCTACATATAAATATATTGTATGGATTCAGAAGACTTGGAATATATACGTTTTATGGACCACTTTTTATGGTACTATAATGTCATTTCTAGAGCAATGATCCACGGTAAAGAAAATAGTATGTTTGTGGAACAACATGAGTATGAATAATTTTGTATATTGTGTGAAATTTCATATTTTTAATGCTTCTTATTCCTTTCAGACCTCTTGTGAAGCCTTGTCTACATACCTGTCTGACACTTTAAACCCCTATATCGCCAATGTCACCTCTGCAGCCCATTTATGCAGCAAGAGTCTCTGTCAAGGCAATGGACGTTGTGTCCGCAAAAACTACAACTCGGACGATTACCTCCACATTAGTTCAGAAAGCCACCAAATCCGTAGGAAAGATGGGAAATATGTGGTCACGGGTAGCCCTTCCCCAAGTGATCTCACTTACTGGGAAAATAAATTTACCTGTCAGTGCTATGAAGACAGAAAGTGCACAGCTACGATACCTTCTTTCTAACAGAAATTGTTCTAGAATAAGCAGACAAATTTAGTGTATTTGAAAAATTACTTTATAATTTGGCAGATAAGACATGAGCATACAGTATGCCAGAAGCTGTCTTTACTAAAAAGTGACTAAATATAACATGCAATAAATACATTTGCTCTTGCAAGTAAAAAATGCTCTGTTCTTGTAGGATATCAGTTGCAGCTACATTACATTTTTTAATAATTTGCTTTGAGACGACAAAAACTCAAGAAGATCTGACTTCAACATGACTACTACAATGTAACATGACCAAATTATGCAACCATTTAACATGATATATGAACAGTTGTAGACTTCATAGTGTCTGGATAATAACATGTTAATTTTTATTTTTAATTTTTTTACCACTAATGATATTTCCAGAGCACATGAATTTGTCATTCTGCAGTCTATTAAAATTGTCTAATGATGTCACAAAATGTCAAACCATCACGATTTTAAACAACTTTTGATAACACTACATATACACACACATGCGAGTTGTGTCATTACAATGCAACGGTCAATCATCGTCGTCAAGTTACTTTACATCTAAAAATTATAGCACATCTGAAATGACAAACCTGCAACTTTTTCAAACTGCCCTGTTTCTTCTCATCACTTGTCATGTCAGACACCAGGCAGACTTTTCCTGGTGTCACAGAAATGTCCCAAGCTTCTTCTGAATGTTGTAGGCCTCACATAAATATGTTCCACACATGTACAGTAAGCCATGTATTTCTCACAGCATTGAGAGACAAAGAAAACCTCCTAAGCTAGTCTAGTCTACTACTTCATCCCCTTAGTGTTTTACCCAAGAGGTTGCCGATTTCTGTAACAACCACTAGGTGTCGCTGTCTCGACATTGAATACACACTTATTTTTAAACTAGGCCTATGTATGTGTAGAACATTATCTACGAACCCAACCGGCACATATTTAATCTTCAAGAGCAAAGGTGGCTTTACACAGTTGGTAAAACTATTCATTTGAAAGAAACTATTGGACTTCTAAGTAACTGAATCATTCTACAACTTGCATAATCAATGTAGGCTAAGTCCTTAGCATCTGGCATCCTTGTGGCTGTCTTTTTTTCTCAATTTAACTCAACATAACATAAATACACACATTGGAATTATTGACATTATAACCTTTCCGATCACCCAACACGTCAATATAGTATCAATATCCTAATCAATATATTTATAGGCTATATTTTTAAATCACAGCGTATATTAGGCTACTGAACTATAACCAATATAAACATTGGTAATAGAATGGAGGTTACATTCCATCTAACATTTACTTAACATGTTGACTCCTATGCACTATAGAGCTAAAATTATAGATGACCCAGTCTTGTTTTGAAACCCTTCAATATCTCGGATTTCATCAATATTTAAAGTCTAATTTTGAGTTTCTTTTCATCTGCGTTTACCACCAGCAGCTTGATGACGTAGGCTGAAAAACCTGATTGGCTTTTGTCCTCTTTGACAATGATTGCTGATGTTAAGGAGGCAAATCTCTTTTTAAATTTCAATTTCATTTCAGTTGACCTGAATTCACCCTAATACTTCATATTTTATAAATATTGAATAGCCTAGCATAGGCTATATAAACTCATGTTTAGGCTATTGCTATTTGTTACTTATCCCTGACTGTAGATGGCAGTGTGGTTACGTCACAGCACTAGCTAGTCCATTCCTAATATTCACATTAATACTGATCTTAGTGAATCCAAATTTTTATTTTGAATCTGAGGTTCCCAAAAGTTACTAAATTGTATTCCTATTTTACACAACACATAGATCTCTAATGGCAGACCACCACCAGTTGTTTGTTTCCAATTCACTCAACAAATCTCGAAGAAGATTTGGAAATACCCCCACCCCTACCCCAAAAATGCATCTGTAAAGTGTGTGCCATATAGTAAGACCAGACGTATGTTTTGAGCTGAAACTGCAACATCAACATGATCAACAAAAGAGCCTGCAGTGACCGCCTGTGACAGGCATAGTGTTCTGCCTCTGAAGGGGGGGTCCGCGCTTCTACAGGGTGACATGACGCAAATGTCCCAGGACAGACAAAAGACAGCTTTTACTATTGAGTATCCAAACAGAGACTGGCTGCAACAGTGACTCTATAAAATAAAGGAAAACATGCAGCTAAAAGGCACGGGTGAGAAAATGAAAGTCAGCTGTTGGGAAATGTGTGGGCACACATTCATTAACATGAAAATAATAACCTACAAATAGCGATTGTAATGCAATAAATGCGTGCAAAACACATTTACAAAAAGAACACAATATCAGTCAATTTTTCGTATGATAAGCTACTTTTTATGGAAGCTTGTTTCTGCCAAAGAATAAAATAAAATAAAAAAGGTAATTGCAATTTTTTATCTTAAAAATAGCCAAAACTCACAATAATGTCTCAATTCTGAGGGGAATATTGTAGGATATAAACGGGCAATTCCGACTTTTTTGCATTCACATGATTGTGGCTTTCACAGAAGGTTACAGTCAATTGGAGTGCAGTAGATTTCTCTGATGCATGCAAATATGTCGATGCCTCGGGTCAAAATGCGGGCTGTCATTGCTCTAACAAGGATCTGTAGTGTTTATGACTCCCCTTTACGTCGACCTACTGACATAGATTCTGAACCCTGCCTTTGAGGCCATCTGTCAGACTCACTCTAGTTAGAACCTCCCCAAAACACATGTGAATTCCCAAAAGACTATGTGCATCTTACAACATTAAAGGGATAGTTCACCTAAAAATGAAAATTCTGTAATCCTTTACTCACCCTCATGTCGTTTCAAACCTGTATGATTTCTTCCGTGAAACATAAAAAGATAATTTTACAGAAAATACTGGTCATTTATTCAATGCATTTAGGCTGCAGTATCGTAAAAGTAAATCTTCTGATGTCATACGTATAGTTTTGTGTGAGGAATTTACCAAAACTCATTAATCAATTTTTTCGTGGCACGCCCATGAGTGAACAATGTCCGATCCGTCGAATGTCGAATCAATCTTTTGAACTAAATCTTTTCCGTGAATAGGTTGATCTGGTTCACAAATGGTCTGAATACGTGTGTCCAAAAATCGTTTCATTCTCTATATATTCGGATGCTTTATATTCGCTTGTGAATCTGATTTATCCGTTTCTCAAGTTCAACTAAGTCCGGTTTGTTAAACGTACAAACGTATGGAATTTTTCGCCGCTAGGGGTCACTAACCTGTTTACAATAACAAAGGCGTAGTTTGATGACGCAACATTTGCTAAGAATTATGGATCTTGTCGTCAACGTCAAGCCAACCGATCTAATAATGATTATGGATGACTGAATACATCGATGTTTTTATCATGACTGTGATATGAAGCAGTTCGGGATTGCTAAGAGACAGCTATCAGCTCCAAACGCGATGCGAGTCCCGCGGATATAAAAGGAATATGGACATTTCATTCTACCGAAATACACGCAAGTGCAGAATTACTACTCACAGGTCAGTTTATTAGACAAATTAAACTTGAGGTAACGCAGCGCTGTTTCACTTG
This sequence comes from Leuciscus leuciscus, assembly GCF_965113295.1. NCBI lineage: Eukaryota > Metazoa > Chordata > Actinopteri > Cypriniformes > Leuciscidae > Leuciscus > Leuciscus leuciscus. Next base: position 16,412,785 of record NC_138724.1, on the reverse strand, counting down.
GTCTAACATTACACTAGCACACTAAACTGCATTTGAATGTGTTGAAATTAATGTGTTAGTTTGTCTGTATGAGACTAGTAGCAGTAAGCTATATTCTAACATTAGAATAACATACAGATCTTCTAACATTTTATCATTGTTGAACTATATAACATTGATTCGTTTTATGTAAATGTGCTCACCTGTTTAATAAAGTAGGCTACGTGTAGGAGCGGTCGAAGTCTCGGACGTGGAGCTCTCGGCATCTCGAAAACACCGCGCTGATATTGATTCTCGTTTTAGTTCTCCTTTTTTTATCCAAAGTCTGCTTGCAATGGTCCATAATGTTTGAACGAAACAACAACAGCGTGCAGATAGACATTACGAACTACACAGTGGTCCACGTCTGTCGCCTTGGTTACTATCAGAGGGCTCTGGTTCATAGCTCTGGTTGCTATGGCAGTACGAGCGGAAACCAGGGACAACGCGGATATGACGCCATTGACGGCGACAAAACGGAAATAAAGAAACGGGACGTGTCTTCGAATTAAATTACAAATTTCTCCTGGTTTGAAAGTTGTTGGAAACAGTCGGGATAATGTAAAGTACACAACTAAAAAATATATAACATAGATATAGGCTAGTGATTTTTGCTATTTTTAAAGCAAAAAAGTTACATATTGTGCCTTTAAAGAGATAGTTCGCCATAATTTTTTAAATACTGTCATTAATTACTCACCAAGACGTTTCAAACCCATACGTTTTTTGTTCATCTTGGAAACACAAATTAATATATTTGAAATGAAATCAGAGATTTCTGTCGCTCCACAAAAAGTTTTTTCCACAAGACCGAACATCATTGGCTCTCACACATCAAGCAAGCATGCCTGAGCTTACCAAATTTGATTGCTGATTAATATTTATATGTAAATAAAAGCCTGTGATGACATGAAGGTGAGTAACTGATGACAGAATTTAAATTTTCTGGGTGAACTAACCCTTCAACATCAAGGAAAAGATGGGTTCTTTATGTTTTTCACACAAATATATCATATGACTTCAGAAGAGTTAATGCTCCAGTTGTGTGGACTCCAAAACAACAAGTACATAACGAATAAATGGTATATTTATGGTAATAAATGGTAATTGTATAAATGGCTTTTGCACTAATCTTGAATATTTTCATGTGAATTATTTATACGGCAATTGTAGAAATAATATTGTAGACATACTACATCAAATGTGACCTACCCCAAAGCACCCTAAGGGTGTCCTTATCTATGTGGACCAAAACATGGTAGCAAATGAAGAGACATGAAAATGTATTTCCAGAAAAAAATATTTACCTCTTTCTAATTTATGAAAAGGGTCAGCGTTATGAGGGATGGGGGTATTTATTAAAGGAATAAAGTACTGGTTTGTGATGGCCTGAAATCATTTTTGTAAAATTAATTTTACTCTATGCTCTAACATACAAATGAATGATGACACATGGTCAGTGTTTTGCCCTTGAGTTATATGATTCATAATGCCTGTTAAACAAATGTCTGAGGACTTCAGTGGACTAAAACACCTCGGATTAATCACACAAGGGGAACGTTGACCTACTTTTAAGACGTTCCAGTTTGACGTTTTCTCAGTTCCATTTGAAAAGTACACATTTGATTTTCTTTCTCAAATGTCTTTTTATATGTTGTGGTTAGTTGTTTCTTCTCTTAAAGGGATAGTTCACCAAAAAATTTAAATTGTCATCATTTATTCACCCTCAAATTGTTCCAAACATATAGGAGTTTCTTTCTTCTGCTGAACACAAAACAATATATTTTGAAGAATGTTGGTAACCAGACAGTTGACGGTAGCCATTGACTTCCATAGTATATATTTTTTTCCTACTATGGAAGTCAATGGTTACCGTCAACTGTGTGGTTACCAACATTCTTTAAATATCTTCTTTTGTGTCAGCAGAAGAAAGAAACTCATACAGGGTTGGAACAACATGAAGGTGAAATGATGACAAAAGTTTTGTTTTTTGTTTTTTTGGGTGAACAAGTTGTTCCAAACCTTTACAAATTTCTTTGTTCTGCTGAACACAAAAGATATTTAGAAGAATATGGGTAAAGAGACAGCTGACGGTAGCCACTGACTTCCATATAGAAATAATACTATGAGAGTCAATGGGGTCCATCAACTATCTGGTTACTGACATTCTTCAAAATATCTTCTTTTGTGTCCAGCAGAAGAAAGAAACTAATACAGGTTTGGAACAACTTGAGGGCGAGTAAATTATGACAGAATTTTCATTATTGGGTGAAGTATATTGTGCGCACGATATGATATTATAGTTTCCTTGTTTTACTAAAAAGTTTTAACGTTTCTGGGCTTTAGAAAGCGCACAACGAAGGATATGCAGAAAAACAAAGTATTTAATAGTAAACTCGGGAGTAACGTACACGTTCACACAAACAATAACCGACCAGGGATAGAACATGGCCACGTTACTAATTTGTTCCCTTGTTTTGATTCAAGTAAAACATGGCCACGATTTAGTAAAACGAGGGAATAATTGATTATATTGTGAGCACAATTCCTGCATGTCATATGCGGGGCTCCGTATTACTTAGTGTTTCTTTTACCAGAACACTAGTCAAACGGTATTGAAGATAAATATTATTTGATAAGGATGACAGTGATGTCATTCGTCTTTTGATTTATAGCATATAGGTCAGCCACATGGAGCATCTGAGGACTAATAGCCTGTCAGCGTTCCCAAGGACAACTCATTCAGCTCTATGTAAAGGGTTCTGATCATGGGCTGAACCCTTTTATTTACAGTCTATGGCTGGACAAGAGGCTCGCCAGCACCAGTCAGTGACTATTGTCAAGTCAAGTCATCTTCATTTATATAGTGCTTTTAACAATATAGATTGTTTCAAAGCAGCTTTACAGTGCTAATAGGAAATTAAAGTAACAGAGATTGTTTTGGCTTTACAGCAGCTCTAGAATAAAGTTACTGTCCAGCTAATGTTAGTTTTGATTGACTCACTTCGGTTGCAAAGATCATTAATTATTAACTTAGGGGCCGCTTACACGACACCATTCTAACAGAAAACCCTTTAAGTGCTCTGGCCTGCTCATTCACACAACAACAGTGGCTCGAGAACGTGAACCTTAAAAATAGGTTCCAAGGTGCAAGCGTTGAATAAAAAAAAAACGTTATCATCTCCGCGTAAACTTCAAAAACACGAATCTGTGGAAACGCTGATGGCGTGCACATGCGTATTACGTGTTTAGTCTAAAGGTATGCGCGTCTGAATCTATATGTGCGCAGGCGTGTAGTCTTTCTTTACAAATTGACCTCAACAAATTACTTGTCTGGCCTTAAAGGTCCCATGACATGAAATTTTCACTTTCTGAGGTTTTTTAACATTAATATGAGTTCCCCTAGCCTGTATATGGTCCCCAAGTTTCTAGAAATTTCAATCGGTGTAAATCGAGCTTTTGCTATCTTTCTCTGCCTTTGAGAAAATGGAGGCTCATACGCGCTGATCTTGAATCTCCTCCTTATGACGTCATAAGGAGGAAATGTTACCTCCCCTGTCTCTGCTTTGCCTGCCCAGAGAATATATTTTCCGCCCATGAGAAAATGCGCTAGGAAGTAGGAACGCGTGCGCGCGATTTTAGTTTGTCCACGAGAGATATCATGGCTTTTGAGCGAGCGAAGCATAACAATTGCTCAATAATTGGATGTACAAATGAACACCGAAGGGTCAATACAGAGCTGGGCTTGCTGAACGTCTGAAACTAAAGTCTGGATCACTCTCTTTGGCTCAGCTACACACCTCGGACAAGTAAGTCAACTAATGATATATAAGTGTGTTGCTTTACTGTTTATGGTTACCTAGATTGTTACACGTAGAATGTGGCTGTAACATTAGCGATGCAGTTTATGTGTGTGAATACACACACTGTAACGCGAGTGTTGTACACGTCTTTGTTATTTGGATAACCGTTTTCCTGTTGGTTATATGGCACGCGCGATATCCGCATTTCAAGATCGCAGAGCTTGATGTAATTGTAATAAGATAAATACAGACGTTACCGATCTCTCATGAAAAGGCAACAGTAGGTTAGTGTTAGCTACATGATAATAACTGTAAACCATCCGAATAAAGTACCGTATCCAGACATAATATTTTAAACTAACCATTCGGAAACGTCCTGCTGGAGCCGCTGAGTTGCAACTTCTTCATCCGTTGCTTCTCCATCCGGATCAGATTCTGGGTCAAACTGAAATGCTTGAAAGACTGCGTGTCTTCGTGCCATTGCTATTAGGGATGCACCGATCCACATTTTTTCACTTCCGATCCGATCCCGATACCTGAATTTGGATATCGGCCGATACCGATACTATTCCGATACCAGAGCTGTGTTTGCTTTAATATTATTATTATCATTATTGTTTATTTTATATGATGCTGAAATAAACTCCTCTCAACAGGCAAGTATGATATGTAGGCCTACATATTTATGCATGTATGGTAAGTATAAGGTCAGAAAAGGAAGTCAGAAAAACAGTAAATCCTGTTAACAGGAAAAATCCCATTCTGAAAACAAATATGCAACTGTAGGTCATGTCAATATTTATTACATTCCCAAAATGTCAAATACTTGAGTCTTGAAATATAAGAAAAGTGCAAGTGTAAACATCTTACACACACACACACTATCTAAAGGGTGATCCTCGCTCCGATGCTGTAACTCTCTCGATGAATGCTCGATCAACATCAGCCATGTGCAAACAGACAAGCGGATTTCGCCTCAGACGCGCGTCAATTTCGCTTCAAACTTTTGCTTTTTACGAGCGTCAATTTCGCTCTGGGCGCGCGAATGGATTCAAAATATTCAAGCGTCCAACTAGACGCGGCAGACGCGAATTTGACGCGCTATTCGCGTTTGGTGTGAACGCACAGTAACGTGGTGCTTTTTTAAATGTTTGATTGCATTCGTTGTGTTGTACGACGCGAGGGAGCTTCAACGAGCTCTGAATTACGGCTTTGCAAACATTGCATTTTGCTGTCTTGCTCTGCGGTGTTTCCAGTGTGAAGAATTTCCACACAGCGGCCGCAAACTGCGGAATGGATTTCCTGAGCGGTGGCGTGTCTCATAACTCTGTGTCTCATTGAGCCGCGCCTCCGTTCAGGAAATCCATTCCGCAGTTTGCAGCCAGCTAGCAGACTAGCCGGCGGGAATCACTTTTGGAGTCATTTCAGCAGACAACGTTAAAGCGCAGACATGACTCAAGGATATCGGATATCTCCGCAGGTTGGATCGGGAAAATCCGATACGTGAATTACGCTGGTATCGGTCCCGATACCGATACTGGATCGGATCGGCCCCATCCCTAATTGCTATATCCAACGTAAACATGCACGCCACGGTACCGTTGCGCAAGATGGTCAAGGCCACACCCACCCTCCACCTTGCGCCGCCTTTCTCCTCCTCATTATCATTTAAGGCTACAGACACCGAAACGGCCTGTCTGAAGGAAGCTCATTCTGGGACTGGCTTGTAGTGGCTATAATTCTGCACCGAGGCTGAATTTTTGGAAAGAGATTTCAGATACAGTACTAGGGACCACTAAGGCCTATATTAAAGCCTACAAAGAGTAGCATGTCATGGGACCTTTAAAAATTCATAATACAGATTTGTTTTGTCTCTTCCGCATATCCATGTGAACTGGAATCATTTTGACAACGTTTTATCTGTACAGAGGTAAAGGGAAGGGAAGGAGGCCTTCACAGGGGAGAGACTATTTAACACTTCAGGACTGCATTGTCGTCGTGTCCAGGCGCAGGTCTTTCATCAGATCTAGATACGACGGTAAACCTTGGGATAAACAGAGAGACTATTATTAGCGTAGACACCATTCTTCTTATGATGTAATAATGAGTACATCAGGATTTATGGGAAGAGTTCGCGGTTGCGGCTGACCTAATCTATGCAGCCTAACACTGAATTATAGAAGTCTATAATGTGTTATGTGTATGCTAGGTCAAAGAGATGTGTTTTTAGTCTAGATTTGAACTGACAGAGTGTGTCTGCTTCCCGGACAATGTTAGGAAGACTGTTCCAAAGTTTTGGTACTATAGGAAAAGGATCTACCGCCAGCAGTCGATTTTGATATTCTAGGTATTATCAACTGGCCGGAATTTTGAGATTGCAATAGACATGAAGGACTATAATGCGTTAAGAGCTCGCTCAAGTACTGGGGAGCTAAACCATTTAGTGCTTTGTAAGTAATGAGCAATATTTCAAACTGTAGTTTGTTTATTAAGCGTGCGGGGCAACCACCCATAAGAACATTACAATAATCTAGCCTTGAGGTCTTGAACGCATGAACTAACTGTTCCGCATTTGACATTGAAAGCATATGTCGTAATTTAGATATATTTTTAAGATGGAAGAATGCTGTTTTACAGATACTAGAAACATGACTTTCAAATGAAAGATTGGTATCAAAGAGCACACCCAGGTTCCTAACCGACGACAAAGACTTGACAGAGCAGCCATCAAGTGTTCGACAGTACTCTAGGTTATTACGTGAGGACGTTTTTTGTCCAATAATTAGAATCTCTTTTTTTTTTTCTTAATTAAGTAGTAGAAAATTACTAGTCATCCAGTTTTTTACATCAGCTATGCATTCCGTTAATTTTGTGAATTGGTAAGTTTCGTCAGGGCATGAAGAAATATAGAGCTGAGTATCATCAGCATAACAGTGAAAACTAATGCCATGCTTCCTAATGATATCTCCTAAGGGTAGCATGTACAGAGTGAACAGCAACGGTCCTAGTACTGAGCCTAGTACTGTACTAGTACCTAGTACTGACTACTGGATTGAACCCTGACACCACCTATGTGTCATTACACCACAAAAGTCACCCCAACCTGCAACCTTTCAAACATCAGGCAAAATGGTAATACTTAATTTCGATGGTCCACTTTAGACATTCTGCTGACTATAACCTTTGCAACAACATGTGGACTAACTCTCATTAGTAGACCGTCTGCTTAATATCTGCTAATACCTTATTTTGCTGGTCCCCCAAATTACATTCTACTGACTATAAGTAGAGTTTCTTTGAAACTACATGTCAACTTATTCTACTAACCCAAACCCTAACTTAATAGTCTACTAATACTCTAATGAGAGTTAGTTGATGTTGTTGCAAAGTTATTTCTTATTAGAATGTCTAAAGTGGACATAACCAGCATATGTTAATAAGTTCAAATGAATGTTCATTAAGGACATCTTGCTCATCTATACACATACACATAATTGAACTCCCATCATGCATAAGGAGAGATTTGCTCGGGGATCAAGTCTCATTAACACAGGCCTGGCACGTTCAATAATTACTCAATTCACTTGTCAGCTACGGGGCCAGAAGTAATGCATCGCCGTTCCTGTGCACAGATGGGCAATATCCAACATCACCCTCTCTCCACTTTCTTCTGTTCTTTCCCTCTTTTTCATCCTCCTGTGACTTTCTGCTGATGGAGTGAGAAACAGCTGTCTTTCCTCCATCTACTACCACACAGTTCAGAGAAAGTGGAATCACAGTTTGACTTAGTGTATTAAAGAGCATGAGGTGATAAAATGTAATTCTGTATTGGGTTATTTATAAATGTGCTAGAACTAATTTATAGAACAAAATATAATTTTGTACGGTATATATGTTGAGTGGGATCCAAAAATCTGACACAAGAAGTTTGCATAAAAATAAATAAATAATAATAATAATAATAAAAATATTAAAAAAACAGCAGATCTTTGTTTATATTCTTGTTTAATTTAAATGTTCAATTACAGACTTTTGGACCCCGCTACAACAATTAGGGGCCATTTACACAACAACGTTTTTCAACGAGAAACTTTATGCGTTTAGGCTGTTCATTTACACGACAATGGCGTTTTGGGGGGCCTGAAAAGACAAACTTTTGCCGTTTTAAAACAATGCCGTTATTGTCTCCGTGTAAACAATAAAAAACTAGTTTGTGAAACCAGTGACGTCATGCGCATGCGTATTACGTGTTCAGTCTACAGGCATATAGTGTTTCTTTACAAAGTGACATCGCCAACTACTGGCCTGGCAGCAGAATACAAAGTTTTTAGTCGCTTTCGCAAATCCGTGTGAATGGGATCGTTTTAAAGGCACACTATGCAAGATTTGTACCTTAATATAACAGCTTCGAAATCATTTCGATGGTAAACGAACTCGCAAAACCAGCAATGCAAGTTTGAGAGGTGGCGCCCCGCCAAATCACGCGAGAATCACGACTTGCTTTACGGCATGACTTCACATACATCAACAACATATGAAGCAGCCTCTATGGAAGACACTAGCACGCGTTTCAGACGTGAATCATGGCAGAGTCGACGAAGAAAGCGCTGTCGGAAGAGTGCAGAGACGGCTCTGCGTGAGCGGTATTTACGACAGTAACGTTAAATACAAGTACTCCACAGCGACTGTAGGGGTCGCTGTTTGAGAAAAACGGAAACTGCATAGTGTGCCTTTAACATAATATATTTCAAATAAAACAAATGTAATTAAGACATGGGTATAGGTTCTATCTCTATCATGCAAAATATATCTGAATTTATTTCATGATTAAATGTTTAACAATAAATCGTATTATTTATCTTTTAAATGATACATTTTTTATCTATCATACAAAAGGTTAAGTTGCTTTATTTGAAAAATAGACATAATTTTGAGTTACACAAAATTCTCAGGGGAAAATTTTCATTTTATGGCGACCTTTCCTACCTCGCATTCTGGGAAAGAAATGACAAGTGACAACCACATCAAAGTGACAAGACTATTATATCCAGGATTGCCTTTGATTTCTTTCCATGACAGCTCTCTCTGGAAACCCCTCAGCACAAGTTGCCCGGTCTTTCGTGCAAAGCATGCGAGGTCTGCTATGGAAAAAGGTGACCTTCTGGCAATCTCAAGCTTTTCACCCACCGAATTGTGCAGAGACACTTCTGATTGTATCACTTTGATGGATTTTGACAGCAGAGCAGCCATGATGTTTTTAAAGTAGAGTTTTGCATCAAAAAGGAACGATAAAAACAAAAACAAACAAAAAAAAACCTTAAAGCAAGCAAAACTAAGTAGGATATTTGCAAAATTTAGATGGATTCACCTTAGTAGATAAGGGGGGGCCATAATTTTGGATATCAATGCATGTCACTTATAGTTCATTGGCCCTTCGAATACTTAAAATGAATTATAACACCTCGGGTGTCCCTTGCGGTCCTTTTGTTTGTGACCACTGAGTCGCAGGCCAGTAATGCCCTTCTGGCTTTCTCCCACATGCCATAAAACATCCACACAGGGCAGTGATTGTTTCCTTTCGACCCCAAATGCCACAGTGACGCAAACAGTTTCCTTTGTCCAAATGAAAACTCTACAAATTTCAGTTTTTGTCTATTTAGCTAAAAGGTCCATGTCAGAATGTGTTATGATATGCCGAGACAAAGAGTTTTAGCTCCTCGGTGAGACACACATACTGTACAAGAAAAGAAAGTGAATCAAATTGAAGAATCACTTCATGAAAAAGACTTTCTGTATTTGCAAATGTAAATAAAAACAGAACTGAGCTGCCTTAACTTTACATGTGAATACTAAAGAACTGAGATGGTTGAAAAAGGATGTTTTCTCTATTTCTGAGAGAGACGGAGGGAGGAAGACAATGCAGAGATTGTTTAAATACACCCAGGAAAGCGTTATTATGCCAGTGGATGTTGATGCACATTTGACCCTCCTCCAAACAAATACAACTGTGTCCAAACATCTGGGACAACGAGAGGAATGTGTTGGATTTTACATTTTTCAACTGTATCAATTTCCTTTAAAAGCACTGACTGTTTTTTCTGGTTCATGAAATGCTTGTTTATGCACACGCACAGCATTAGCATAAACGCTACATGGCTAAACGCCTCAAGAACAATATTTTTGTCTGGTGGTTGTTTTTAACTGGTGACTCAGAATGCTGATTAACATCTATCCAGGGTGCATGTTCAGTCCTGTGGACCACTATATGCTTCGGCACATTTTCTATTTAATCTGACATTTAAAGTGAACTGGATTTTTTCAGATAAGACCACAATACAGGTCTGAAAGCTTTTACCAAGCGTAACGAGGGCAAAGAATCTTTATTTTTAAGCATTGAGGCGAAATAAAAGATGAAATTAGAATACTTTCTAAATGTACTTAATTACCTAATTTTGTCGGCGCTGATGTCATTCTGTTTAGCGCTATTGCACTTCGGGCGACCTGAGGTCGAGTCCTGGTGTTGTGTCAAATTATTACCCCACTAGTTTTGGTATAGGTTTAGGATTAGTTGTGGGGGAGGGGTTAGGGTTAGGGTTAGAGTTGGGGTTAGGATTAAGCAATCAGGTAACGACTTCAACGAGGGGGTAATAATTTGGGTGGCAGTCGAAATTCGGCACACCACTGGCAGAGGTGTGAAAGGTTCATTGAGTGAGAACAACAGAACATGAATTGAGCAATTCTCCTTGCCATTATACAATTATAGACTGGAAGTAGGTGTTTACAGGGCAATACAATATTCTATTAGCATCTTATTAGCCTTCCCTTTAAACTCACATGAACATGGTCTTAGAAAATGCTTCATAAAATGCATAATTTTAGCGATATCGTCCTCAGATTTGAAATGAAGCATGTTGTTATACCACATACAAACAACATTTTTATACATTTAAAAATATATTCTTAATATATATATATATTTTTTTTTTAATGTTAGCTTATATATCTCCATATTAATAAGAGTCTGAGTAATTCTGAGTCTTGAACTGTAAACTCTTAAGGGTTGGCTTTCTAAATATATGTTGGTTATGTGTCTATTCAGAATGACTTATGAGCAGCAACCTTTTTTATTTTGGGTATGTCATTTATGCCCCACTTGCCAAAATGGGGGTGTCTAATAAGGGGTTAAATATTGATACAAATATATTTTTTCTTGCACCAGGATGTTTTTGCTGTAGTTCTTGAATGAATTAAAATGGGGTAAATCAAGTAATAGCATGGTAAAATCATGGTAACATTCAAAACTTTTGTGCATTCACTCAGTAATGAGAAATTACAATATGGTTTTAGTTTAAAATAATAATAATTATGACTGTTTTATAAGCTTAATACAAAAGGTATAGTTTAGGGGGTTAAAAATAAAGGTTCCAGAAGAAGGTTCTCGCAGCGATGCCTTAGAAGAACCATCGTTGGTTCCCAAAGAACCTTTCAGTGGACAGTTCTTAAAAAAACATGTTTTTCCTAGTTTGCAAAAGAACATTTTAATAATCTATATAAAGAACCTTTTGTGTAATAAAAGAGGTTTCCATGGATATTAAAGGTTCTTCATTTGACCATTAATGGCAATAAAGAACCTTTATTTTTATGAGTGCAGTGGTCACAGGCTTTAGTACCACTCTGTATAAATTCTAAATTATATATGCAAATAGCAATTACAAAGTAATAGCCCATAAATCCCTATAAATATTAATAGTACTTTAATTAAAGCATTTGTTACTGGGAAAATGACTTTGCCAAGTCGAGATAAAAGGAATTTAATAATTAATGAGACACTCATTATGTAATGAGCAGAGGTCATTTCCCGTACATTGTCATGTGGTGCACAATCCCACAGGTTTGAGAATTTTTTTTTTTTGTCAAGGATAATCTTCCAGTTTTGAGTAGGGAATAAAATGTACAAATCTGTTCATTTTAATTTGCTCATTCTCAAAATGACATTAAAATGGCTGAGCATATTAAAGTAATGTAGTGTCAAACTGTCATAAGACGCAAATTGCTGTGATTTCCCTGAGGACCAAATCAAAGGTTTGGGATAATGCTGATGGCGGGGCAACAGGAGGGAATGTGGGCGCTTCCGTTGTGTGAACATCAGAACAGCTCAATTAGGCTTTTCAAAAGGGACCTTTAAACAAACTTGAAGGTTCTCCTACAACAAACAGCAATTTGGCAATGCCAACAATCCCATAATTCCCCTTCACAAGGCCGCCGAGGAGGGGGACTGCAAATAGTACATACAGTGTGTGTGTGACAAAAGACGAGAGCCGCTCACACACAGGGAAGAGTTCACAGGGAACTCATTAACGCATTCAAGCGTTCATCACAGGCGGTGACCTAGAAATAAGGGACAATTCCACAAAAGGAAAAACAAGACAATAAAGCCCTTCTTTTCCGTGAACGCCATCCACTCAATCAGATGGATCCAATTAGAAAAGACGCTATAAAGCAGACAGTCTTTATAAGTATGGGTACCATTGTGTCCTATACACCTAAAACTGTTCCCATCAGCGTAAACAAGATAGTGTGCATAACCAGACAAGGCAAAATGAACAAATGCTATAGTAAACCTTGATTATGGTTTAAGAAATTATGACATTATAATAAGATGCCCTAATAAGAAGCGATAAGAGTTAGTAAGAACAAACAAAACTTAGACAATAAAATAAATTTAGTACCAAACAACGTAGTGGCATGAAGCACTCATCGTTCATGAAATATTAATATGACATGCCGTTCAAAAGAATGACTGTTTGTTGGTGCCTATGAATAATTTATTTGGCCAAAGTGTGGGTCTGAATGATGCAATCTATTTAAATATGCATGAGAATGTCATCACTGAACACGAGTGCCTTCAAATAAAATATAAGCTAATCTTCTTTATGATAGAAACAGATATTGATTCGATAAGTCAAGCTAGGAACAATTGAAAACTATACAGAGAAGATGGAGACAATTCTGTCAATTACGATATTATCACTCTTGAATTGTTCCAAACCTGTATGACTTTCTTTCTTCTGTGCGATACAAAATATTGAAAAATGTCATTTCAAATGTTTTTGTCCATACATTAAAATCAATGGGGTTCAAAACAACATTAGCCTGAATATTTTTCTAAATATCCACAGCAGAATGTGTCATACTGTAGGTTTGGATGACATGAGGGTAAATGTCTAAATGATGACAGACCTACACTACCGTTCAAAAGTTTGGGGTTGGTACGATTGTTTAAATGTTTATAAAAGAGGTCTCATACTGTAAAAACAGTCCTATTGTGGAACACTTATAATAAATGTTTTTTTCTATTTTAAGTTATTTTAAAATGTAATTTATTACTGTGACGGCAAAGAGCATCACATAATCCTCATGAAATCATTCTAATATGATGATTTGCTGCTCAAGAAACATTTCTTATTATCATCAATGTTGAAAACAGTTGAGTTGCTTAATATTTTGATTAATTTTTTTCAGGATTCTTGATGAATAGAAAGTTCAACTAAACAGCATTTATTTTGATATAGAAATCTTTTCTAACAACGTAAAATTCTTTACTGTTAATTTAATGCATCCTTGCTCAATAAAAGTATTCATTTCTAAAATCTTGAATTCTTTCTGAACTGTAGTGTATTCTTTTAAGATCTCATATCATCAGGGTCTTGATGCGAATGCTGTTCCAAACGGTAGAAAACACCTTCTAGGATCCTCTGTGTTGGCCAAACTTTTAATTGCATGTATCTGAATTCAAGCTATAACTCAACAAAGTGTTGCATCTCTCGTGTAGCAAGTAGACAGCAAGGCAGCGCACTGTGTCTCGGAGCGGATCTTAAATGTGTAGTAAAAGAGATGAGATTGTTCCTAAAGCAGTGCAAAAGTCCACTTTTCCCTTTGATGATACTAAATGGCCAATAAACAACCAGACCACAATAACGAAACTCCAGCTGTCTTGTTAAGCCAAACAGGCTTCATACATCTTTCCCTACACTCCCAAACCAGTCCGCACTTCTATCCGTGAGGTCATGGAATCCGCTGCAGCATGAATGCCTAATGCTGAACTGGCCATGGCCTTAAACAAAAGCCTCTGTGTACTAGAGTACTGTATGGCATTGATGACCCAGAGGCCTGTGAACCAACACCATCAAGAATGAACCAGCCATTGGAGAAGAATTGATTGGTAAAGGATATACTGATTGGTTAGATCACATAATCTGAATAAATAGAAAACACCATGTCCAGTTTCAGTATAACACTCAAGTTTTATCTGTAAGACATTTCAATGTTTTTTTTTTATTATTGTTCAAAAGTGACATGTCTTGGCTAAAACAACAGCGTCTTCAGTGCTTTTCAGTGGCTGAAGTGCATCACAAGTATTTCTGCTAGCAAATACAGAGTGAATTTAATACTTACATAGCAAGGGAGCTAGGCTTAACGTTAAATCGATTCACAAGAATCGCCAACTTCCACAACACCAAAACATACTAACAGCCATTTTCTATATATTACCTTCCGTACAGTAAGTCTCAGAGATACTTTGAACAAAAATACAAATACACAAAAAAAAAAAAAAAAGAAAAGAAAAAAGATACTGGGGTAAGAAAATTGTGCAAATATAACAAATGCATACTGTGAGTTAATCCATAATCCTTCTAGACTTCCAAGAAACTACACATGGTACTCATGTCTTCTGTAAACATCAATAGGCAGTTGCATCTCTAAGACAATGTGTAATAAACATGTGGATGTTCTTTGTCCCTATTATCACAAGTTAAAATATCCAGTTTGTGGGCGTCTCTCCCAAAACAAAGCACAGTAAAATCAGAAACTGCACAAAACTGTGCACCCTGTGAAAACAAAATCTCTGGACTGGTTTATTCCGTATGTCTAAGCCCTTGGTAATGTGCACCCCTTAGGTAAGGTACAACCTTAGCAGTGAGTTCCCGCTATTGGGAAGGTAGATGGATCCCTGCGGACTACAGTGCTGTAGGGGGAAAGCTCCAGCTCGGTGGTGCCGTCCTGATCGTTGTCGTCACTGTTGGGCTCGGAGGACTTCGGTGGGCCGCACTCCTCAAAGCAGCAGCAGCAGCAGTCCAGAAAGGCTTTGCTGAAGGGCCGACAGAGAGCCAGAAGCAGCACCGGTGTAACCGCGGACTTGCAGAACAGCATCATCTGACTCACCAGATGCAGGATATCCAGCGTGCGACGCGGCACACCTGTAGCCATGTACACCGATACGATGTTGCTGATGTTCTCTGGAA
This sequence comes from Leuciscus leuciscus, assembly GCF_965113295.1. Taxonomy (NCBI): domain Eukaryota; kingdom Metazoa; phylum Chordata; class Actinopteri; order Cypriniformes; family Leuciscidae; genus Leuciscus; species Leuciscus leuciscus. Next base: position 16,397,661 of record NC_138724.1, on the reverse strand, counting down.
TGATGCAAAATCCGTATAGGATAGCCAGAGCAACAACAATGCAGTTCATTTGGCTCTCCAATTGGATCTGCTTGCGGTTGCCTCGGACGCTGGCGCGTTCGGCCTTGCGGATCTTGCGTGCGGTCACCACTGAGCTGATGATGGTGAAGAGAGTGGGAAGGCAGAAGTAGCAGCCGAAGTACCACCAGAGGCGAGCGCTGTTGTAGGTGAGTCCGAGGACGTAAAGCGTGTCCGGGAGAGCCGTGGAGATTCGGACCACGCAGTGTTCGCAAGGCGTCACTTCCGGAGGCTCACGGTCCTCTCTCACCAGCTGCCGGATCAGAAGCTCGGGCAGGGCGAGGAGAAGAGCGCCGATCCAAATCACCATCAGCTTGGCTGCAGTAGAGGTGCAGTTCTCGATCATCTCGTAGTACATCTGGACGTTGCTCGCGGCACGGAAACGGTCAATGCACAAAGCACAAAGTGTGAAGGTAGTTACTCCTAAAGACGCCACCTGCAAGGTAAAGGGGATGTGTGGTCATTACTAATAAACTTTTAGAAAACCCTTCCACTGACAAACCTGGAAACAGCGTTGGGATCCTAAAGGAACATTGCGGGTGAAATTAAAGCTAAGCCTAATTGACAGCATTTATAGCACTTTTTTTTTTTTTTTTTTTTTTTTTTTTAAGCAGCAAGAATCTGGGTTACATTGAGGCACTTGCAATGGAAGTGAATGAGGCTAATTTGTCAAATACTCACCGTTTCAATAGTATAGCCTCAAGACGTAAATAATTTGAGTCGACGTAACACCTTAAGCTACTGTAAAAAGGATAAGAACTTCACAGTTTTGACATAAGTGCTTCAGATTTCTGCTTTTAAAGTTTTCAAAAAGTCACCTTTCACTTAAATTGTAAGTGCCTTATCAAGTAACCTCGATTTCTGATTTATTTATTTATTTATTTCAGGAAAAAGGAGGAATGAGTCTGAAAGCATTTGTGGCATAATTTTGACCATAACAACTAAAAAAGATTGAGCGCAACTTGAATTGAACTCCTGAGTCTGTAGAACAATAAGGAAATTCAATCCCACAGCTTTTCCATTTAGGGCCATAGACTTCATTGTTAGGTTGAAACATTGGTTGATCTGAATCAAGGGTGTAGGCATTTGCGCTCTGTAGTGTGTCAGGAGATTAAAGCCACAACCATGGCACCAATCAGGTCAATTCCTCAGAAAACACATGATACAATCTGAACGCTGCCTCAGGGCAATACCACTATCTCTTTGTGTCAGCAGAGGAGACACTCCCCCTTACTCAAGTAGACAAAACACAAGAAAGATGTCTGTCCTGAGTCTCCTGACCTACACATGTAACATTTGCATTGAATTTCTGACTAGACACTTTCACACAGCCTTCTCGTTACTTTAACAACATATTTCATTTAGATTATTTTTCAAGCATAATCTAAATGAAAATGCCAACAAATCAGCTCTGGAAATTTGTTACTTAAGAACGTTGCAAGAACACTTTAATCTGCGTGTTATATAACAATAGCCATAAGATTATTGTTTTGATCATGTACAACACGCAGTTAGGCCGCTTTGATGCAAGAAGTCTTCGGAATCACAAAGTTAAGTAGCGGATGCAAATGCAAAAAATAAATAAAAATTAAGTACATTTTTTTTATTATCTTGTGTTGTGGAATTACATTGTGGAATTGGAGTGGACAGATGCTGAATGGCGTAGATTTTTACGCAAATACGTAAATTAAAGCGGCGCTATGCAGTTTTGGCAATGTCTTCGCTGTTTTCTCACGGGTTTCTCTGTAGAGCTCCTCCTATAGCTTCGGAATAGATATTTGACAACACTGTCGTCAAAACTGGATGGCAACTCTCCCCCCTCCCATCTCCCTCTGGTCACGTGCATTTGTTTCCAAAGAAGCCGGCGAACGCACGGAGCAATGCCCACTGAGGTATGTATGATACACAGAAGGCTAGCATACAAATGTTCAGATAGTGTATGTGTGCAGTGCCATAAAGCAATTTGTTACATCGCGAGACCTGATATCACACAATACTTCCAAAATTGCAAGGGTGGTTTTTCTGCTCACAGGCGCTAGGGGGGTGCGAGAAGACCACCATTCGACCCAAAAAAAGTCATGTAACCATTCCAATGTAGGGCTGTCGCGGTGAAGGATTTTCCCTTGTGGTAATTTTGAGTGGCTCAATAGCGCGATATGCGGTTTTACCGCATTTATTAATTTATTTTGATTTATTTGTTGCTATATAAATAAGTGTTACGATGTGGTCAGCATGCACAAAAACGAGTACATTTTCAGTAAGCAATAAACCGAAACTAAACAGCGTCTCTGCGCATTGAAAGCCTGTCACTGAGCGCGCAGTTGTTACGGCAACGGACTGTCTTTGAGTGAGTCATTAAACCATTCATTCAACAACACGTTCAAAAACGCTGATTGATTCATTAAAAGATAGTAATGAAACAAGGTTAATTATTTTTAACTTTGAGCTCCACTTTTCAAGGCTCAGCTGACCAGCAATGCGTCGCATGGGTAACGCTGAAGCTTCACTTAATAGAGACAAATGGCATTGATTCAATGCGTGACTCAATGAGTTTTGTTTCCCGCGACCGCGAGTTCCTCGCGCTGTGGATGCGGACCAGCGCTGTCGCTGATGCCATTCATGGTAAATACCCTTTATTTTAAACGTTAAAAGTATGACAGGACAAATATTTAACTTTCCTTGGACACGGCAACCTTTTCACGAATATGACTTGACCTCAAAGACAGACACAGGTAATCGCACGCGCTCAGTCGATCTCTCTCATTCACTGTCTGTTTAGGCTTAAGTGCAAATCCACAAAGCCTCTGTACAAATCACCATGATAAAACCATGATCACCACGTCTTATTATCATTATTAACTTATTTAACATGCAATACACATGCACAAAGTTCAAAACAAGAAGGGTATAGCCTTATGAAAAAAGAAAACACGAGAATATCGCGGTTGCTGCGGTTACTTGAATTACTCTGCGGTTGGCTTGTCAGTAGCGCGGTACTGCGATATTGCGGTTATCGCGACAGCCCTATTCCAATGACTCCGAAGCTGTTCAGTTAAGGTAAATTAAGCTAAAAAAAAAAAAAAAAAAAAACTGCATAGTTCCCCTTTAATAACGCAAATGCAAGTATTTTGCAATTTCAACGTTGCCACAAAAAGTGCTATAGCTGTTAATGGCGTTTCACTTTCATGTCAGTAACTGTCTTGGCTGAGAAACAAACAAACTTGCTTAGCAAGATTTTTGCTACTAAGTCAATATACAGTAACTTAACTAACTCAGTGACCTAACATTTATACGGTTTAGTAGCACAGACAAGGAAACTAACACCTTCCTTGAGCACTAAGCAATTAATAAAAACGTATATAATGATAAAAGCAGTTAAATGTGAATCCCATGTGCATTTATCAGAAAGGATAAACCAGCAATTTAACCAGTTTCAGGTGTAAAAGAAGCTTACTGTACGTCTGAGAACCTACTAGACTAAAGTCAAGCTCAATCATGAAACCAGGTCCGGCTCTACAGGTGAACCTGACCCACTCAATCACGAGTCTAGCCCACCCTTAATCTTATATCAGAGAGGACCTAGGATAGGACTAGACACTTTGACACACATAAAAAACATGCTAAACAGATGCAATGGAAAAATACATAGAATGTGTGATGTGATCAGGTATAGCCCTCATTAACCTATCCAAACAGACTATCTTATTTTACTGATTCTTTTTAGAGGTCTTGCCCCATAAACATATTTTTTCAAATATTAACCAATTTGACACATTAGTAACAGAAATAACTGCATTTCAATCACCCATTGAAAGTGACCAACCACAGTTCTCTTAAATCCAATATGGAGTTTACCTCAATGTATGGAATGATTTTACAGGAGAATTCCCCAAGGAGCCAATCCTTAGTGAGTTCGTGGAATATAACAAGTGGCAAGCAGAAAAAGAGGATGACAAAATCCCACAGGGCGAGGTTGGCAAGCAAGGAGTTTGAAATGCTTCTCATGTAGTAATTGTGGCACACTATGCACATGATTGCTATATTCCCAACAATCCCCACAGTGAAAATGACGATGGAGATGCACATGACAGCATATGCGCCATACGATTCACCTGTCACGGGGAAAAACGGATTCTTCACCCCAGGGGTTTTTGATCGTGTGTTAAAGGGAATGAACGGAGTAAAGACTTCCTCAAAGTCTTCCACAGGTGAGGTGCCCCATTCAGGAATAGACGAGACATCAGTAGGGAAGTCTGAAGGCTGGATCTGTGCTGCGGGCTTCGGCAGTGACTCCACGCGCTCAAGTTCATTCTCCGGAGACTCGATGCCTTCATTTCCCGCCGTCGCTCTTTCTCGTCGACGATGAATTCCACTTGTTATTTCCCTCAGAAACGATTTTGTGTTGCTATATTTGTCCATTACATTAGTTTTTTCGTACTTCTGTCTGGAAGATGCGCTCACCATTAAATGTTGTGTAGTATCGGCCGATGAAATAACATCTGTAGTTTCCTTACCTGTTTCATTACTGATTTTATTTAACGTCACACGACGTCGTTCATGGCTGTTTGTGTTAATTTTACGCACTTTATAGGAAACTATTTTTGACTTTAAATCAGTCGTTTTGTTGCTACTCGCGAGTACTGAGAGTTCACAACTAATGAGCAAACAAAATACAGTTAAAAATTGCATTTCCATTGCGTTTTCAAGTAAGTAGTATATTCCTTGAAAATATCCAAACCTGATAAATCCAGTATTTTAAGGCGTACTTGTAGAATTAACATTAAGCTTCGTCCCACTCACTGGTCTCTCGTTTAGATGAACATCGCTAGTTTCCATTTTTTAAATCAATAGTTTTGTAACAGCAGGTCAAACAGGTGTTCAGCCAAACAAAACAAAGCTAGTTGAAGCCCTTGAACCGCAGAGATATTTCCAAGCGTTTCGTACAAGAGGAAAAATAGACGTCAAGGAACGAGCATCCAGCATCTCGATAAAGTGAAAGTCCTTGAGAGCCGTTTATGATCTCCTGATGGATCTGTGAATATGAAGCTCTGCCAGGGAGGCGCCGCTTTCAGATACGACACAGTGAACGCGCCACCTAGTGGACTGAGACAGAACGACATTTTGTTTCCAGCATCAACCACCTGCTGTCAATGCTCATCGGTTTCACTCCAGATGGCTTGTTAAATAAAGCAACACACAGGTCCAAGCAGAACAAGTAGTTATGTATTTTAAATAGAAATATACTTTATTTTATAGATGAATGAATTTATTGTGTTTGACTATAAAACATATTTACATTTCTTAAAGGATGGAGATGTTATCATCTCCATACTTTGGAAACTAACTCTAACCAATCATTTACAACTGGGGATTCTTGCCTTCTATTTTTGTTTTTGCTTTAAGCGCTGTAATTCTCAATGTTCAAATTAAATATAACTCATCTTTATTAAGTAACACAGGTCCTATACCCAAGACTATATTTTGCCTCTTAACTATATTTTAGTTCACCCAAAAATGAAAATTTTGTCATCATTTATTCACCCTTAAGTTGTTCCAAACATGTATGCGTTTCTTTCTTCTGTTGCACACAAAAGAAGATATTTTGAAGAATGTCGGTAACCAGTTGATGAAGCCCATTGACTTCCATAGTATTTTTTTCCTACTATGGAAGTCAATGGGTGCCGTCAACTGTGTGGTTACTGACATTCTTCAAAATATCTTATATTGTGTTCAACAGAAGAAAGAAACTCATACTTGAGGGTGTGTAAGTAATGACAAAATTGTCATTAATGGGTGAACTATTACTTTAACACAAAAGATTTCTTGTAACTCCTTTTTTCTTGTTCTTTGCAAGTGGCCATCTATGATATTCACATTGAATCAAACTGTCTGTAACTTAACTTCTTTATTCCTCTCTGATTTCTGAGTTAGTGATCTGGTAGCAAACTTTATTTCTGTCATCGTCCTTTACGTTGTAGACAGAGAGGCAAAGATCCAGCCATGGACGTTCTTCTGCAAAGAAAATACAGAAAAAAAGACATTATCTAACTCCAAATACTGAAGGAATGTAAAGAAATAAAATCGTTAGGAATGAAACCATTACCCAAACTGCTTTGTGGTGGCTGAACTGTGTCCATGATGGTCTGAATCTTGTCCTGCAAATCCTGACTGCCTGAAGCATCGACAGCAGAAACATGGAAGAACTTCTCCTGTAAAGAATAAGACAGAGATAACCACTAAAGCCCATTTCAAAAGAGAAAATAGCGCCCTCTGCTGATCAGGTAATGTACAGAATTTGTACCCTTTAGAGAGGCTACTTGGCAAGATTTCAGAAACTAAATGTTAACCTAAAATGTTTTGTAAATTTTGGTGTGTTTTACAACTAAAAAAGAAGTCATTCTATACTAAAGGACAAATGTGCACTTTTTCCCAGATATTGAATGAAATGGCATTGATATACTCACAGCGTTCTCCCACAGCAGAGCCTCTAATGTGTCCGTCCCGTCGTCCAGTTCAAACTGGATTAATAATCCGTACTGCATCATCTGAACTCCCAGAGCTGTGTGACAGAAACACAGATGAACTACCGAAATATACATGTGGCGGAAGTGTCCAAATTCTCTTTAGGACAACAGTGTCACAATAGACATTCAAAATGTTGGACAAGGAAACACTGAAGTGAAGTATTTTTTAATATAACTCTTGACTGTATTCGACTCGATTCATATACACCTAGGATGGCTTGAGGGTGAGTAAATCATGGGGTAATATTCACTACCCCTTTAATAATACCCACCACCAAAAAAACTAAAACAAAACACCCAAAAAATAAAAACATTTTTACATCTCCAAAATGAAAAGTAACTTTTTTTTCACATATTTATATCATGCACTTTTAACTACACCTGTAAGAAATGATACCTAATCAAACTTAAGCCCAACAAGTATTCTTTTGCCCTTAATTTCATGTTATCTTCTCCATACTTTGGAAACTAACTCTAACCAATCATTTACAACTGGGGATTCTTGCCTTCTATTTTAGTTTTTGCTTTAAGCGCTGTAATTCTCAATGTTCAAATGAAATATAACTCATCTTTATTAAGTAACACAGGTCCTATACCCAAGACTATATTTTGCCTCTTAACTATATTTGGTTTCTATTATCTAATTACTTATGTCCAATTTTGTCTTATTATTTTACAAGTGTTAAAACATTTTTGTATAATGTGCTTTAAATACACCACAGCTTCTCCAGCATCCTAAAGAAGACTGATTATATTTAGATGATATTCTAAATCATAATTCCCTTTTTTCATTAGGGTTGCGCCATTCAGAACTGAACTGAGAATGTCGTTTTCAATTTTTGAATTTGAATTGAGGTTGCAAACATGATGCAACATTTTAATTGTAATATGAAGTAGAATAACAAAGGAATAAAAAATGTAAATGTAAATAAATGAATGTACTATAAAGTGTATTTAAATGTTTTAATATGAAGTAGAATAACAAAGGAATAAAAAAAATGTAAGAATTAACGTATTAAAAATGAATTAAAAAAATGTGATTAAATAATACACAACATTTTTCTATATGAATGAATCATTAAGAATGTTAGAATTAAGAAAAGAAACTGACATTATAAATCAGTGTTTCATGTGGCACCTATAGAAATCTGTTCTTAGTTTATATACATTTTCTTATACTGGGTAAATTAGCAATTTATTTTATTATATTATATAACCGTTAAACATTTTGATGTCAATTTGAATTTTCAAAAATGTTATCTGAAAATATGGTGCATATTTTGTGTTTTGATGGCTGTATTAATTGTTTTGACAGTACAGAAGTTAGATAAGAGAAATGTTTAATCATAGAAAATATTCTATACAGTCAAACCAAAAATTATTCAGACACCAGATATCTTTTTTTTTTTTTTTTTTACTAGTTGGTGCAGGACTCTATAGTTTATTTATGTAAGTGACGATAACCAAATAAAGTAAACTGTGACATATCATAACCAAAAATTCTTCATACTTTGACTACCGGTAAAAGTTCTAAAAATTTGTAGACACTTTGACCTGACCATGTTTTGCTGAAGTGTTTTTTCTTGAATTGCTAATGCAACCTTTTTACACCACAGACTGAACAAAATTAGGCATTGCTTGGTAATTTGTTGACCTAAATTGATATCATCTAATTGTGTTCTTAAATTTAACAGTTGACAGCTTCAACCTAATTCATTTGAGAGACTATAATGAATAAACTATAGTGAATAAACTGTGATAATGTGAGAAATGTTGAAGGTGTCTGAATACATTTCGGTTTGACTGTAGGTAATAAATAGGCATAATTAATCCAAAATGATGATCCAATTATTAATTTTATGAGGAAGTACCTTTAGCAACCGCCTGTCCATCATAGGTCTCCACTCCAGTAAACACATGGTTTTCAAACGTGTTCAGAGAGCACCGCTTACACCTGAGACACACACACACACAAATACCCAATTAACTAAACGCAGACGTGATCGTATCCTTCCCTAGGGTTTGTTAAGCGGTGTTTACATGATAAGATATGTCCACACTGAATACCAGGGGAGTTTAAAATGAAGTATGTAGGCCTGTCTTCTTACCCATAATATCTTTTGTCTCCAGAGAACAGGAAGGGAGCTGTGAGATCCATCAGGGCCATCCTACCGTTCTCTGATCTCACGGGAACCAGGTTTTTGTAATCGCGTGATAACACACAAATCTCATCCAGCGTCGTTCCTGTAGATACAAAGCTATATTTTTAAACTAATGTCACAAATATATATTAAAAAAAGCTTTTCTATGTAGTTGGACGCACCCTCAACGAATATCAGCTGCATGTGAGTGCTTTGCCCCACCATGTCTCTGGATATGTGCATTGAGATGGTTCTGCCGGCTTCTCTAGAGCTCGCTGATGAAGTGGCGGCCCACTGCTCATCACAAGGCTGGTTCTCTCTCGCAGACTCCCGGAAGACTTTAGCAACAGCGCCGTCATCGGGGACTTCTTTCCTGTCACATACAAGCAAACAAAATGTACACTACCATTTTCAAAAGTTTGGGGATGGTAAGATTTTGAATGTTTTTGAAAGTCTCCTATGCTCACCAAAGCTGCATTTATCTGATTAAAAATACAGTAATATTGTGAAATATTATTAGTTTAAAATAACTTTTCTATTTTAATATATTTTAAAATCTAATTTATTCCTGTGATGACTTTTGCTGTTTTGTTCTGCTTAATAGCCACCAGGTGGCAAACAAGACAGAACACATTTAGAAGAATAAAAGGTTCAAGAAATACAGATAAAGATAAAGATGCCCTTGAACCAGAACAAATCACACAAATTAAATTTTATTCAAATGTTTATTTTGTGATATTTACATGAGGAAATTCCGTACACTGTTATAAATAAAACAGCAATGTTTTGATCAAAAAAGATATTCACCAGGCAACGTTTGAAATGCTGTTTAAAGGGAATACTGAATGGTCTACTCTGCTCTGATTGGTCAGATGGTCCTGTCTGTTGTGATTGGTCTACTCTGCTCTGATTGGTCAGATGGCCCAGTCTGTTGATATTAGTCTACTCTGCTCTGATTGGTCAGATGGCCCAGTCTGTTGTGATTAGTCTACTCTGCTCTGATTGGTCAGATGGCTCAGTCTGTTGTGACTGGTATACTCTGCTCTGATTGGTCAGATGGCTCAGTCTGTTGTGATTAGTCTACTCTGCTCTGATTGGTCAGATGGCTCAGTCTGTTGTGATTAGTCTACTCTGCTCTGATTGGTCAGATGGCTCAGTCTGTTGTGATTAGTCTACTCTGCTCTGCTCTGATTGGTCAGATGGCTCAGTCTGTTGTGATTGGTCTACTCTGCTCTGATTGGTAAGATAGCCCAGTCTGTTGTGATTGGTCTACTGATTACAGCGCGAGTCTGAAAAGAAACAGCCTCAGTACTTGGCGTCGGTTTTAACATTTAATTCAAGTTGAGTCCTCATCCTTTGGAAGTGCATCAAAGTGGATTTGCTTTGGCAGCGCAGAAAACAGCGTCTTCTTGACATGTTGACAACATGAATCAAACTCTTCCAGTCTCAGCTACAACTACAGTGTTTGAGGGTCAAAGCAGACGTTGTTCACGAGCTGCCAGTGAAGACCATAGGTGGCCATTATGTTAATTTACAAACCTACATAGGTTCAAGCTCGAAGAAAGACTGAAATTACTGACGAATCGTTTCAGGCAGTTCAGAATCGGTTCTTTCTTTTGGGAGGAAATAACTCCATTTATAACTTTACAGACCATTTACATTCACAAACGGCTACATTACCTTTCTTGCGGTTTGTAATACTCGAAGCACAATAGGGGCACTTTAAACAACTACAATTAAGTATATATTGGAACCTTCTCAGTATTCCTTTCATGGATGCGAGTCAGGAGCAGGTTGCAGTGAGTGTCAGACTCACATCGTTTTACACTTGGAGCAGAAGAGCTTCAGGCACTGGTATAACTGCTGGGGATGGTACTTCTTCACCCGGGCTCGGACATGACATGACAGCGGCGGTGTGGAGCGTTTCACCCGGGCCAGTGTGAGCTGCTGCATGTTGTGCTCACATGTCCGCACTGAACAATCACATGTTCAAATATTAGTAATTATAATAGAAACAGTTTGTCAGAGCTGTGGCTCAGTGGTTAGAGTCACCATTAAATGGAAGATGCGATAGTCTTTTCTTCTCTATTGATATGTATATCTGAGTGAAAAGGCTTGTCAAAAAAAGAAAAATAGTAGGGCGGGACTCGATTTTGTCCATCGGGAATAGTTTAAAAGTATAAAAATCATTGTGTGCATGGATAAATCATTCATAATAAATACTGACATGTGATGCGACATATCGAGCTGTGGTGAAGGTGATGTACAGTAGGTTTGAATCTGGCTCTTAAATTTTCCCCTAATATTAATTCAACGTTGTGGGTTAATATGAGCAGGATGTGATTTTTTTTTACCTGTATAAGAAAGTCCTGTATCTGCTTCATCTGAAAAGAAAAGAAAACATTTAAACATTAACATTTTTTATTTTGATATGATTTGATATATAACATACATACATACATACATACATACATACATACATACATACATATATATATTATTTTTAATAATCTTTTTCATCTGTGGTGGAGAAAAAGCTTTGAGAATTCATATATTAGTCATATTTAAACCTAGTAGTATATAATATGTCTATACCTGGTTCTTCATCATTTGGCAAGACTAGAAGGAAACATAAGCATATACAAATGAAGGCCAGCTGAGCATGACATAAAACTGGATATAAATTGGAAAGCAAAAGAGGCACCACCAACCTACAGCCTCTGGTGGTGTGTACCAAATCTCCAGTAACGTGCCATCATTCACTTCATCATACTCATCCAGATCGACATGATTCTCTAGCACACTGAATATTGATCAGTAGAGAGAGAGAGAGAGAGAGAGAGAGAGAGAGAGAGAGAGAGAGAGAGAGAGAGAGACAGAAGTTATTTTATAATGGAAATGAATTTGACTTAGCGTGCCTCATTTAATTTGCCATCAAAATACTCATGACTTCAGCAATTTCTTATATATCCAGACTCTGTGTGTGTATACATTATATATACATAAGTACAAAGTAACATTATGAGTCAAAATAAGGAATATTTAAGATTCTGCACCATCTTTACATCACTAATGAAATATATTTCTTGTAATGGAAAAAGTAATTAAAAAATATACAAAACAGACATTATCAGTGGTCTTCAGACTCGCCTCTTGAGGGACTGTAGATCAGGGCTCTCTGCAGGAAGGCTTCGTAAACCTCGTCCATACGTCGTCCCCCCGTGCAGGTGGAAACAGAGATGTTCAGCTTGATCCGGCTGCTGGTCCGGAGCTCGCTGAAGGAGTGAACGGAGATTGTAGAACCGCAGGAACGTGCCAGGCTGAACGCAAACAGAAGAATGTTTTCATTACAACATCAGATTCCTTAATTCTAAAGGCTGATGAATATGGAATTTCTTCAAGTACGAGCCGCTCTTTTCAGGTCCTGCCACAATATCTTTACAGGATTCAAGTCGAGACTGATTATACCACTCTTAAACTTATTTAGCTTATTTTAAGCCATTCAGACAAAGAAAACGGCTTTGCAACCCTTTCCGAACTGCTATACCTCAACTTTACCCTCAGCTGTTTTGGAAAAATGTCTCAATGCAACATTCTGTACCTATTAAAGTTTTAAAGAGGCCACTTCTCTCTCTATATAAAGCCTGTCTGTGTTCATTGTAATTTGGATAATTAAAAAAAATAAAAAGTAAACTAATAAATACTTCCTATACTTTGACCTTTTTTAAAAATTTTTTTTATCTCTATTCTAGTAGTTAATAAATGTAAGTATCAATCCAGCAGGGGGAGCTACGGCACTAGAGTTGAGCAACAGAGTCTCAACATTACAGTAAGATGGAAAGAAAACATTTTTTTGGTCCCCTGAGATCCCCTATGAGCAACATGAAGACAGAGAGAGACCGAGAATCACTTAATGAACTCTTGTGCAACAAGATTGTCTTCATATTACGGACTTTAAATAGACAAGAAGTGGATATGATATCAAAACACCTCTAAACAAGATGGTGTCAGATTATAATCAGGTTCTGGGAGTCCTCCTATGGCTGTACACTTCTGACGTCATATATGGGGTTTCGGGCGAAAGCCATCTCTTTGTTTACCCGATTTTACCTCCAAGTCTTTGTTTGTACAGAGATATGAAGTAAGCCATAGTGCTGGCATTCACAAGAACTGGTTGGATGCAATACAGCCCCTAGGCAGTGCTTCTAAACAGCCTAAAAAGGCATTATGACAGAGCCAACCAAAATAATTTAATAAACTGAATGGTGGCATCAATTATTCGACATCAATATTTGATTGAAACAGACTTATTCCATAAACGGAACAAGGTAAGGTAACCATATCCAAGACTTCAAATTTGATTCAGCTCATTACCATCTTGATAAGCTGACAACTGAAAACTGGGGTGTGAGATTGGAGCTAAAAAGAGAACTTGGGAGTGTGGCTTGATAAAGTTGGCCTTGAAGAAACATGGCTGGATCTATTGAGAGAACCAAATGTTTTTCATCATATCCAACAGCAAAAACAGACAATACAGTCTCACTAAACTCAGTGCTTTCTTAATTCAGACAAGAATTGATCATAATGTTAGTCTGTTCCACCATTATTTACAAAAAAATCTTGAGATATGAGGGATACACTGTAGTCGGTTCTAGAAAAGAAATAAATGGATATGCTGTACCATTTTATTACAACCATTATCATCATCCCCACCATCATCACTTTCTGATTTTGAATACACTAAATAAAGTAATAAAGCTTCAAAAAGGGGGAGTTTTTAAGCGATGTCATAGAGAACCATTTTTGGTTCCTCAAAGAACCTTTCAATGAACAGTTAGCCATTTATTTTCTTAGTCTGACTCTGAGGAAACATTTTAATAATTGAAAGAACCTTTTCCCGCTGTAAAGAACCTTTAGTGCAGTGGAAAGGTTCCAAGGATGTTAAAAGTTCTACGTGGAACCAGAGATGCCGATAAATAACCTTTATTTTTAAGACTGTATTAAAAGGAATGGTAAAAAATAAAAATAAGTCCATATTTAGTCACCACCATGCCATTCCAAACTAATGATCGATATATATCAGTTTTACCATTAAATCAGTGGCGATATTCCTCAGATACATTTTCAACCAGTTTTATTCGTACAAGTTCAGAACGTTGTGTTATTTGGAATGTTCTTTAATTAATTTTGTATGTACCTATTAAAATGGAACCTATTAAAAAAAATTCCTCATTGGAAGACAAAGGTGATTGTTTAAAAGAAAAATCAACATAAAAACTCAAACTTAACAAAAATAAAAACTTTTTGCTAAATAAATATTTAAAAGGTACACTGTGTAACTTTTTTTTTTTGTACAAAATTAACAACATTTAAACATTTAAATGAGTCAATACATCATCAATCCTTCTTCCAAAACTTGTTTTTGTCTTACCCTGATTCACTATGGTAAGCCTATAATAAGTGCTTAGACCATATATATATTTATATATTTTAGACCTGTTGGGATGTTTGAGGGAAATTGCAAACATACATCACTCACCCGTGCGTGTCTCATCATATCCATAAATGGCATAAAATTGCTCTGGGAATGGCATGAGGTTACTTGTTACAACGAGCGAGAAAGTTGGAGCAAATAAATCTCAAACCTCCAGGGAATAACAAATGAGAATCAACATTAACTTTTGGAGATGTTGAGAACTGAGGGATTTGAAATGTAAAAGCAGTGAGGGCGTTTTTATAACTCAACAGGTGAGTAAGGTATTTTATTGAACAGGTAAATTTCCATATGTAGCTCTCTAACACAGTTTATTGTAAGTATTATCTATTTTGTGAAGGGTCACTACATTATGGTTGTTGTTGTGCTAGAATTTATTTTCAAGTGTCTATTAATGGGTATAGTGACAGTGACGTCTTCAGCTAGTTAGCTTGAGATCCTTTACATCTAAACTGGTTATATCTCTTAAGCCTAGTAGTGAATGTTTTATGAGCAGTAGGATAACCATATTCATCCGTGTAGTCACGCAGAGCCGAAGCACAACCATAACAAAATGCATGTTCTTCTGCAAAATGCATGTAGTTTTGTTTTAGAGTGCCAAAAGTTACATAGTGTACGGTGTACCTTTAAACAGTTATTCTATTCATTCGTTATTGATGTCAATGGTGATTGGTCAGCACATCCGTTTCTCACAGACAAAGCTATTGTACGGCTTCAGAAGACTTGGAACATAGCACACAAAGTTGCATGAACCACTTTTTTTAGATGCATTTCTGTTACTTGCAAACCCCAGTCCCAACTCACTTATATTATATGAAAAAGGAGCTTCTAAGAGCATCTATAGCTTTGCAGAAAATGACATGAGAATGAGCACATGATGACAATTTAAATCCCATCCCATCAGGCTTGCAACATTTTCCTTGAGAAATGTCTGAACATAAAGCCAATGGTAGAGACAAATCTACATATACTTGGTATTCTCCTACTCGAGCTCACTGCACGGTTGGTTACGCACAGCAGGGGAAGGAGCCGGGCTGCTCGGCACAGGTGTGCACTAGCTGGCGTGAAGCTCTTCTGGCGGTGCTGGCAAAAGCAGCAGAAAAACGCCAACGTTCCTCAACTCTTACATCCTACATGGAAAATTCAATTACCCCCAGCTTTGTTGATGTGTGTGGCTGGATCGCACAAACCATGTCCGGACCCTCATCTATATGGAAAAAAAAACGAATGGGGACGGGGAAGCACGCTCCGTAAACAAGCAAAGATGCCTTTCCTGCAAACAAACCAATTTCCGTAACACGCGCTGGTGAAAATGAACAAATAGAGGCAAAGCGCACTCTTGAGAAAGTATTTTGTAAAGACATCAAACAATAATTCAAAACCCACGAGGTTACAGCCTAAGGTATATGTATAAATATAATAGATATTAAAGGCAATTCACTGAAAAACATATGGCGCTGACCAGACGGGTGAAAAATCCCATCTTCGTTAAAAATCCCCAGTTGCTTCGTTTAGCAACATAATGAAGTGTTTCATGACCAGAAGAACATACACTTGGATCATTCATCAATATGGATATGACGTAGCACACAATAAATAACAAAACGGCCAATGCAACACCCACAAACTTGAAGGAAATTCCAGGTTCAACATAAGTTAAGCTCTATGGACAACATGTACCACATAAAATCATTTGAAACTTCAGTATGATAGTTATGAATTTACAATAGAAGTCGACATGGTTCGAATATACTTGATTTTTCTTTTATTATATTTAAAATTATTTTATATGGTATAGCACAAGTTTTTGGGTATATATATATATATATATAAAATATGTATATATATATATATATATATATAAAATGTATATATATATAAAATATATATATGTAAATAAAAAAAAAATTATGATCATCAACAGAGAACATGAAGGGGAGCAAAAATCATTGTAATTCTCGAACTATTGCTTTAATGTGTGATTATGGTTCATTCATAATCCCTTGTACTTCCATAATGTGACACTACTTCAGATGCAGAGCAAGTTACTATATTTTGAAAACTATATAAAAAAAACAACAACTAATATTTAGAATAATAATATGGAATAATGTAAAAGGGGTGTCCACTTTAAGCTAAAATTTTCCTTCAAGACAACATACTGCATCATAAAAGCATTGTGTTTTTATTTTTCTAGTCCAGGCTAGAGCTGCCAAGCCTTGGAGAAAAAAAAAAAAAAAAAAAAAAAAAAAAACCTAGCTGTGCAGATTTCTGAAAGAGTCTGTAACTCTGCATCTATTCTCTCTGCTCTCGCTTCTCTTTTCAAAGACCCGCTGCCTTTTTTGTCAGCAAATACTGTGCTTAAGACAGACCCTCCATTGTCTGACAGCTGACAATTCCTGAAGTGCCCTACCACATGCTTGCACAAGTCATGTTTAATAAGAGTGCTTAGAATATTATTTTTTTATTTTTTTAAATCAGTGTAGAATAATTTTAAGATTACATTTTTATTTATTTATTATTTCTAGACGAGTGTGAGAATGCCTGCTGACAGTATGCTGTGCTTGAATCGTTAGACAGTTAAAAATAGGGATGCAATAATATTAAAATTCTGGCCCATTAACAATAAATATTGTAATGTTCTGACAGGTAATCAATAAACAGTCAAAATTTAAATAAATCTATTTTGTATAAATAAATGAAAAATAAAACACTAAACTAAAATTACTCATTTTAAATGCTATAAATGTATGCATACCATTATAATGTACAGTATGAAAGAACGAATATTAATTTTTAAATTAGCTAAATTAAGCAGTGTAAATTATTAGTGTTTTAAAGATTGACTCTAAATGAGGATTAGATGAAAGCAAATGTAATCTATCTGTAAAAAGAGAAATGAGGACGTACGCTTAAAAATCAAGGTTTCAAATGGTTTTTTGTTGTGTGTTTTTTCCAGCAATGCCATAGAACAACCATTTTTGGTTCCCCAACATAACCTTTCTATGATCAGTTCTTAAAATAATGTTAGCCTTACTAGAAAAAACATTTTAATAATCTAAACAAACCTTTTCCACTAGATATAAAAAACTTTTGGTGCAGTGGAAAGATTTCATGAATGTTAAACCATCAATGACAATGAAAAAAAAAAAATATATATATATATATATGTCCTATGATGCCAAACAAAGCCATAAAACGTCATTCACAACCTCACACACACACACAATCTCTCTCAATGGATAAGTGTCATATGCAGGCTGTCTGAAGCGATTACAGTCTGGGTGTTAAGTTAACCCAGGTGCTTGATTTCTCTCTCACTATGAATAATTGATAGTCACATGTGTATAGAGGCAGGATGTCACAGTATACTGCATCAGCCCTAGCCATGCTGCAGGTGCTCGTATTCATTTAAGATGTTTTAAGCAGATCGGACACCCTTTCCTTGAAATCCAAGTGGCCAGAGGAGTTGCATTTGAGATGCATATTACAACCTGGTGTAAACAGCAACGTGTCTTGCCTCACCAAAATGCTAAATCTTAATACCAGGCTATCATGGGAGCCTATGATAATCTGGTCCCATGGCTCAGGTCTCTCCTCCTATGTAATTCTGTGATTTATTCATTTTTATTTTAGAATTCATTACCATCTCTTAGAAATGTAATATCTCACCTCTCCTAAACAAGCCACACAATTTTAGGTATCATGCATGCCTGTATGCCCTGAATTGTAATACTTAGGATTAGGGGAGTTGAACAAATCTGAAGTAAAAGTAGTAGTAAAAGTGTTTCTTGCCCTTCATAGTGCACATGCAGGCGTCTGGCACTACTTTAATCTCTATTATTATTGTATGAGGCATCCATTCCCAGTTTATAAGAGAGATGACAAGGGCATTTGGCAACTGGCCTGGGACTCAGATGATGCAAATGGAACAAAAAGCATGCAACAGAGACAATTTCACAAGACAGACAGGGAAAACCATTAGGTGATAGATCTGGTGTGTCCTCAGAGATTCCTCAAGAAGATCCAGTGGAGAAAACCCCCCCACAATAGTAATTCTAACTCTGACTAAAATAGGCCTTTACATGCTTGATGCCACAAAGAATTTTTGAACAAAAAGTCAAAATAGTAATAATTCATTGCCATTAAAGTGGAACATTCCAGGTGATTTGTAATAAAACAGAATCATATACTGGATGTCTCCTTTAATGTGTGCCACACTAGACTTATATGATATGTGGAGGGTGAGTGATTTATGTTGTAAGTCGAAGTCAAGAAAGTGTGTGCGCGCAAACCCCCACAATGAAGGCCCCCATTCAATATGACAGCCGTATTGATTTGGCCTTCTCTCTCCTCTCTCATAAAGCTATCTCTCTCAGACCACTTAATCCTAATGGCTGGCTTTATTCGCCTTTTCTCCCTTCTCAACACTGAGCTCAAGCAATTTCACACAATATTAGAGACGATTTCGCCCAGGATATTGATAATGGTGGGGAAATATTCTGACTCAATGCAATCTTTAGTAGTTAGAATTGCATTTTGGATCATTGGGGATTAAGTTACCAAAAAAAAAAAAAAAAAAAACGTAATTTCCTTTAACATTTTCAGTGTATTTTACTGATACTTTGATTATTAAATACCCTAATGCATTGTTCATCAATTTCCGATTTGAAACAACCTGTTTGATGCTCTGCATGTTGGTCAGACATGTGCCCGTGGTTCTTAGCAAGAATAAAGCTGCTGTCACATTAACCATTGCTCAGCGAAATTTTGCAGGCGAAATCCAGTCAATTACAATAGGAATAAGCATAATTGGGATTTTAGTGTGAGGGCGAAAAAGTTCCCCATGCAGATTTCCTTCACGTTCAAGTTGATCATGTGAATTTGTGGCACTGACCAACAGAAAGCTGCTTGGTTTGAAAGTGACTTCTGTGTGAGCAGAGCTTCATACATCTCAACACTGACAATGGATCTGTTTTTGCAAGTGAAGTTTTGCTAATGACCACACTTTAAGGGTGTACTCACACTAGGCACGGTTGCCATGAACCGGGTCCGAGTACGATTGTCCCCCCTCCCCACTCCCCCTCTGGCCTGCACTCACATAGGGTTTCAGCATTCGTGCTGGAGCACGCTTACGTCATTATGGTGCGACGGTTTCGGGATAAACAGGAAGAGCGGCGCTCTCACTGAACACAATGGAGTCCATCGCTCTGTTTACTTTGTGGATAATTTTGAGTCGTTTGGTCCACGGTGGTCCACAGCCCTCTCACAGCCTGTTGTTAAACAGATCTATCGCCTTTGTGGCACGAAAATGTTCACGTAATCGTGCTGCTCGTATGAGGTTTGCAAGGTAGGCCTACCAGCTGAAGTGCAGCAAGGACTTTGCAGCTTTGATTACGGACTACAGTTCCCGTCGCAAAACCGTGACGTCACGCGTCCTGTTCCGTGCTCCAGCACGGTAAGCGCTCACACTGCATGCGAACCGCGCCCGAGTCCAACTGAACCGTGCTCTGGCCCACCTCTTCCAAGCGGGCCAGGGCCGGCTAATCGAGCCGCGCCCGGGCACGGTTCGGAGCACTCACACTAGTCAAACGAACCGCGCTTTGGTGGTCAAACGCACTCGGGCACGGTTCAAACTGGCTAGTGTGAGTACACCCTAAGTTGCAAAGTGGACCAGACATTAGGCTAAACATGAACCATCCCAAAAAGCAAAGCTCAAGCAAGACTGACCATAATGTAATATGAGCTGTTCCATGATGACATTCAAGTGGTCTTACAGGGACTGTACAAAACAACATAGGGTGTCCCTCTGTGGCCTTTTGCAAAGCCTACATTGATACAGGCTCAGACAGTGGACTACAACAGTTGAGGAAGTAATTAGATCAATTACATATGTATTCTAATTAAAAATACAATGAAGGAATTCAGCAGGTCATGGCTGAAGATAAGCTCTAACATCAAGAACATGAATAGTCACAAACTCGCTGTTTCTTCTTTTGAACACTCTGTTCACTCCACCCACCTTTGTTCATAACTCACACAGTGCATATCCAAAAGAACCACTATGCTGAGAGCCAAAAGAAAATGCTGTACTGCTTAAAACAAAAACCCAAATCACCATCCTCTTCGAAATATTGCAATAATGAACCAAAAAATGTACAATAACAAAAAGAAAAGTAACAATCTGGGGCTCCAAAAAGTAGCATTTTAAGCCCTGCTCCTGTTTAAATTTTTATAGAAAGGAAGACAAAAATGTAGCCAGTAGTTCTGGAGACTATGCGTTTCAGAAGCCGTTATAAGACAATCAATTGGAGAGGACATTTTGATGGGTTTTTACAATGGAAACAGGCAGGGCAGGATTGAGGTGAGAGCAGCAAACACAATCAGTAGACTGAAGCGGCATGAACGCCTCCCAAATAAAGCATGAGTAGATGTGCCCACAAGTGTCCTATCTGACACCTAATTCATCATTAAAAGTGCTAGAGTAGGTGCGTGGGTCTCCTGCGATGGATGGTTCAAACAGGCATTAATAGTAACAGTATCATAAGGGACGCTCTTGTGGAAGAGGTTGTAGGCTGATCAAATGAGATTACTGCTTCTGTAGTATAGGCTTTCCTGCAGGAAGTGCACCTAAGTTGTTCCCCATTGAAGCTTGACAACATTTGTCCTTATAAACATGTTTTCAAACCAACAGGCAACATAATCTTGCATATCTATAGAACAAGGGTGTCGAATCCTGCTCCTGTAAGACCTTTCTACAAAGGTTAGCTCCAACACACCTTCTCAGACAGTTTCTAGGGTTGCATCTGAAATCTCAAACTGTCGAGGTACATATTTTGAATAAGTACTAAGTACTAGTGAGCATTAAAAAGTATGGTTCTATATAGTATGACTGTGTGTAGTATGAATGTAATCCGGACGTACTACATTCGACATGTTGTCATGTGACCTACCAGCATCAGTTGCGTAGCTTCACTGTCATTCACAAATTCTCTCCCACGGCCTCATGGGACAGTAAAGTATCCATCAAATGCACTACCGGAAAAAGTAGGTCATCCGTGAAGTATGTGATTTCGGACGCAGCCTAGTACATTCTAGTAGACCTTTCTTAGCTGGTTCAGATGCGTTTAGTTAATGCTGGATTGCGACCCTCCACAAGCAGGATTGGACACTCCTGCTATCGAACCACAGCAAGATCAATGGCAAAACTCACCTTTAAGTCTTGAGCTGTCTCCATGTGATTGTCATAGACCAGAACATTGGCTGTCAGGTTCATCCTGTCTTTAGCAACAGTGGATTCTCCTTCTAATGCGTCGGATGCAACTGCAACGTTCAATAGGGGGTGTTCACACTTGGTCCCATCCCACACCTGATCAAATTGGGAAACTGTTAGTTGTACAAATTGTTTTCAAGATTCAGATTTTGAAGATTCAGATTCAAGGTAAAGTAGCAGAAAGCACCTTCAGTAGGATACAACGACTATCCATGACAGCCTTGGCCAGCAACTGGCAGGTAAGATCAAAGTACATCCCGGGATGTACCGAGGACAGCGAGACAGTGGGGTCATTAGATATCAGTGACTGGCTGGCAGCCCATTGGCGAAGCTCCTGCACTGTATTTTTATCAGATTCTCCAAAGTGAAATGATTTGCTGGAGGTACGAGGGGCTAATGGGCTGTCAATTATTCCATCGAATGTGACTGCAGACCAACCGTAAGTGTTCAAGAGTGTCATGGAGTCATGGAATATTTCTGCCTGGGAGGAAATGGGAAAAGATACACTTAGCCTTAAAGTTTGAATGACTTGAAATTCGAGATACTCCAGAAACTCATCTTGATACATGTCGCCAAGACATTTATTTGGGTTTTAGAACTACATTTGACCAACGTTTTTAAGATTTAGGGTGAATTTACACTGACATATCTTTAGTTGTTGGGATGTCGGCAAACTACTGTGCTATTGCACACTAGTAGCGGTTCCTACTCAACTGCAGTTCATGTAGGACACATTATTCAGCTCTAAACAAATGAGATGCTTCACATAAAACATGAGGCTTTCCAGAGACTCTTTCACAAATATCTTGGTGATGTATGTGTGATTTCAGGGAATATGTGGTACTGCTAGATTGCTTTAAGTCAGGGGTGTCAATTTCTGCAATTGGAGGGCTGCACTCCAGCAGAGTTTAGATGCAACTTGCTCCATCGCAACTGTCTGGAAGTTTCTAGTGGTCAGGTGTGTTGAATTACAGCAAAGATAGTCCTCCAAGACCAGAACTGTACAACTCTACTTAAAGCACAAGTGGGTTTAGGCCCACTTTCAATATTCTGAAGAATGAATAAACAGGTCAAACCTCCTCACCTTGAATCTGTGGAGTCGGATAATGTCCCCAACTCTGAAGATGACTGGGTGATCCTCCAGTTTTTTAGAGAAGATGTTGCAGCTCACTTTAACATCTGATTGATCTGTGATCTTTAGTGCAGAGCAGTAATCTAGTGACAAATAATGGGGTACTGACTAAAAACACTTTAGCTTGAGGTTTATGCTGTTGTGACTATGCCAAATGACCAAATGTAGTTCAGGCTTAAAGTACCGTTTGTACTGTTAAAGACACAAGTAGCCACACTTATGCATCAACATTTTATAAACACTTAAGAGTGTTTTGATTACATAAAATGAATGAAAACAGTTTACCACATTTTGCAATTTTCTTCAATTTGATGATGATTTTGCTTGCGTTTGCCCAAGCATTTCAAAACTGAGAAAATGCATTGATCCAGGATCAATTGGTCACCTTTTGGAGATGATGCACAATTCCCTCCACTGATTACACTGAATGGGTGCATACATTCTCTTCACTTATCAAAAAAATATTACTTCAACAAGCACTTTCACAAGTGTGAGGGAGGCATTTTATCACAGCGTACATGTTACAATCCAAGCCATGATTAATGAACTAAAATATATTGATTATGAAAATTGCATGAAGGTAGTATAGTAATGCACCATGAGAAATTGATTTGACAATAATTGGTAAGCATCAGCTTTTCTTGAGATGTAGTCTGCGACTATAAATGATCTTATTCAAACACTGCAGAGAGCAAACCTCATTGTTCACGATCAGCAGTACAAGCCAAGGTCGCAGTTTTGTTTGGGCTGTCTTTGAAACATTATTTGATCACTGGAGTGCAAAGAATAATGTACAAACTAAATATTAATTATTTTTTGGTAACACTTTATTTTACAGTGTCCTTGTTACACGTTACATGTAGTTAATGTAGTAATGACTATAAATTATACATAATTACATGCGACTAACCTTAAACCAAACACTAATCCTAACCCTATAGTAAGTACATGTAGTTAATTATTATCACTGTTACACAGACACCTTAAAGTCTAACCACGCTTTTTTTCTCTGTTTTGATGGATATTTCGTAAGTGGCCATAAAAGTCATTTAGAAAGCCATTTTTCCTTTGGACTCACTCTCCAGAGAGCTCAAATAACAATGGGAGACCCTATTACAGCCTTGCTGGGATGAAGGAAATTCACTGACCTGAACCTTTAGAGGGGAAAGGCGGTTTGAAGAAGGTCACCACGCCATAGACGTTCACCACTGTCTTGTGCTTCAAATTGTTTAGAGGAACATAAGTGTATTTGGCCTTCACAGAAAAAGGGAATATTGCCATTAAAGGAATGTTCTGGGTTCAATACATTCAATAAAATTAAGCTCTATATTCTCATTTATGGCCTAATGTTGATTACCACAAACAGAAAACTGAAATATTTTTACCATAACATAACATGGTTACAATAATGCACAATAATTATATCAGATATCAATTGTCAATGTCAAAAAATCCAATGGAGGTAAGAAAATGAACACTGAGCAAGTTTCCCTGAATTTCTTCATTTAGTCTAGACTGAAAGTGCCTGGAGGCATGTAGTGTTAAATCACTTGATCTGGCTCAAGCAAATGTAAAAGAGGTTGGCAAATTAAAAGGGACGCTGTACTCAAGTGAAGAAACAGCCAATCACACAATCATACAGAGACAAGCTGATAGAGACAGTAGACAAGCCAATTTAAATAAAGAATCTCCTTGATCTCTGGCGGATAAACTGCATATGGTATTAGGACAAATTGGAAAGGATTTTTCTCTTATATCTACATGAAAAGAAATGCATACTGCACCTCTGAACAGGAGGGACCTTGGGAGGGGGCAGCCGAGGGACATACCTATCAAACATCACAAAACAAGCAATTGAAAAAAATATTAGAAAAAGTTGTTATAGTAAGAAATATGGTTTTCATGATGTTTAAGAATAGGATGGTGGGGATTTTAAAAATGCAAGCACATAACACTCACGTAGACACAGGCATCAATGCCATCCATCTCTAGCTGACAAGGATGTAGTTTGTCTCTGAGGAAAGATGGAGACTTTCTGATAGTGAAGTCTGCCAATAGGACAACATCCTAAAATAAAAATTAAAAATAAATCACTGTTGTAATGCATTTCATGATGTACGGTTTTTCGAAACCCCAGAGACAGATAGGTTCAGGTGCGGGTCATTCGTACGAATTCATATGAATTAGCCACCTCGTAAAATACGTCTGAATAGCGGGTTGGATATTCATATGCAGCTTTTAAATATGCAGACTGCTATATCATTTTTAACTTCATCATATACTGTGTGTATAAATATAAATAAATATAATATATTATTAATAACCTGCTTCCTTTGGTAGTTGAAAACAAGAGTTTCAATGTCAAAGAATTCTTCAAACAAAGAAAAGAAAAGAAAAAAAGAAGCCTGTTGTATCATGTGACATAAAAAGCAAAGAATTTTTTTGTCCTATTTTGCCTAAAGATTTTTCTGCCTATTACATTTCCTTATTTGTTCCTTGTCCTGTATATGGGATTTTCTATGCCTGCTTTATCACTCACCAGGAAAAAATCATAAATTCGATGGCTTAGAAACAACATCTGCACAACAAGCCACATGATTTGAGGTATCATTCATGTGTATAGCTCAAACGGGTTTATTCAAGTCCCCAAAGCCAAGAATGAGCAATAATAGAGATTCTTGCTTTGGCAAACACCACTAACAATGACCTTGAGTGGAAAGGACTACCAAACAAATGGCGTCTCATCCCTTAATCTTTAGGATCAAATTCAAACTTGTGATTATTTTTAGACTTCAGCATCTGGATAAATTAAGCTGACTTACAGAACGTATCTAAGAGTTTAATCCTTGCTCACAGGTATTCATAGATTAGACCGATAATGTTTAGCTCTATCATTATATAGGAGCTGCCAAGTATCATGATAGCTCATCAATTCAAAGCTTTATCTTATGCCACTGTTTTAAGAATCGCTGTTACCCATGCCAAATGGCAGTTTTATAATCTGTCTTCCAAAAAGCTCCTGGCAACAACAAAGAAAAGTGGAGGTTGTTTGTCAAAAACTTGTTTTCTACACTGCACTTCATAAATGTTTTATTTTTATTTTTATTGCTGTCATACAATGAAACGCTAATGACGACTAACCATTGCATTTCACAATGTTCAACCTCCAACTTCGAGAATAGGAGGTTTCAGAGCCAAAGTTTAGACCCTTCCGGGAAATATAAGTGGTGACATGGCATGTTTTTTTCCAGTAAGTAACAGATAATTTTGAGAGTGACACAAAGGAGGATCCTTGGGGAGTAAACGGCAGAGTTTTGACTGAAGGCACGTCTCTCAAGGCCGATTTTCTCTCTCAAAGCCATTGTCTGTCAGTGGGGAGCTGATCTGAGCTGTGACCATTGTGTTGCTGGAGGAGAAAGGCAGAAAAATACTGGCTATGCAACTGCAGTGCTTTGCACCCTCTCAAACCATCTTCACACAAATTAGGTTACATCAGATGACCTGTTTTCAAAGTAAGTGAACTCAGGCAGAAATATTTGCCACATAGATAGCATTCATAGATAGCTTTGATAGCATTCAAACGAATCTTCTTCTAGAAACATATATTGACATTCTCAACATAGCAACATTATGAGAACATTTAATATTTTTACCATAAATTACGTTTTAAACTGGTTATTCATTTAGAAGATGCTTCTAGTAATTTGTTCAAGTGCACAATTGTTGTTCTTGAATTGGACCTTCTGGGACACAAACCACTTACATTTTATCTTAACCAGGCGCAACATGATAAGATTTCAAGATTATGGACCAACAACGCTTTACTGTGGGTAGGGCTACTCAACGTGATGTGACAAAAATAGAAACCAAACAACTGACAAAATGTCTTGTCATGCATCAATTGTCACAGTTCCCACACTTGTTAGGACAAAATCTCCAATTAAAACAGACGAGATGTGATTTGCCACACCAGACTTGGACAAAACAGTTAAAGTGCAGATCTTTAATCACTAGGGGTGCAACTATCAATTATTTTGATTATTGATAAATCTGTTGATTATTTCTAGGATTAAACAATTAATCGGATTGAAAAAAGGACAAAATAAAAGTTTTTTTTTTTTTTTTTTTACCAATTGTCCATCGTGAATAAAACAGTCGCAAATGCCATTTGTGACAGTCAGTTAATATGTAGTTAACTAAAAGTTGTATTCATGGTTATTTTGATTATGATGATATTAATGCACTTTTTATTTGGCTATTGAGTTGTATTACAGTAATTTAGCAATCTTTGTCTTGAGAGCATTAGGACAGTGTTTTTTTTTTATATATAATGCCAAATCAAAACTCTTTTTGAGTAGGAGTCTTTTTGAAGCATTTGTCATGCATTAAAATGCTCAAAATATATATACAGTATCTCACAAAAGTAAATATATACTGAAAATAACTCATCATACAGCCATTATTGTCAAAATAGCTGGCAACAACAGTGAGTACATCCTAAGTGAACATGTCAAAACTGTGTCCATAGAGTCAATATTTTGTGTGAGCACCATTGTTATCTAGCACTGCCTTAATCCTCCTGGCCATGGAGTTCACCAGAGCTGCACAGGTTGTTGCTGGGATCCTCTTCCACTCCATAATGACACTCCATAATGACATCACAGAGCTGCTGGATGTTAGACACATGGCGCTTTTCCACCTTCCGCTTGAGGACGCCCCACAGGTGCTCAGTAGGGTTCAGGTCTGGAGACATACTTGACCACTCCATCACCTTCACCTTCAGCTTCCTCAGCAAGGCAGTTGTCATGTTGGCCATGTTGGGGTCGTTATCATGTTGTTCGGCCCAGTTTCTGAAGGGAGGGCATCATGTTCTGCTTCAGAATGTCGCAGTACATGTTGGAATCCATGTTTCCCTCAATGAAGCGCAGCTCCCAGTACTAGCAGCTCTCTATGGTGTGGTGATGCTACCACCATCATGCTCGACTGTAGGCAAGACACAATTTTCTTGGTACTCCTCACCAGGGCGTCGCCACCCATGCTAGACACCATCTGAGCCAAACAAGTTTCTCTTAAGCTGCGTTTCCACCGCAGGAACTTTCCCCAGGAACTAGGAACTCTGGGGTGGTACTCGGAGTGTTTACACCGCAGGAAGCAGGGTCTAAATGAAGTTCCGGGTAAATATTTCCCCCTCCAAAAGTCCCTGCTCGCGAGGTAGTACTTGTTCAAAGTTCAGGAGCTTTCAGGGGTGGGACTTGGGCGCTGAACATGCTGATTTGTTGAGTTCATCCCGCATTTTGATTGGTTGACTCCACGCAGCATTTTATTCAACCACCATCTGTTGCGGTGCGTGCAGTAACAGTCGTCTGCTATTCAAATCAACAATGGAGTTTAAAAAAATACGACCGATGGACCGGTCGACGAGGTTCAGGCTTTATTAAGCTTAAATTCAGAGGGTGAAATCCAGTGAGAACTGTAAAGTCGCATGCAGTCCTACGTCACCGGACTAATTGCCTAATCTTCACAGTACTTTAGACCGCGGTGGAAACGCGGCTAGCAACAGGTCTGGGGGAAAAAACGTTTCTGGTAAAAAAGTTCCTGGGACAAATTCTTCCGGGTAATTTCGGTGGAAACGTGGCTTTAGTCTCATCAGACCACAGGACATGGTTCCAGTAATTAATGTTCTTGGACAGGCTGCTTTCAGCAAACTGTTTGTGGGCTTTCTTGTGAGCCAGCTTCAGAAGAGGCTTCCTTCTGGGAAGACGGACATGCAAACCGACTTGTTGCAGTGTGCGGCGTATGATCTGAGCACTGACACTGACCTCCCGCTTCTGCAACCTCTAAAGCAATGCTGGCACTGGCAGCACTCATGCGTCTGTTTTTTGAAGCCAGTTCTGCACCCGACGCACAGCATGAGAACTCAACTTCTTTGAAAACTTTGTCTTGGAAAACCTCTGTATGACCCTTGCCTGTACTGTACCAATTTTCTTATAGCCTAGGTCTAGGTCTTTGTGGAGAGCAACAATTCTAATAATCAAATCCTTACAGAGTTCTTTGCCATGAGGTGCCATGTTGAAGTTGTCAGTATGAGAGAATTGCACTCAAAGCACAAATTTGATCTGCTCTAATACAAGATACAAAAATTTGTATGGTCCTGTCAAGCAGACAAAAACATGAACATGATGAACATGATGAGACCCGTGGCTTTGCATGGTTAAACGACGTACAGCTACTATCATTTAGGGTGTACTCACTTTTGTGGCCAGCTATTTTGACAATAATGGCTGTATGTTGAGTTATTTTCAGAGGACAGTAAATATATAGGCTACTGCTATACAATATTATTGTCCCTTGAATAGATATACTAAAATGTTTGCTAAAATGTGAGGAGTGTACTCACTTTTGTGAGATACTGATAAATGCTGACATGAATAAAAAGCATGAAACCATGCCTTGCTAACCTAAATATTTACTGAATTTTGCTTTTTGCATTAACATTCTGAATCTTTGGGGTATAATGACTGTTTGGTCAAAATGCTGGGAAAACCCCCCACAAGTGAGCCTTTATAGAGCAAATACACAAACACTGAGATGAAAACCATCAAGATCTACTTTAGCTATATGACCCTGTCCTCCTCCTCCTCCCTTTTTATATCTTGGCAGCCTGAAAAATATGTACATTTCCACATATTTTCCAAATACTCCTATGAATATTTTAAAGTTTTATAGAAGCCTACCCCTTGTCTGACAGACTGGGAGAAGTCCTTGGCCAATGTGCCAAAGAAAATGACGTTGATTGATGTATGTTCAGTGGTACTCTGAGGGAGGTCCTCCTCTGAGAAAGAGAGAGAAAACAGCAAGGACAGAATGAGACTGGCTACGCTTTCATTTCAAGACTCAAAATCTGCAGGGCTGAGAGCTAAAAAATTATAGACATGAGTAAGACTGAAGCATGCTTTGAAGAAGCCACTCCAGGCAATCAAATTGGCCTCATATTGTGCCTCTTTTCTCTAGATACATCACAGCATAAAACCCAGTGGTAGTATATTAGTTAACATTTTAATGGAGCAAAGCCATGCAGTCTGGACGGCAGATTTTTCTATACAAATCTTTTAAAACCCAAAGCGCCAGAGCAGCTTTAAACAGGATGCGAGGTGTGAATGCCAGACAGATTGAGTGTCGCTGCTGACAAAACAGATCAGCTTGATATATCTCAAGCTTGTTCATGATCTTTGTCTTTGAATTGAAATTCAAATGGGGAAACTCACCTCTGATCTCAGCTCTAAGCATTTCGATGCCATCTTTCTGTGCGCAGGATATCACAGGACCTTTGTGAACCACTCTAGCCTATCCAGAGGAAATAACTCCTATAAGCACTTGAAGAACTGAATAGCAAGAGTTATGAAGTATTAAGCCACTTCCTCACCATATAACCTTAAATCAAATGCACAAAGAAAACTCTAAATGACATTTCAATTAAAGATCTGTGAGGCTTGATAAGTTTTGTCAAATGTATGATGTACTAGTAGGTCATGCAAAAGCAGTTGCACACTTAAAGTGAACATTGGCAGACCATCAATACAGACCAGACAATAAATAGAGGCATCCAATAATTGGTTTAACCAACATTTCTTACTGATATTAACAGCAGTTTTTATTCACACCATTTGGTGGGGCTCTAAGGAACATCACCCAGCAACGGTATTTACAGGAAATGCATCATATATATTTATTAATAATATTCATAAATTCTCAAAAATATGTACAGCAGCCTAACAATTAGAAAGTGGCCAAAACAATTGAACATTTGATATTTTTAATATTTGTCTATATGAATTTTAATATATATGTTATACTTTTGTGACCATTCAGATCTCAAAACAATATGGTAAATCATTATTATTATTATATTTTAAATAATAATAATTAATAATAATAATAATAAAAATCCATTCGTTTATAAAGTTAATAATAAATTATAATAAAAATATATAATTAAATAATAATAATGCATTTTTAACAATTTTAACAAATTATTTCCTTATAACTCATAATATAACTGCATATAATATTGGTATTGTTAAATGCCTCATAACAGATTGTAATTGTTATTAATAAAATTATATATATTAAAAAATAATAATAATACATGTTTTTTATAGCTGTAATCTAATGATCATTTGTAGTCATTATTGTGTCAAAAAAAGGAAACACCATCATTAAAATTTCCTCGTCATTCATATAAGAAGTTATTTAACTGCATATAATAATAATCTGCATTGTCATCAGTCATAAAGCAACATGGATTAAAAGTACAAATGATGTCTTGCTCTAATCAAAATGAATGCACATATGCACTTTTTTTTTTTAAACCAGTAGGTGCAGAAAGTCAGTAAATACTAAGTTTTGTTGTAATTCAGTGTATAAAGTTTAAAGAATGTCTGCGGTTGTTAAAACAGAAACCACTGAAAGAGCGGCATCAAACCTTAACACATCTGTGCGAGGGGTCAGAGGTCACGGTGAAGCCTGTTATAGATGTGCGCTGGAGATGAGCAGGGACCTTGGCGTCTAGGTCAGATGAATCATTGACTTTTTGTACTGGCATGTCTGTAACAATAAGAAAAATAACTGTATGTTTCCAAGCAAAAGAAAAAATGTGTCATGAGAACTAAAGCAACATACACATGGCAAAGTCACATGGCAAACCTCTCAGAAACAATTAAGCCCATGTGGCATCGAGCCACAAAAATAGACGTTTGAATAATTGAGAATGAAGAATTGCATGTACATGCGTGTGTCCTTGTGTTTGAACTGATAAACATCTACCTAAAAGCATCTTGAGAAAATGATGTGGATCACAAATTATACTAATTAATTCTGAAAAGACTACCGGTGCAGTTCGCCTTCAATCAGTGGAAGCAAACCTGAAATGAAAAACCTCTCGAGCGGCTCCACTGAAACACGAGCATGCACAACAGCCTATCCAGAGGAAACAAAGTTTCATTCTATGGACTGGATGAGCTTCTTGAAGACCTGAACATCTGGGAGAGCGTTCCATCGAGGGTCTTGATCTTTTATAGACCTTCTGGCCTTTACCATCCTTGAGCACTGTAGAGTCTCGAATCTCGACCCCTCGTAAACAACATCTGCTGGATGCACGTGCAAAAGCGCTCCGATTTAATCTCTGATGAATCAAATCATAAAACAGGACTGGAGGTGTAAAAATTCATTGATATAATAAAAAAAGTTAAATGCATTGATCACAGAATTTAATGATTGATTATCATGCAATCTTAGATTCTATGAATGAATCAGCTTGATTTAAAGATGGTCTTTATGCCCTATACATAACAGATGTGGTTCAGGAATTTTTATTTTTATATGATACAAATCTATAATGCATATTTAACAGTTTACTTAATGTCTATTTAGTTTGAGTTAGTTGTGTCTTGTTCTGTTAGTTTGCCAACATTAAATCAGAATCAGAAAGAGCTTTATTGCCAAGTGTGCTTGCACCCACAAGGAATTTTTCTTGGTACTAATTTGTATTATATCAATAATATAATGCAATAATCATTTATATATATTTTTTTTTTTTTGTTAATATAAAGCCTGATTATTTTGCCAATGTCTCACTATAGTGCACAACTACCCTTGAGGAAAAAGAAGTACATTTTTGCCTACAAACTACAGAGACCGTAATGAGACACTGTGATGGAAAAAAATATGAGATGGAACAAAAAAAAAAGTTTCAATAATTTTGCGTTCTATCGCTAATATTTTGTGTTCCTCTGAGAAACTTTCCGTTCGCTTGCAAAACATTTGAGTTCTTTGCGAGCAAAAGCAAAGATATTGCGTTTTGAAATATATCTTTTTTTTCTCTCATCTCATATATTTTTCACCACCATGTCCCTTTAGCGGCTTCGTAAAACATACTTTAAACATATTTTAAAGGAATATACTTTAGTGCAAACTGAATGTTATGTTTTCAGATACTTCATTTCATGTTAAATTGCATCTAAATGATAATTATAGTTTAATCAGAGTTCATTCATAATCATTATAGTTTAAATGTAAGCTCATAAAGATGTACTTAAGTCGGTCATACGTAATTTCATAATTCGATCGTCTTTGAAATATGATTCAAGTTTACTGTCAAATGTAACGAGAAGCATTTATGGTAAACTAAAATATACTTTTAAAATATACTATCATGACATTACTATTGAAACGTATAGGTCAAGATTTTAAATATATTACACATTTGTAATGAAGTATAGTTGCAATTTTAGTTCATTTGAAAAATATTCACTTTAAATGCAATATTGAAAATATAGTTAAAATTATAATCAAGTACTTTACATGTGCTTTAGTATGTTAGTCAATACATCAAAATGTACTTCTTTAAAACATAAAAAAAATTAGAGATGCACCGAAATATCACCGAAAATGTTCGGTTTCGAGTCGAAATCAGTGACCGAAACAGACGTTTAATAATTAGTGCTTCTCGGATAGCATGTTTTGACTCGGTGTCAATTTCGTGCCCACAACGTGGATAAGCTACAACAGTTAAACATGTCAGTTTTGTGGACACTAGCTCTGGACTGACAATATTAGTTTCTTGATTTTAATCGATAATGACATGTTTTCTTAAGTCTAAAATCTTTTAGTTTGTTCTGTTTTCCGTTGATGCGTTAAAACTTCACTAAACATTTGTAGCTCGCCTGCCATCCAATAATTGCAAAAAGCTTTGTGCTTTGTTACTTTTAATATGAAGCAAAGCCTAAACTGGGGTGGTGGTGGCGCAATGGATAAGACACATGCCTTTGGTGTGAGAGACCCGGGTTCGAATCCACTGTGAGACACCAATGTGTCCCTGAGCAAGACACTTAACCCCTAGTTGCTCCAGAGGCGTGCGACCGCTGACATATATAGCAATTGTAAGTTGCTTTGGATAAAAGCGTCAGCTAAATGAATAAATGTAAACTTTAAAATTCAGTTGATTTTATTATTTAGTATTCAAACAATAAATGTTGTTTAGGCGCTATTAAATATGGCTTGCCAGATCTCTGTAGCCGCCTCATTTCAAGCGAAATGGCAGCACAGACCAAGCGCACATTAACCGACATTAGTGATCAAATGTAGCACTCTTATGGAAATATGATAATATTTTGAGTGTTTATTATTAAACAAGTTTGATTAATTAATTGATTATAATTTATCATTTATTTTCAGTTTCGGTTTTCAGCCTAGTGCAGGGTTTCTCAAACTCGGTCCTGGAGGGCCACTGTCCTGCACAGTTTAGCTCCAACCCTGATCAAACACACCTGAGCAAGCTAATCAATGTCTTCAGGATCACTAGAAACTCACAGCTAGGTGTGTTTGATCAGGGTTGGAGCTAAACCGTGCAGGACAGTGGCCCTCCAGGGCCGAGTTTGAGAAACCCTGAATTTTAAGTTTCGGCTCAGAATGTTCATTTTAGTGCATCCCTAAAAAAAAAACTATTATTTGAAATATACTTTAAAGAAAAACTTTTAATTTGACATTATTACAAAGTGCACTTTTTAAGTGTGTGCGTTTTCGGTAATTATGAATCAATCAAAACTGATCGGATTTTGGCCCAATTTCTGATTTCACAATGCATTGAATAGTACGATTGCAACCAAAAATCACATGTCAGAACAAATATTTACACCTCTAAACAGACCATAAAGAGCAACAGAGCAAGCTGGCAGTGGAACCAATGGACTTCAAACCTGCCGGCTAAGCCTCAACTCTCTTGGCAACACTGAGTAATTCGGGACTCGATATGGATGAATCTGTTGAAAACACCACCTGACTGGTGGCCCCCTGTTAATTTGAGTTAGAGGCCCCTCGGTAAAAGTGTGCTAAACTGAGTGGGCTTATGGGCAAGACAGTCTCTATCTTCGCTGACCTTGAAGAGTGTTTTTAAATACACCCAAAATAAAGCTTCCGGGTGATAGAAAGTCCACCTCTGACAGGACATCTCTTCGGATCGAAAAGCCGATAAATCCAACAATTTACACTTCACTGAAAGCACACTGAATGATTCTTAGAGTTGTTTAAAAGGGTTGGAATTAATCATGTCTCCTCACCTCAATCCAGAACTGAAGAACCATGACAATAAACAGTGACAGAACTAATGTTTGCATTCACAGTTTCAAATATGTCCCTGAAAAAAACCTTATTTAGATGTCTTGGCACTGCATATATTACACTGCACATTTTGATCCAGTTGTGCTATTCGCCCCAAGACTGCGTACAGAAGACATCATTACACAGGGCATCAGGATGAACCGTAGTGATGTTGTTTATGTAGCGCTTATGAATATTCCTACGCATTTCTCCCAGGCACTCCAAAAAGGAAATTGAAACCTCCGAAGTGGAACGGAAAGGAACTAAGCCTGCACAAAGTGAATTAGGCTTTACTGTTAAAAGCACAGAATTCAGGAAAAGACAGAAAAATCAATACATTGTGTGTCTAATTAATTCCTGAAGGGATTTCTCAACTCCAAACAAGAATTAATTAACCTAGACCGGATATTGTTTTTCCTCCCTTTTCCAAAATCATAACCTAAAAACACTATGATTCAAAGTAAATACACCATTTGACACCACAAACATCACAGCAAGCAACACACAAACAGTTGCATCTTGAACAATCTGAACATGCTTG
Source organism: Leuciscus leuciscus (assembly GCF_965113295.1). Lineage (NCBI taxonomy): Eukaryota > Metazoa > Chordata > Actinopteri > Cypriniformes > Leuciscidae > Leuciscus > Leuciscus leuciscus. The sequence goes on along the minus strand of NC_138724.1, from coordinate 16,362,346 downwards.
ATGGACAACAGTAGAAAAGTAGAATTTTTTATTTATTTTTTGCTGGAAGAATTTAAAAAGGTTTTTAAAATTCATTGAAACTACTCTAGTTCTAGTGATTTCTGTTAAGTCTGGCCAAGAACCACCAACTTAGGGTGTTCGCACTTGTAGTTCAGTTCTCTTGGTTCGGACCAAAAAAGAGAATTATACATTTAGTCCTGGTTCGCTTAGCATTCACAGTGTCATTTTTAACACCAGACCTTAAGATACAAAACATAACGAATGAGGATAAGGTCACAACCTGACTGGACAGATTTTATGACGTATATTTGAGATGGAACTTACCTAACATCTAAACAATGCTGTGTGCTGGGCTAAATGTGCATTTGTACCCCCCCGTCACCCCGCAAAGAAACAAGTTGTCAAAAAAGATTTGAGCTTACCAGAGCCACTGCTGTTGCACAAGTGTGTGAGAGTTGAGGCGCTGTTTTGAAAACCTGTGTGAACACAGAAGAAAAATATTCCTGGGTGTTGAGTGCTATCACTGGTGTCTGAGAACAGACACGTTCTTAAATGTTCTTTACATATCATTTCTAGAAATGCTCAGCAGGAGTAGCATTCAGTTTATTATAAAACATTTAATGCATGTCTGTCTATTATTTAATAAAATTACCAATATTTATCTAAATTTACTGTTTTATGTTGTGGTTAAAGCCAAATGGGAAAACCTACGAGATACATACACGAGAAAAAATGTATTCTCGGTCAGCGCCACCAATCGTGAAGGCGTGAATTAGCTAAAGGCAATCAATCGCTTTGCGTTCAGTGTGAAAAGGGTCTTAAGTTAAAGGTATAGCGGAGGATGTTTTACTTCCTGGTGGGTAACCTATACTATTGGTCCTCCTAATTGTCAATCATTCTGGTGAATCAATCAAACTTTTCAAAAAGTGGAGAGGGCGGGTCTTATCTAAAATTTGGAAAGATCCTCCGCTATACCTTTAAGCTGAGCCATGTGACCAACATGCAAAGCAACAAACTGTAGTTCATTTTAGAGGTTGACCGATTGATCGGCACCGATAACGGATTGCTGGAAAACTCGATTATCGCCAAAAATCCATACCGATTGTTTTAACGGGTTGCGTCCGTTGCTGGACCCCTGAGAGGGGGGTCATTATACAGTTCGAGAGCGGAATCTGGCGAAATAAAAGCTATCACTGATGCCTCGTGGAGTTTGTTTTGACACATGTGCTGCACATACCGGGACACTTCAGATACGGATTTAATGCAGACAATTAAACAGTATACAGTACACTACCATACATGTTTTCATATCATTATAAAGTAATACATTTGTCGACTAGATGCTGCATTAGTGGAGAACAGCAGTATGTTTGCCGTTGAGGCTAAGAAGATTCTAACTTTAGTAGTACCTCAACAATTTTTTCATTTGTCTCATAATGATGTCTTCATATGTCATAATTTCAACTTTTTTATGTCATAGTTTTGACTTTTTATGTCATAAATAAGATTTACTAAAGCATATTTTTTCTTATGTTTTTGAAATGGGCTACCATTATAATTCAGTCTTATACAAAAAGGACTTTTAACCAAAAATAAATGGCTGTAGACTTGTAAGCATATGGTGCGTATGTAAAAATGGCCAATTTACAGAAATGGGCACTAGTACATAACTATAATATGTTAGACTGGACAAGCAAACCCTTTCACACATGCATGGCCCTGTGCTGTGTTTAAATGGATATATTAGAGTGTAAAAATAGCAGAGCGCTTCAGGAACATGGTAATGTGACCCTATGAGTTCCTGTTAACAAAACGCTTCAGTAATAATGCCAACATCTCAACAGCTAATGTTAGAGGAAACAGCGCCTCGGGCACACAGACACAGACACACGCTAAACGATAATGACAATGGGGGAGAAAGAGATATGGTCCACTTTATTTTTTCGGAATCTGGCGAGGTAAATGTTGTTTAGCTGCAATAACTGCTGGCCTTTATGTAATTGAGTTTCTACATTGACGTTTATGCATAAGAGCGGCTGCCATTCCTGTCAATGGTAACGTTAGCGATATTACACGAGCCATCAACATGAAACAATATCGCTCGCGTTTAGCTTTAACATTAATCACTTCAATATGTCTCTGATTAAAAATCTGAAATCTTTATATTAGGACTTTCTGGACTGCAAGAGTATTTAATGCATCAAACAGACGTTATTGCAGTATGCATTCCTTAATGCCAAGCAGCATAAGTGTAAAACACTTGCACTTCTGAGGTAAACAACAAAGTTACCTTCTGCTCTAGCTAACTGCTGCTTAAGTTACTCAATGCAAGCTGTCTGGCATATTCATTCCGCATATATATTTTCTTTCTGACAGCTGAAAACTACTGCATACAGCTGAAATGTCAAACTCACTGTGTTCTCATGTAACGGTACCGCACGTGGTTTCAGCTTCCTCCTCCTCCTGAAGGTTTGAATGGACGGCGGGCGGCGATATTTTTTTTCCCAGGATGGTAGGGGAAGACTCGTGAATATTCATTAGGGAAGTCATCCCTGATTGGTCTGATGACCTACCCCTAACCCCACCCCTAAACCTACCCCTAACCCCACCCCTAAACCTACCCGTCACTGGGGGTCTTATGACCCCCCTAACCCCGCCCCTAAACCTACTCGTCACTGGGGTTAAGACCAATCAGGGATGACTTCCCTAATGAATATTCATGAGTCTTCCCCTAGCATCCTGGGAAAAAAAATATCGCCGGCGGGCGCTTAATATACCGGATATTACGTCACTAAACCGTGCATTAAAAACCCGCGGAAATCATATTGCTTGGGAGCATAGACTGTAAAAAAGGGAGCAATAAATGATTTATAGCCTACGTGAATATTTGCTTTAATACTATGGTATTTATTGACACTGAATACCTTTGCTAACTTATGAAATACGAAAGCAAAACATTATTCCACAACATGGGTTATATTTGAAATGTATGTTGTTTTTGTGTAGGCTAATATAAACTGTGATGAACCAATTATGAAATCGTAAATAATGGAAAAGTTAACATAAAAAGCAAACACTGGATTTGGACAACAGATATGGTGAATGATGAATTTATGAATAATTAATTAGGAACATAATGTGATCAGGTTAAGAAATTAACCAGGGCTTGGTAGCAAAAAAATGTCAGTAAAGATGACAGTAATATATAGCTTTTTTAATATAAGCAAATGTCCCATGAGGAATTATTTTTTGTGTTTTGGATAGCCTATATTTCACTGTAAAAAGGTTTCTGCCTTAATTTTTTTTAAATACAATCAACATGGATGTCATTTCAACTTTAATTACATTAGACTGACTTTAATATATATATATATATATATATATATATATATATATATATATATATATATATATATATATATATATTGTATAACTTATTAAAAAAAGTCGAAAATTGCTTAACTTATTTTGATGAGTCATAGCAATGTAAAAACATATGTTGTCATATCTTATTGACCATGTAATTTTTACAGTGTTATTAATATTGTATGTGTATCTGAATATATCTATTTCTACTGTCTTTTGCTTACATAGCCATACCGTATGTAAAGTGTTGTTGTTTTTTAGCTGCAAAGTACTAGTCATTCCAGGCCGCAAAAAAAACCTACATTTAAGATTACACTAAAAACTTAATTGTGATTTAATACATATTTAATTTATTCAAAATGTTTTTATACCATCATTCATGACAAAGCGTTATATCATCATTATTAAGCACACAGCAGTTGACACAACACTTCATGTTTTATTTCAATTAAACAACATACAAATATTTATAATTAAATTCATGTTGTCTTTATTCATTAAAATACATAATATCAGCGTCATACATGCAGTTACAATTTAAGTCTTATCATAACTGGTAAAACCTGAAAGTCAAAGAAAGTATTTTGTCTTATACACTGTAAAAAATTTCTAACCTCTCCAAGTCAAAATTTTCAAGTGAAAAGTTTCAAGTTTGTCACATCAAAATTTATAAATTGGCCCAAGTGCAATTCTTGTTGCAATAGTCTGTTAACATTGGCTCAATGAGAAATAATTCGTCAGACTAATTGAAACATTTAGATGTTATCAGTCACTAGAAATTTTTGATTTGGGGATGTAATTTTTTTTTACAGTGTAGCAATATACAAATACAATATCTGTACTTTCTTCAAACCATATACAATATCACAATATTACTATTAAATACTATAATGTCGCAAACGGATCCTACCTGTCGCGACATTCCCTTCTTTGCATTCTCTCATAAAATAACCTTTTTATCATAGTAAAATCTACATAGCCTATCATTCCCAACAAAAGTAAGTTTCTCATGAGCACGCAATAGTTTTCTCATGCGCAAAAGTTTCTCGTGCACACACGAAAGTTTCTCGTGATGATTTCTCGAGTCTGTAGATTTTTGCACAGGTCCCTTCAGGGGCTCCGTACTACGCTGTAGGTCCATGAACAGTAAAGTAGTAGCCTATCAATTCTTTAGATTAATAAGGCTGAAATGTATAGGCTATTGCTCCTAAAAATGTTTGATTATTTGGAATTTATTATATAAGGTTCATCTGTTCTCCATTTAAGCATGCAACGCATTTCGCCTCTGGCTACTTTCCTGGCATTGCTGCATTGAAACTCAAAGACACTGTGAAATCATATAAAATGTCAGCCAGGATGCGCCTGCCCTCCAGCGTCCCACCTGCTTGATACTGAATCAGGTTCCTCTCTGTATCCCATAGGATTCTATGACAGGATCCCTGTATGAGTGAGCCAAGATTCTCAAAGATCTTACTCCAGGATGTCTGTCTGCTCAATACTAAATTAAGATTATGCAAGCACATGCTATAAGATTCTTGGCTGGCTGTTTGACTGACTCAAGACCATGATCCTGTTAGATTTTGGACACAAGGGGCTGCCATTAATGAGTCACAAATGTGTAAACCAGACACTTTTCCATAGCACTAATCCGATTTTTCCATCAGATGTGTTTGTAATTTACACCTTTTCGTGATCAGGCATGTTAAATGAAAAATGCAAAACAAATATATATGTAAATTGGTCATTTGCAGTGGCATTCGCAAGAGAATGTTATCTAAACTCTAAAATCGGCATGAAACGGAAGTTGCAATAGTCTTTTCTTCCATATTGTCTCATGAGAGAAACTGCTTCTCAAACAAGAACAAATGTAGGGCAGGATTTTGTCTATCGGTGATTGATTGGATGGTTCGTGGTTTGCTGTTGCTGTGGTTTATAGACAACCTCATGAATCTCAGACTTGACATGATCATTTTGGAGCAAAATAAATCTTATGGCAATGCATCGTTTCTAGATCTTTCTTTGTAATAAAACCAAAACAATATTGACTAAGTAAACCATAAAGCACACTGTGATGAGAGAAATAAGTGTATCCGTCTGAAGTTTGTGCTGTGCTTAGTTCGTGACAAACAAGTGAAGACAGGTTTTGGCTCATTTCACACTTATAGTCTTGTAGAACCTATTCACACATTCTCACAATCCCCAAGCTGAGACACTGGGGATATGACTGTATTTCATGGGTATCACATTTTTATTTGTCTCTCCTCAACAAACTTTTCCAGGTCAAAAAGTACTGAAGATGACAGCCAATTGTAAGGCTTTAGGCTGGCCAATTAGGTGATGCAGCATTCTCTCAGAAGTCTGCTTGCTTTCGATTTTTGGTTCTTGTTATGTAAAATGAGCTCCATGAGTTCAAAAATTATCTGTGAAAAAGTATAAAAAAGACTAGTAAAAAAGTAGCAAAGATAATATGCTATGATAAATAACAGATTAATTAAATGCTATTGTTTTTCAAACATGCTTTCAGTCCCAGCTATGTACAGAAGATGAAGATGAATCCATTTAAATAGCGCTATTTGAGGCGTCCAGAATGGAGACCGCAAAATGATCCATTTACAAGGAATTCCCATGCAAGCGATTTTTTTTATTCAATAACAATCGTCAGGTGAATGTTGATGATGGGGTGTTGAGGGTCCATTTTCAGGAAAGGAATCAACCTGTATGTTTTTGTGGAGTCAATTAGCATAAGGAAGAATCTCTCTCAGGCTGAATAACTCCAAAGCATACAAATAACTTGCCACTTACATTAGTACACCTGACAGACCTCTGGTCCTAGTCGAAATCAATACAAATGAAGAGTTTGTCATTTTGGGGTCATCACATGACTGCATGCAGGTCTTGGGGTTCCTCAGAGCATCAACACCAGAGCCTCGGAGACCTATTATGAGCAGCCCCTGGACAGAGGTTTTGCTTCCAGCACTTTCCTGATGAAATGCCGCATGTTTTATGGATAGTAACTCTGTGGTGGACACATAATGAGCCCATGGAGAACACAGGCATCTGTCAGCGCTGGGCTTGTGTGTGTGTCCATATGTGACAAATATGAAAGAGAGACTAAAGAGACGGAGACTGAATGAGACATTCCAAGAGACCAAGACTCCTGTGGACAGCAAATTCAACAGTCAAATGGACACACATTACACCTATAGGGAAATTCTTGGCTTTGTGAAAAAATAATATGCAGATTGTACTGCCCTGTTTGTTACTATGAAAGCTTGTTTCCGTCACAGAATAAAAAAAATTTACAAATATTTTTTTTACATCTCACAATTCTGACTTTATTTTTCAGAAATGCGAGATAAAAAGTCAGAATTACGTGATATAAAGTCGCAATTGCGTGTTATAAAGTCAGTATTGCGAGATATAAACTCGAAATTGCGTGTTCTCGCAATTGCGACTTTATCATAGCCTGGAAATCCAGACCTAAATCTAAAAGATTAATGGTCTGGAGTCAACTAATGAAAATCGCCCAGCTCGAGGGGCGGTACCAAGCGTGCATTTGAAAATCTCACTGCACGCAATTGGATAACACTACGACCAATCACAACAATAAACCCCAGCTACCAGCGGAGCTAACTGGTAGATTATACTCTTGCCGTATCCGGTCGGCAAAACAGCAAAAACGTCCTTCTTGCAAAGGAACGATTCGAGCGACGTCTTCTATTTTAGATAAAAAGCCAAGTCTAACTCGTTCATTGTAGCGGCCAAAGCCGTTTCAAACAACTGGTATTCCTCCATAGCCATCTTGCAATGTTTCCAAATGACTTCGAAGTCACAGCGCTGTCGTCATCTGTTTAGCTTGCCTCTGGCCCGCCTATATCAGATAACCCGATGTGATTGGTGCAGCTCAGATCGAGGGGCATATTTAATGAGCATCATTACTCGACACCAGAGTAACTCGCTGAGCAAATTCAACTTGTGCTCTCGCGAGAACTCTGGATTACCATGGTAACTTTATCACGCAATTCTGACTTTATAACTCACAATTGTGAGTTTATATACCGCAATTCTGACTTTATACCACGCAATTGCGAGTTTATAGAGGCTATCGCAATTCTGAATATATAACACACAATTGCGAGTTAATATAGGCTAATACAATTCTGACTTTATAACTCAATTGTAAAAAAAAATAAAAAAATTCTGAGATAAAAAGTCGCTTTTTTTATTCTTCATTCTGTGACGGAAACAAGCTTCCATATCATATGGACCATACCGCAACCCAGTCTCACGGCAGTTCGTGACATCAAATGTAATCTATTGATTCGTGTTCGTGAACACGGATTTCCCCTTTTTTTCGTGTCACTCAGCACGACTTTCAATCTAATATTTTTCAATAGGAAGTATATGTCGTGTCTGCATCACGTTTTTCTTTCTGCCAATCTGGAGCATTGTTTTTTCTCATTTGTCTTTTTTAAAAAAAAAATTTTTTACTTTAAGCGCTACATTACTCAACATTTAATCAGACATTTTTTTGTTGTCCTTGTTTTTATTGCTTATTCTGTAGGCTTCTCACCATTGTTAACCATCGTCCGTGGTTCCTTCCAGTCAAAATGTAGTAAATATATTCAGTTAACGAGACTGCAGAGTTGTGCTACGGCTATCGCTTCTAAATGTTGCTGTTTATTTTTTGAGAAATACCGTTTTTCCATCGGTTTGGTATGTCATCTAATGGTAATCTACAGTAGCCTACCCATGAGCCTTATGGACTGATAAGACCATCAGTTTAAATTGTTTCTCTTTCAGTTGTGAGAACGGGGATTAGTTTTGGATATTCATTTAATTAAAATAAAATAAATTTATATAATTTAATTAATTAGTTGACGCCAGCATTACCCATGAACCTCAGCATCCGTTGCTGTGGAGACGGAGCCAGTCCGCTTTGTGATTGGGTGATTTCTTCAGCGATTTCTCATTGCGCTCAAACCACTGTCCAGGTAAGTTATTAGGTGATCACGTTTTGCTTAAATGTTATAATTGATGCCTTTCTTTGTCATTAGACTAGATGGTTTACATGTTAGGGCGGTTAGGCGGTTTCCTCGTTATCAGCAAAAAAAAAAAAATAATAAAAAAAAACTCTTGTGAAATTAGGCTTGCTAAATGGTTAGCTAACTTCAACATGAGCTAACTCTCATTATCTAGATGTATTTTCTCTCGAACGTCATTGTAATGTGTCAGTAGGCTAATAACAATATCACTTGGCCTAACGTCACTGCACATACATCTTTTAAATCATTATTTTTCTATTCATTTATCTTAAGTATTTATAAGGAAATGGGAATCTCTCACTATTGGGGTACACTTTTTAAAACTCAGCTATAAACTTAGCTGGCCTACACTACATTTTCTGTTCTCCCTGCAGATTCTTAGCCTGGTAATACCAGACTCTGCTACTTCACTTTGCTTCGTATACAGAGTCTGGAATGGCATAATAGAGAAGTGTTTTCTCTCTCGCGGGGGGGCGCTTGTCTGAAGTTTAAAATCATTGGTTACCCGTAAGCCAATCACATAACGTTTGGTTATGGCGTGTGTTATGCGCATGCTCAGCCGCATCTAACTTCCACTGTAAACGCATGTATGATGCAAAAACTAAACCATCGAGCGAAATACCGGAGTGAACATGGCTGTGAATGACTTTTGGAGATTATGTGAAGTAAATCTACGCATCCACGGTACAATCAGCGTCTACGTCACGGCTCTCAGCCCACCCTCTGTTCGTTGATTGGCCCGGCTGTTTTCAGGCCGGTGGAAAACTGAAAGATAGGCTGCTATCTCAGACTGAGTACAGGAGCGAAATGAAATTAGCGGAAGTAGGAAGTCTGACGTAGTCAGGCTAGCAGATTCTGTCAAACTTCACCTTTTCGAACCAAGCTACACCTGATTTTCAACACCCATAGGCACTTTTAAGAGCCAACCTTTTTCTATCTCTGTCTATCTCTCGCAAACTATCTGTCCATCTATCTCACTATCTGTATTTCTAATCTCTCCAATCTATATCTATATCTTTATCTATCTCAGTCTTTATCTATTTCCTTAATCTTTCCTCTCTGTCTGTCTGTTGACTTGTCCGTCTTTGTCTGTCTGTATATGCCTGCGTTGCTTTGGCCACCAAACATGACTCAGTCAGAGGATCCCCACTACCAAGAGGGGAGACGCATGGCTCTTAAAAAAATGAAACATGACCACATTCTAGCTGAAGCCAGGGTTATAGTTTTTATATATCTCAATCATTTTGAACAAACGGAAGGGGGACAAATTAAAGGGTAACTAAACCCCTGGTCAGAGCCTGACTCCACCCACTGGCAATATTTTAAAAATGCTGGAAAAGTGTGCAGAGCCCAGCGGAGGGGGGGCATGCATCTGAGACACGTCTCTCGGTAGGCAAGGGCGTGGTTAGCTGGTTCCCTCTGATGTCAGAGGGTACCACAACTTCCAATAGGAAAATTCAACTGCAGTAGCCACCGTTCAACATGAAGAGGGCAGCACTCAGACGTTTTTACACCATATATTGTAGAATTAAAACACTTTAAACCCAAATGTCAAAAAAATTACTTGAATCAATGAACAGCATTAATAAAGCCCCAGTCTTACAGATCATTAACAAAAAAAAAGTTGTTTTAGGGTTTAGTTACCCTTTAAAGTAAAAACTGTGATGAATGTGGAAGAAGGATGAGTGCAGAAGATTTCATACAGGTATATTGCATGATTCAATTAAGCAATTAACATCATATCATGCTCTGTGGCGTGTGTAAATGAGGGAATATATTTTGGAAGAATGGAGCTTTCCACCCCGAGTTACAGACTTGGAAAATCTATGCCAAGGCTCATTTAATCCGTTCAACACCTTAATAACACACTATGTTGTGTTTTCTTTTCACTAGTTACCTGTCTTTTGTTTCCAGTACCTTTAACAACATCAGTCTTACAAGAAATAATCACTCCAACTGTCAACACAGAGAGCAGCTATGGAGAGGAAACGTACACGCTCTGGAGGAGACCCTCCATAGACCTCTAAAAAGGACTTTGCTGGACGTGGCAAGCCTCAGCTACAGGTTATATCTGACATTTGTAGGAATTTAGAACACTTTTATTGATTGTTGAGAGTTTAAAATATTCCAATGTCTAAAAAGACATTAAAAAGTATATAAACCTTTCAGTGGAACTATAGTAGAAGACATTACCAAGCACTTAACAAAAATATATTTCATAAATTGTTCAGTATATAGGTTGGGGGAAAAAAGAACATGAATGCAGTGATATCCTAACCTGTTCTTATTCTTATGTACTTTTTTACAGTCCCTCCGGTTGAGGGCTCTCTGTCATCCAGCGTGGAGGTTCCACTTACTGTACCCTCAGCAAAACTAAATCCTCAAGAGGAATTTGGTAAATAACTGTGATGAATTTAAGTACAAATCCCCTTAGACTAAACTGACAGGGCAATAGACAAAGAACACAATTTAGTAAAGGTTTGGTCAAGTTTGATACTAAATCATGAAATGGTGTTTTTATTCTAAATATGGATTAGTTGACTTTTAATTGGTCCTCATCTAAATTGTCCCTTACAGCTTTTTCATATTTCATATTACCGCTAGCATTAGTAAAGGTCATTCATGGAGAAACTATAGATTATTGATCTGAGGTGATTTTTTCCCTCATGTATTTTAACCTCTGACACGAAGCATTTATGAAAACTTTAAAAGAGAAAATGGTATTATATAGCCTGCATTTTCCTAAAAACATATACGTGAACAGTAGTGCATCATTATGTGATTGCTAAGGTGTTTTAAATGTTTTTAAAATTCTTTGTTATGTGGTTGATGTAAGAATTTCTTACGTGTCCTAACCAGATGGGATTCTAGAGACAAAAATATCAATCAAGTTCAAGTTCAAGTTCAAGTTACTTTATTTGTACCCGAAGGTAGATTTTGTTTGCAGTAGAGTCCTCATACACACACATGGAGAACAAAGGAGCACATACCACACATCATCCAACTTAAGACAGTAAAAATTAGGAAATGGCAACAAACAAATTAAAAACAAGTAAAAAAGTTCTTACTGGTCCAGAGTAGATGAATACATACATAAATCAGTAACCTACTCTCAGTAAACTACTAATTTAGTAGTTTATACTGCAATTATACTTGTAAGTTTTCTTTAAGTGAACATAATATTATACTTATAGTTTACTATTTATATGTTATTTTTGCACTTGCAGTATACTACTATGTTCAAATGTAGATATAATTTTTATAATACTTAAAAAATACATTAAACTGTACTTTAATTTGAAAAACATTTTATTAGTTTCATGCATCCTTTTTTAATCAACAATTGGATGTCGGTAAGTTTCATAAAGAAAGGCAACATTTTAAACAAAAAAGATGAGAAAATCAAATTTTTGTCAAAGACTTCGTCTTGATCAGATTAAGAACGATGATCAAGCACAGATGGAGGAGATCGAGTCCAACACCCCCAAAGCTTCACAGTTTTTTTCTCTTCATGGGTTACGCTTCATTTCATTTGGAATACATTAAGCAGTTTTGATTTACAAGCTGTTTAATGTTTGATGATCACGTTATTTTACATTTGAGTGAGCACGCTTCTATCACTTGTTTCAGCTTCTTCTTCTCCTGTGTTTTGATCCAGAGAATCTGTACTAGAAGATGTGTCATAGCGCCCCCTACCGTATACCAGTGAAAACATGGATAGCTGGAAAATTCAGTCAATGGTGGGGAAAAGTAGAATTAGAGTAAATTCCTATACACTACCAGTGGACTAGCCTACACAAAAATTCAGATACGCAGAATTAGAAACATATCTGTGTTATATCAATATTCTAATTCAGACTGTGTATGAAAAAAAAGAGTATATTTAATAGGCTACTCGATTAAAAGAGTTAACACAACTACAAGCCTAGTATACTTTGAATACTTAATTATACTTTTAAGTATATATCGATCAAAAGATTGAGTACAACTACAGGCCAAATACTGTATAGCCTACTTGGACTTTTCTCTCAGTATAAGTCAAGTACACTTACAGTAAGTGTAATTTCTGAGAAGTATAAAAATGTAGACTGAAAGTATACTTTCTTATTTTTAGTTTAAAAGAAGTATACTAATAGAACACTTGAATAAACTTATTTTTCGTAAGGGTAACCAATAAGGCTGTAAGCTCTACAGATCAATGTGGCTGACCTGGAGAATTCCCAGGGCAAACATCCTGGAGACGGTGATGAAAGGAAAATGATCTTTAGTGATCTTTTGCCTATACATTTAAAGGGATAGTTCACCCAAAATGAAAATTGACACACACACACACACACACACACACACACACACACACACACACACACACACACACACACACACACACACACACACACACACACACACACACACACACACACACACACACGCACACCTTTTGTTTAAAACAAAATTGTCCCCATGTCCGATATGTAATAAAATGGGCTTTTAACAGTGCAAATTCAAATCCCTGTGAAACCATAATTAAACTGTGAAATTACATGTTCTGCTCATGGTTTGTTCCCCATGGCACTAATTAGACCTTCCTATTTAATGGCACAATGAAAGCAGAGAGTTGCATTTGTAATATTTATTTGGTTTGTCAAATTTATTCGAATCAATGTGTTATTATCTACTGCGTCAGAGCAATTTTGGAAAGAAGGTGTGACAATGACCCATTTCAGACAGACTAGTCTTTTGTGTGGCTGCAGTATTTTTAGTCTTATCAAGGGAATTATTTCCCTTGGCTGTTTTAATACCCCACAGCTATTTTTGTAAAACATATAATTTGTGTAACTTACAATATATTTGGTAAATGTTTAGGTTCACAAAATAAGATGTAGTCCGGATGACTAATGAACGTGCACAAGATCATAAAGGTAATAATGGAGTGTAAAACAACAAAAACAATACTATAATACTACACAGATGCAAACGGCAATGTTAATTCAGTCATTCTGACCTGCTTCCATTGCATGCTAACTAGCTAGAACTAATAAAATGTAGTGAACTTTAGTTAAACAATGAAGTTTGAGGGTGTTTAATCTGCCACACTTGCACACAAACGTGGTTGAGAAAGGTGGAAGAACTCATTTGAATGGTTTGCTGTCATTGAGAGCATGTGAAGTCCACATAGTTCTTGTGTTCAATTCTTTGATAATTATATACAATTAGGCAAAGAATAATTAAATCCATCATTATCTCAAGTACAATGCACTAAAAAGAGAGCAGAACGAGAAAATGTTTGATTATGATAATTACTGAAATTTTCACATGAAGACATCACGTCATATTTCAGGAATAATTCATTCAAGGCCTTGAAACAGTTAAAAAGTAAACAAAGTTAGTGAAAAGGTAAAGAAAACAGCATTCAAAAACATTCACTTTTATTCACCTTTATATCAGAATCAGTGTTAGAGAGATGGAACTGGAAACAGATAATCTAATGCTTTAATGTGCAGTGGATCTTATTTATTTATTTAAATTTTTTGACTCTTAAACTTTATAAGGATTTATTAGTGTGCTTGCTTCTTTCATTAAATGGCTTAAGTTTTTAGCAAACATTTTTTTCAGTGATTTGATCTTTTTCAATATTATTCAATATTTTGTTTCTCTAGGATTTCTTTTTTATATGTTGAAATATTGTTACTCTGATTGGGGAAATATTACTCTGAAATATTTTTACATTGTTTAATGTTTAACAGATCATTAATTATTTTAAAACTAGCATTCAAATTGATAGAGTTCATAAAACTATTGATATTCAATTATTTTCATATACAGTTTGGACTAGGAAACTTAGGATAAAATCAATCAATCAATCAATCAATCAATCAATCAGTCAGTCAGTCAGTCACAGAGATTCCGGAAAATACACGGATAATGTGTCCCAGGATCGTTTGATTTTGGTTCATCCAGTGATTTTCTGGAATCTGTGAGTGCGTTCACACACATCCCGTAAAGATCCCGTAAAGACACGTGACGTCAGGATGTGATAACTCCTGTCAGATATCAGTTCTGCTGATAACTCCTCTTTGTTATTTCTACACGAAGACGAGTCCATACTCCCCAGTAGCACCACTGGGTTTGCCGAGTGGCTCGTTCCCCATATGCTGTAACATAGGTTGTAGAAAGGCCTGTGCGATGGCACGTGCGTCATCACTACGACACACCCCTTACGGCATTGGTCCTGGCTTTTGTTCACATAGGGCGCGTTCCGGGACTGATCCCGGCAATGTTTCTATATAGGTCCCCATCCCGTCATCAATGTGTTTGTGTTAACACAGAAGGCACTCTAGCAATTTTACGGCAATTTCCCAGGATCAACACACTGTATGAAAGGGGCTTATCTATCTATCTATCTATCTATCTATCTATCTATCTATCTATCTATCTATCTATCTATCTATCTATCTATTAGGGGTGGCACGGTTCACAAAACCCACGGTTCGGTTTGTATCACGGTTTTAGGGTCACGGTTTTCGGTTCTGTACGGTTCTTGTTGTTGTTTTTTCTTTTAATCTTTAACACTCCAAAAATTTACTTCAGCATATGATATATAGCTGAATTATCTAATTATTAATTAATTTATTTCATAAATGGGGTGTGTTTGCAAAACGCAGCTTCTCATTTCCCGTGGGCTGTGTCGGACAGTTATTTGTCACCACTTTTTGCCAGGGTTGATATTATGTCCCAGCACGGATGTACCAATACAAATAAATAAAACATTTCCAGTTAACTAGCAAAGTATTCGTTTCGTTCGTTTGTTAAATAAGAAGCAATCTAGCGCTGAAATGTGTTTTTTTTAATCAAGTGATCAAAGTGCTCGTTGCCTTTGCGATCAGTGGCGCTGATACAGTGTTCTCGTGGCTCGCGCACACACCGCAGCGGCCGCACATTCTTCACTCAGACGCGCGCTTCAGTCCGTTGAGGAGACTCTAGGCTACTCTATTCGTTCCGATGAAATCACAAAACAAAATTCATACAAATCTGTCCCTGCTTGATATACAACCGCTGATAAACATAATCGGTTTTGATGAAAAAGAAAAATATATACGAGTGCAGATTAGAACTCAGAACCTTTGACACGCTTGGCAAGTTCTGCCACTGGACCATTAAAGTACATACCGGTACGTGGAACAGTCGATCTATGTAGCCTATTTATTCACGTGAAAAAAACAACATATAGCCTAGTGGAGTTGATCTCATTAAATGTCTAAGTAAACCCAGTGTACTATTTAAATCGATTGCTGGACATTGTAATGTTATTCTACATTTGTCTGATTTATGATTTAGCATTGTATTAGCAGTAGCACGGGCACAAGGCTACATTGCGCATGCGTCGAACCGTGCGAACCGCGCGACGCACACACGCACCGAACCGAGACAAGCGAACCGAACGGTTCAGATGTTTTTTCATGTACCGTGCCACCCCTACTATCTATCTATCTAGACTAAACCCCCATGAGCTTCCCCACAAGCACAACAGCTGGTACGTATTAATCGTTTCTGTTAATTATGTTGTACTATAGGTAAAGTTCTACAGGCTACAGAAACGATTCCCCAGTCCTTTTGTCATAAGTGTAATTGATAGGCATCCCCTTACCAGAGGCACTCAAGAGATCTCCAAAAATCCTTTATAAGCCATGCCCTAAAATACAACTTCATTTATGTTTTATTCAAGCTAAAAGTTTAACCACTGCAAAATGTATAACTCTTCACCCCATTCAAATGAATTATTGATGTTACTTAAGCCTGCAGGCAAACGTATCATCACATTGACTCAACAATGTATTCTGTTGTTATGCCCTTCACATCGTAACCTGGTTTTCTAAGAACACTATAATCAATCCATTGAGATATTTTTAAACATATTTAAACAGAGCAGGCAAAGCAGTCAGACGTTTATCTTTACAGCACTTGCAAGTCAGCAATGTTTTGATATTCTTCAAACGCTCTGGTCAAAGTTTATTCAAAACCCCAAACCGCAAGTATTAAACATAGTCAATCATTTAGCCTGAGCCTCTTAACATGGCAAATTAGCCTTCCAGGACAGGTTGGCTTAAAACTCACATCACGACTACTATATGAGTATTTAATTTACACAGAACCAAAGCATAAAACCTACACTTACATTGAATTTGTAACACGGTTTGTTGTTCAGGGAAGGAAGTGGGAACCGGCGAACGTTTAAACACTTTAGTAATCACAAAACACAAAACGAATATAAAAACGGCAGCCCGTCATGGACAACTACTGCACACACATAAATAAAACATAATGTAAAAGTCCAGGTCTGGTCCTCTCTTGTCCTTCACTGTTGTTGGACCTCCTTTTATGCCTCCGTAGCTCCTCTGTGAGATATACGAGGCGGTGTGCCGCGCTTGTGACGCTCATTATCAATCACTCCATCGGCCGCGCCGCTCTCACAGCTCTCTGCCTCATCCTGCTTGCCACATACCCCCATCGCAGGCCGGGGAATACCCACAAGACTGCGCTCTACTGCGCTCAACAGCCCCTGACCAGAGTCCAGTGATAGCGCTCCTGAGTCAGTCCCTGAGCGCGCTAGTGCAGCACAGGAGGGCACTCCCAAGCCAAGTCCAGTGCCTGTCTCTGCAGGCCTAGAGGGTGTCTCAGCAGCCCCCGAGGGTACCCCAGAGTCAAATCCAGATGGAGGACGTTTCTGAGCCAGTGTCTAGGACTGTTCATTAAACTCCTGAACCCATTCCCCTGACAAGCACCCTTCCTGCCAGGTCAGTCATGGCCCCTGAGTTCATCCCCAAGTCCTTCCCCAATCAAGAATTTGTCCCAAAGACTGTTTCTGACATCAAGGCCATTTTCAAGCCCCGACCATTGGAGCAAGCCCATGTCCTAGGAAGACCACTAATTTTGTCCCGACCCCTCCCATCCCGCCCACTGTGTTACCTGGTCATTACGTGTTTCCAAGGTCGGCACCTTCCTGGTCAGCCCCAAACTACTCCCCTGGATTATGTTCTCCCTCCCTGTGTTTCCTGGATGCCCTGGAACTCCAAGTTTTGTTCCCCGCCTTCCTCCCAGTTGGTACCTCCTTGGACTCCTTTGCTCAGTGTGGATGCCGGGAGGCGTCCGTTGGAAGGTGGGGTCCTGTCTTATCTGTCTTGTCTCTGTTCAATGCTTCTTTGTTTGCCTAGTGTCTGACATGGCTCTGTCTTTGATTATGTTAGTCATGTGCTCTTCTAGTCCCTCCTCCTTGTTTCTCATTACCACGCCCCCTTGTTTAGTCCTTGGCTGTGTCCGAAAACGAGGCAGCTGACTTGTTGCCTCGCTGCCCTATCAGGCAATGCTATCATAAGCTAGGCTTATGTGCAGGCAGCGTCTGCGCACGAAGGTTCCTCACGAAACTGATTTCGGACAGACTTGAGGCAGCATAACGGTTTAATGACCTACAGCAAAATAGAGCGAGCTTTGGTGAAAACGAAGTGAATATTTAATGACTACAATAGTAATTTCTCGCCGTGGAAAACATTTATCAAAAATTTACATTTACACACAAACTGACCACCAGCCGCAACTTTCAGATGCCATCTTTATTTTTCTAGCTCAACTGGCACAGAATGGAAAGCATAGGATTGTGGGATATCAAAGGCAGCGAAGGATAGATCTATGCTACTCAGGAGACAGGAACTGAAACTAACATTTCATTCGGACTTGCCTTGATGTCTTAATTCCGACCTTGGAATGTGTCCTCCGAAGGCAGCATTTATCAGTTTTCGGACACAGTCCTCGTCTAGTCCTCGTTTGCTTGGCTGTGTTCACCTGATCCTTATGTGCTCTGCTTTCTTTATGTTGGGCTCCTTTCCCTCACGTCTTTGTTGGTTTGTTGCATTCATTGTGTGCATGTGTTTCTCGCAGATCTTGTCAGTCAATGCTAGATTTTGTGTTCTCTGTCAGTTTTAGCATAGTATTTATTTCATTTAGATTGTTTTCAGTTTTTTCTTTGCTCCTGATTTTTATTCTAGTCAAGTTCCAGTCTTCATTTTGCTCTAGTTCTCCCAAGCTTTGTTTTTGGTTTCTCTCTTGTTTTTGATTAGATTGTTAACTAATATTTTATTTATTTTCTCTCTAGTTCCCTGCAAGGTTTTCTTTTTTGCAAGTTTTTAGACTTTTGCAAGGTTTTAGACTATTTAGACTTTTTTTCTTTTGTTTGTTTACTTGTTTATTTTGCTAGATCCTGTTATTAGAGGATTTAGTTTCTTTATTTGATGGTTGTCAGTTTTATTTTGCTTTTATATCTTCTTGTCTTTCTTGTTGTCTTGGCCTGTTGGGTCTTGTCTTGTGTGTTGGTTCCTGCCTGGATCCTGTTGCACCTTGGTTGTCGACTCTCCTGGTCTGGCAGCTAGTCTGGTGCTACATCTAGTCTCATCACCAACTGAGCCGAGCCGCTGCCTTGTCTCCATCTTTGTCCATCACATCTTTGCTGTCTCATCCCCGACCAACCTGTTCTCCAGTTGTGTGCCCTGCCCTATTGTTTGGACTGTGTTCCTACCTCATCCATCTTGTGCTGTTACTTTGTTGTCATTAAATAACAACCCTTTCTTATTCTGCCTCTGGATCCTCCCTCAGAATCCGTGACTTCCGGTCCTCCATCAACTGGGGGAACTCCTCTGCAATGCTTGGTGGTGGTGCTGGATAGCCCCCGGTGAACTGCACTCTGACTCAGCTACCTAGTGTACACCGACGGCAACTCCTGGTTTGGATAGCCAGCAGCCGTCATCTCTCCTTCTCTCTCTTTCTAAAAAACATTTTTAGCCAGGTTACCACCTCGGGTGTGCATTATTTGTCAATAATTCATCAGGTATTCTTAATGCATGTACTATGCATGGCTCACAAGCTATCTTTCTTTTGCTAACCTATTTGAGATGCAATTAAACAATTAAATGACTACAGCGCAGACTGATACTGATTTACTGCCATTCACCCTTATTAGTTTTCAGAGGATTTGGAAACTTCAAACGAGTGCACACTGAACAAAAAGAAAGGGAAATACTCAGGTACCCTTTTATTTCCAAAAGGAAAGCCGTTTCACAGAATGCCCCCGGGCACGCGTTCACTCACCTTTGCTCCCACGCCAAAGTGAATCTGAAAAATCTACAGATATAGGGCCTTATATTTAGTTTGATGTTGATGGCTCAAAAGGTTCTTGTTTTTCTCGTTTTCTTTGTCCTTGTCTTTTTCACTTTGTAGCTTTTGCTTTATAGTCCTGTTTTGACATATTTCATTGGCCTTAGCTAGTGGGGCAGAAAAGAATTCAACCTTGCAATTCCTTTTTCATATCTATCTTTTGTTATTGTTATTTTTTGTAAAATCTCTCTCTCTTGGTGTTGGTGGACTTACGTATATAATGGAACTCCATTCATCCAGATAAAAAGAATGTTGTTTCCACAGCAACAGGAGCCCATTAGACAGACACAATATGAAGCATCACTCACAGAGACATAAGATCTCTGACTATTTCATTATTCCACACTTTACAAGGAAAATTAACTCACATTTTCAATGAGATGTTGTCGGGCTTTAATGACATTCAGTGTCTGTAAAACTGTTTTATCAAAATATGTTGAAGACATCATTAAGATATTTGACTATAGTAATCATGGATATGAGGTCTTCAGTATGCCTAATACCACTCAAACAGAAATCAATATACACACATGCTTGGTCTTACTGTGAATTTCTAAGAGCTGTCTTTTATCAAAATCAAATCACTTGCTCTGCCTCTAAAACGACTTTTCTTTTCAGCTGACATCACCATCAGTATTGCTTGTCCGATTAGGTCAAACCCGCCCTCTCCAAGAAAAACCCGCCCAAAAGATTAACTGCCAAAATAATGTGATAGAATTTGGAAAAACACATGCATCATTTTAACCCTTAAATGCATGAATGTTTCACCAATCATTGTTACATATTCAGGTCTTTATCTAACACGGATGGATCTCTGTCGCAAGTCGCAACAATATAAAACTCTCCTGATATTAGAGTAACAATTACAGAAGAATAAAATAAAGCAGTTTTGTTAACTTTTGGAGCTTGGAAGGGTTCAGTTTGAGCAGATGTTTTATACCATCATCACTGTCATCGTCAGAGCTCATTTCCCAGTACATTCAGCATCTGCCTCATATTCGCGATCTCAAACTTTCTCAAAACAATCATTTTCAACACCTTCAACATCAATATTTTAATCATTGACAGCTTTTAAGGGTCAACAGTAAGAATAAGCCAATTTAAGTGCAAAAAGTGCCCAATATAAGTGATCGGAATAAGCAACATATTTTCACAAACATTCATGCACACACCATGACAGACAAAAATGTGTCATTCATTGATACATGCTGTACGATGATCCGATTCACGTTCATCTGCTTTGGATAAAACCGAAATGCAGAAATGTCGCCACAGGTACCTTATTTCAGTTAGTCTGGCCTGGGTTGTTTCCCCCCAAAATTATTGAAATCCTTGGTCTCGGAAAGTGGTTCGTGACTTTATGCACCATAAGCAAAGGGTCATGTGAAAAAGTGCAGCAACTTAATTATTACTGTGAATTGTGAATGGGAAATATCATACGTTCTCTCTGCACAGATGACTAACCAAGCCATTTCATTTAAGTTATGGAAACTTAATCTGTGTCATTTAAATTAAAAGCATAACCATCTGCCCCCCATCCCCCTTCCCCTCCTTCCCTCTTGAAAGTAATTACCTCACACTAACCGCTAGCAGTGTAATATTTTGATCTGTCCTCCAATTGTTTAATTTCATGCAAATGTATTCTCCTCATGCTCACAATGGTTATTGGTGCAGTACAAGGCAGACAAGTGCGAGATATCTGTACCACTGCACAGTCAGATCCAACACAAAGCGAAAACAAGAACTCATTTATTTGAATCAAAACTTATGAAGTTCGGTGTGTGATTCTGATTAATGTGAAGACTGATGCGAAAACAAAAACAAGTGCACAAGCAAACTGCACTAATTAACATTAGCACTCATCTGTTTTTTTTTACCCCAAAAGTATGTATTTTTTAATGACAATATATTTTCCTATACCAGTGTAATATGATGAGACAACTATCAGTTCCTTAAGAAGTGTAAACACTGCAGCTGCGTCCTACAGTAAATCGCGTCCATTTAAAATATGTCAGCTATATAGCTATATTATGGAGGCTTGTTTCCGCCAGGGAGTGAAAAAAAATACAAAAGGTAATTGCAACTTTTTATGACAATTCAGATTTTTTTTTTAACGCAATTCTACCTTTTTTTCTCAGAATTGCAAGATATAAACTCGCAGTTGCGAGTTGTAGCTAATGTCAAAATTGTGATATAAAGTCACAAATCTGAGATATAAAGTCACAGTTAAAGGGATAGTTCACTTTGAAATTAAATTTTGGTATGTTTTAGCTTACTTCAAGGGCATCCAAGATGTGTCTTTGTTTCCGCAGTAGTTCCAATTTTGATATTTTTAGGTCAAACCGTTCTTGTCTGTCAGTCATATAATGCAGGTCTATGGTCACCACCTCAAAGAGCATGCACAGAGAAGTCCAAATTAAACAATTCCCCATCGTAAGTACACATTGATAGCCTAAGACACGAAACGAGCGGTTTGTGTGAGAAAACGAACAGTATTTATATCGTTTTTACCTCTTGTAAACTTTCCAGCGCTTGCGTCACACACCAGGAAGCGCGCGCGCCCTCAGATTACTTGGACGTGGTTGTGTAGTGGTAAAAATGATATAAATACTGTTCGTTTTCTCACACAAACCGCTCGTTTTGTGTCTTAGGCCATCAGTGTGTACTTACAATGGGGAATTGTTTTATTTGGACTCTGTGCATGCTCTTTGAGGTGGTGACCATAGACCTGCATTGACTGACAGACAAGAACGGTTTGACTTAAAAATATCAAAATTGAAACTACTGCGGAAACAAAGACACCTACATCTTGGATGCCCTTGAGGTAAGCTAAAACATACCAAAATTTAATTTCAAAGTGAACTATCCCTTTAAGATAAAAAGTGATAATTGCGAGAAATAAACTATTGCGAGTTATAAAGTCCATTTATTAGAAAAAAAGTCTGCTAGCTGACAATTCCTACATTTTCTTGCAATTGCAAGTTTACAGTATATCTCAGAATTGTGACTTTATTTCTCAGAATTGTGACTTTTTTTCTTAGAATTGTGACTTTATTTCGTAGAATTGCAAGATGTAAACTTGCAGTTGCGAGAAAAAAAGTCTGAATTGTGAGATAAAAAGTCAACATTACCTTTTTTATTTTTTATATAGTGGCAGAAACAAGCTTCCATACTGTATATAGTATGAATGTGTGTAGTAGGAATGAAATCCAAGCCATGTTGTCACTGTCATGTTACTATTTTTTAATTTTTTTATTCTGACCAGTTCAGCATAGCAAGACTGGCTCAACCAATGGCACTGGTTTGGAGGTGGAGCCATATCCTCCTCAGGCTCAAAGCTCATGCGGAAGTGGGCGTTTCTAAATTTGTGGGTGTTTTCAAACTGGTGGGTGTTTATAAATCATGCAATGAAATTAATACTACCCTTCACCCCACCCCTAAACCCCACCCTCACAGTGACTTGGGCAAATCAGGTAACACGGTCGAAAACGGCCCTCTGTTTCTACAATCTGCAAAGTTGCTGGCCAATGGTAGCCTGACGTCGTCATACTCAGATTCTAGTCAAAATATTAGTCTGATACTGCTCCATTGGGCTCTGATTAAGGGGCGTGTTTCAACCGAACCAGGAAGGAAAATGCCTCTGCACACAATCTGATAGACCTAAAACCAATCAGAGCAACGGAGTATGTGACGTATGTTCTTCATTTATCTTTCCGATCGACAAATGCCTTGATCGCGGTTCTCTGTTCCTCTTTTAAAATGAATGCGCTGTCGATATCGTCTATAACAGACGCGATGTCAGAATCTAGACATCTCAGTTCTCCATCTGCAGTCATCTTTGTTTTAAACGATCACAACCCAAGCGCTCTTTGGTGACGTGGATGATTACGTTACTGTTGATCATCTGTCCATCATCGTATAAATCCCGCCCTGACAATTTGATTGGTCCGAACAGCTCTGGTTCAAGCATAGTTGCTCCACAACAGATCAAGTCCAGACCGAACTTCCCAACCTCAAATATTGTTGGTGGGGCTAAGTTCGGCTGGCATCCAGGCTAGGCCAATGGACCAATACTTGGGAATCCTGCTGAGCACAATGTAGCCAATTATGGAGGATCTGTTTGAAGATTAAATGTGTATTTTCCATCATGATATCAATCCCAAACACACCGCAAATGCAACAAAGATGTGCACAATAAATTAGTTCATGCTCAGCATTTTGAAGTCTTCAAGTAGCCTCCTCAGTCCCCTGGGCTTAAACCAGGGTTTCTCAAACTCGGTCCTGGAGGGCCACTGTCCTGCACAGTTTAGCTCAAACCCTGATCAAACACACCTGAGCAAGCTAATCAATGTCTTCAGGATCACTAGAAACTCACAGCTAGGTGTGTTTGATCAGGGTTGGAGCTAAACTGTGCAGGACAGTGGCCCTCCAGGACCGAGTTTGAGAAACCCTGGCTTAAACCCATTGAAAACCTTTGGGAAATGATAAACCTGAATTGTGATAAGGCATGCAGGTCTTCCAATGAAGCTCAACTTTGGGAAAAACTAAAGGAAGATTGCAAAAATCCATATCCCAATGATCTGGTAACTCCTATTACTGTCCTGCAGAGACCCATTCTTTGACATAGGTTGCCAGATTGAGGACATGCAACAGCAATGAGCGCAAATGACAAAGGAAGGCGAGGAGACTTGTAAGTTGGTGATTTGATTCATTTTAATATGCTCCCGTTCATAGAGACATTTAGATGGATGCCGAGGCTTTTTAGGTGGGAATAATCTGCGATCTCTTACCCAGTTTGTTTGATGGCTTCCATGGCTGCAACTTGCTGTGTTTTCTGCCAACTGGTAACTCTTGGTGTTGAAATACTATTGGGTAAATTGGCAGTGGGCGGAGTCACACAGACCAAAACAAAAACAGACATTCCAGACAAAAGTGAACTTTCATGTTTCATAAATATCTGCAAACATATTATGGTATTTTTAAAATGTAAAATTACATACAGCACCTTTAAGAGACTAAAACTAAATCACATTCAGAGCAATGTCTTTCTTGGTTTTGGGCATGCCATCTCTTCATGGATCAAAGAGAGTCCTCCGAACTGAGTCAGTATCAAAAAACAGAATGAAAACAACAATTTTCTCTGGTTATGGACCACTAATCTTTCATTTGTTAAAAAATTATGTAACATCAGGATGGCACATGACTCAGTGAAATTACATTCTCTATAAATTCATACAGTTCAAGGAAAGAGTGTTGTTTTTCTTTGGGAATCCATTGCATGTAGGAAAACGGTGCTTTAAAATTCCATATGGGGTCCATTAAAGAGCGATTGTTATAAGAACATATCAAACTTTAAAACAGCTCACATTTGTCTAACCTTAGGTGAGAATTGACCTCTTTATCTCTTCTGCAATTCTGTTTTTCTTCCTCTCTATGGTATTGAAATACATGAGCTCTTTGAAGGCCCTTTTTTAATGTAAAGATCATCTGTAGCCTATAGCATTCAAGGGCTTGAAAGGTCCATGGGTCTTCATTTCTCCAATAATTCTGAGTGCTTTGTGGTAAAAGGTTACAGAGGTTTGAATGACAGATAGAGAAGCACAAAAAAGTTACATCAAGGCTGACGTCTTTCAAAAGAAAAAAAGACTAAATGAACAGTCCTAAAACTGAATGCATCAGCTGTAAAAAAAAAAAAAAAAACTTATTTCCTGCAAGATTTATATGGAATGAATCTAAACTGAATTCTTAACAGAAATAACATAATTATGTTAAACAGTTAATGAAAGCCTGATACATCAGCAAAAGATAAGCGGTATAAAGATGAATGATGTGTCATAATAGGATGATGTTCACCCAATCAAAAGTGTGCAAATATGTCAAACCAACTTTAGGATTCATTAGCATTCAGAAACACCATGGATGGAGAGTCGTGTATGCAATACACTGCAATACATTTAAGTGAATAAGTTCTGCATGAGTGAATACTTGTGTTGTATTAATGATTAAAAAAATAGATGTCTTTAAATGAAAAGACACATGTGTTGATTTTACATCTGTTGTCTGTTTCACACATTTGCCATGTGCTTTTAGGCCCATATAACCGGTTACTATATTCTAATTCTAATATTCCAAGTTACTGCCTCTCAGTATTCAACTTTAACCAATAGGTGGTGCTGTTACTGAATTGATAGGAAAAAAAAGGGGGTGAGGCAGACTGGTTGAGTCATGTTAGTAATGTGTTGAAAATGGGAAGAGAGGTGCTGCAACAATGTAAAATATGTTACTTGAACTTTTAAGCATGAAAACCTATTCTAGTAAACCCCAGAAACAAAGATTTTGCAAAAGGGAATAATATGGCCTCTTTAATATTAGGTTTCTAGACTCACACTTCATCAGTCAAGCAACAATAACCCTGAGCACCTCATAACTTGCTCACTTTAAGATCAAAGCTGCTTTCCACCATTATAGATGCAAATTGATTAAATTATGCTGGCTAGTTTTCAAATTCCATGAAGGTTAGAAAGATCATTTTTAGAAGGGAAAAGAAGGGAAAGACATGTTCTTGTGCTTCTCACATGAGCAGTTCTCTTACTCTTTAGAGGCAAAGTGCTCTTCACATAAACAGTTTTCATCTCTCCTCCATAAACTACTTTTAACATCATACTTACTGGTTCATAGGACTCTCTCTGGCCAATATGAGACGGACGCAGCTTGCACATCAAGATATCTTCACAGTCTGGTTAATAAGCCCTCGTGCTCTGGGATCTTCTAAATATGGCAGAACAGATTCACTGTTTCAGAATACTATATTTTAGTTTAGTGCTTCACGGGAACACTGTTACAGTTTCTGCTTCAGAATTTCTCCTGATTAACAGTGTGAGGGTTTGAAATAACATGATGGAGTATACACTGTCATTTCCGGGTGAAGTACAGTACAGTAGGGGCCAAAGGTGATGTCCGGAGGGTATATTTGCACAATAATAGCTTTTAATGACCCTTCAGGTTCAATAAACAATCAAAATATGAGGAGTATGTTATATTGGGAATGAAGAATATACAACATTTTGTTTAAAAATGTGTTAAATGATAATATTGTTTGGCAAGAAAGGCAATCTCCAGCATATCAAGGGATATGGGTTTTCCACTCCTTTAGTTTTCCCCAAAGTTGAGTTTTATTGGAAGACCTGCATGACTTATCACAATTCAGGTTTATAATTTCCCAAAGGTTTTCAATGGGTTTAAGGTCAGGGGACTGAGGAGGCTCCAAAATGCTGAGCATGAACACTTTTATTGAGCACATTTTTGTTGGATTTGTGTTGTGTGTGGGATTGTTATCATGTTGGACAATACACATTTGATCTCCAAACAGATCCTCCATAATTGGCTACATTGTGTTCAGCCGGATTCCCAAGTATTGGTCCATTGGCCAGCTACTTGGTAGATTTATCCAACACATCCTGCAGACATGCATCCCCAATTCGCTCTGTGCACAATATGGCGACCGTTGACGTTCGAACTTGAGTGTGTGGGCCAGTACTTCTGGTGAAAACTTCCGGTGATCTGACAGCGAGAGCGGGAGACAGCGAGAGAGGGAGACAGCGAGAGACAACAGCGACCGAGTTCCATTACCACAGAGATATTTTTTCACAACGAGTGTTTTTAGGATTCAAGAGAGGTGACTTGCCTTTCAGAGGGTGACAGCCTCAGCACTTCATCGTTGTGTGCCATTATGTACCGTTTCGTCACGTTACAACAGAGAAGTCAGCTTTCATGCATTCCCCGTTGACGCTGCGGTACGGGCTGAGTGGATGCAGAAGATCCAGAGGGATGACTTCAGCCCGACCAAATTTTTAAATGCATATAATTTTCAGTGTATTTCACCTGTGCGTTTCTATGCTTTCTATTACTGCATTTATTTTGTGCAAGTGAGATGAGTAAAGATCTGTTTCATAAATCATTATCTGTCTGGTGTTTATAAGCAGCACATACAGTATTGTACTACGTGTAAAATATACACAAACTTACCTATATTCAATTGTTTGTGGTACCTACAGTTAAAAATGTAAATATGTGATGATAATATTGATCGAGCAATTGATGCAAGTAAGTAAACATATGCGCAGAATTGAGAAAATAGTATTTATGGAGATAAATTGTAGCCTATCACAGGGCAAACGTGTGAATGTTCACGGTGCATTTTATGCAAACCACTCTAATCGTACTTGTAACTCTATATTTACAGTAGGCATAATTGTCATTGCGTATGCAGCATGAGTAAATACAATCTTCTGTTCGTGAACAGTTGTATTTCATTCATTAATCTGACTATGCATCCGTGCATTTAATTGCCATTGGCTCGTGTGATAGTAATATGGATCTTAGTGGTATTTTAAGTGATAATTGACTCTATAAACAACTATAAAAGATAATTTTCGGCTTTCTCCGGCTCCCTGCACCGGGCGTAATGCGAAACCGGAAGTATCTACCCACACACTCGCTGATCCGAAATCCAAAATGGCGGCCACGTGCAACTAGCCTATCATCGTTTCCAGGGGGGCTGTGTTTCTGAAAACATTGAAGCTTCCCCGGGCGCCACCATTGATTAGCAGACTGCTGTTAGCATTCCATTGACTCCCATTCATTTTGGTGTCACTTTGACAGCGAATAACTTTACATCTGAGGCGTTTAAAGACTCCATTTGTCCATTATTTATTTCTAAAGAAACACGAAAATGTATAAAAGGCTCCATTACCTTGTATCTTACGTTATGGCCCCGTAGATGCAGTTTTTGTAAAAATAGGCTAACGATTGCGTCATAACCACTCGACTCTCTGTCGCACAGTAGAGAAATTACCGTATGGACAGGAGGAGAAGCTCGCGGGCAATCGGGGGGACGTGGAGGCAAAATGACAAAGTAATTAATCAGAATACTTAGCAAAAGTGTCTCCTGCTCCTAGCTTATGGACACCTCCTACTCAGAATCTCCGTCTCTGCAAGTTTCGGAAGGGAATGATTCAGATTTCTCTTGGCACAGCTACTAGAAGACAGACGGGTTGCTCACGTCACATCTACATCGTCAAGCTCAGTTTGAGTCTGCGCAGTACGATCAGCCATCAGGAAGTGAGAGCTTCTAATTGACTTCACTTTTCTCCATTGAAACCTATGGGGTCGCTGTGTCCAGTTTATATACTGTCTATGATTGTTTCCCCTGTTGTGATTAATGGCGTCATGTATGCATTTGGCATCAAAACACTCGTCTCCTGACACCATCCAATGCTAGGTTGTTACATTTTTTACTTTGTCTGACTGCAGAACACGGCTTTAATCTTTCATACTCCAGTCTTTATCTTCTTTGGCAAATGCAAGGTGTCTTTTTGCATTTGAGAGAATTAATAAATGGTTTCTTTACTGGTACACAACCTCTCAATCCAGCCTCTTAGAGCTATTGGCTTATAGCTCAAGATGAATTTGGAGGTTGGAGGTCTCATCCAGGTCTTTAGAAGCTGTTTTGAGGTCCCACATTCAGGTGATTTTCATCCTCCTGTCAAAATGCTCACTAGACTTCTTTGATGAGCCACGGTGCCACTGTGCTTTGAAATAATTCAACGTAACACTTATTTGAAGGTATAGAAATTTGCACAACTCATCTGAAATTACTTTTTTGAATAATTTTATGTGTATAAAAATGGCTATTTATAAAGAAATGTTGGGGTTTATATTTGTTGTATGTTTCTTATTTGAATTCAGGAGGTTATGGCATGAAAGAAGAAATGATCACTCATGACATTCCTGCTGCCAATTTCATGTGTGCCTCCCCAGCTGTCCTGTCCTCCACACAAACATCCTGCTCTCTTGAAGCCCAGCTGTGTGTCCAATTTGTCTCTCTGCCACTGTTTTGGGCCTCGTTACCCTCTCGTCTGGCAGTAAGTGAGCACAGTTTTGAAAGATTATCCAGCCCGATGCTCTTTTTGAGACACCCTGCGATCACAGACAGGACAACATAATGAAAAGTGTAACTGCAGTTTTTGACCAGCTCTAATTACCAGTGAAGAAACCTAGTTCAAGAGTAGAACAAAAAAAAGTAACTGTTGCTAAATACGTTCAATTTAGATTTTAACATGTGGCTACGAGGTTGCTTACATGTTCAAAATAGATTTGAGCACATTGCTATGAGGTTGCGTGTTGAGATTAGTTTTTAGCACTTTACTATAAGGTTGCGTACAGGTTCTGTGTGTAGATATTAGCATGTTGCTATTTTGCTAGTGTATTTGGAGTAACCTAGATTTTAGCATATTATAAGGTTACTAATGTGTTACTAATGTATATTTTGGCATGTTGTTATGAGGTGGCTGAGAGGAGATATTAGCACGTTGTTATGAAGTAGTTAATTTGTTAAGAGTAGATTTTAGCATATTGCTATGAGGTTGCTAATGAGTTTGGAGTAGATATTAGCATGTTGCTATGAGGTTTTTAAATGTATTCAGTGTAGATTTTAGCATGTTACTATTAGGTTGCTAATGTGTTAAGATAAGATTTTAGCATGTTGCTATGAGTTTGCTAATGTGTTTAGAGTAGAGTTTAACACGTTGCTATGACTACTAACGTGTTCAGTGTAGATTTAAACCAATTTATATTATAGTTGTGTTTGGAGTAGATTGTAGCATGTTGTTATAAGGTTGCTAATATGTTTAGCCTAGATTTTTATTGTGTGTATTTTAACAGATAGGCCTATAGATTGAATATTTCTCCTGCATAGATTTTTTGTGTATTTTGTTTTTCCATGTTCAGATATTTTAATTATTTTATTTGGTCATTTTGGTTCAGACATACTTTAAAACAGTCTTTCTCTTCTGATAAAACAAACCAAAAATTTGATGACTCATACTACACTCAGGGGCGTGTTAACATTTATGTCTAATCAAATGCTCTCTACAATAAGAATGTCCCTTCTCCTTATATCACCTGCCTTTCGCTAGAATTAGCAAGCAGCAAATCATAGTTCGTGGATTTGACGAGACATCAAAATTTCACTCCAACATTCTATTTCAATAGAAAATGTTGACGCAGTAAAAAAACTGGCTTGTCAAGCCATTTCATGTTATCTTTGATAGCTATCCCAAACCTGCACCATCCGATTGCTTTTATCCTCAGCGGCTTATCAGAGCAGTGCTGTCCCTCCACGACGCACTGAGCTTCACACTCGCAAGCGCAGACAGATAAACAAGGTGTCATTTGAGCCGCCACATGCCAACTCACTGTCTTTAGAGGACAATTTGTTATGCGTCTCTAACATTCAGTAGAGAATAAATACTTCATGGAAGCAAAGCCTGATGATCAGGGGTGTGTTCAATGGTAAATAAAACAAGCGAGGCGCGACTGCATACAAACGTGGCCATCTGTTGTTTATCTCATGCACAGCTTTTGGCAAATAACGCCTAACATCCACATGTGCTGTTCAGTTGCATCAATGTCAGTATGCATTAATGCACCATACAGCAGTATAGATCAGCAATCAGTTCTCCGCTGATAGGAACACCTCAAGGGAAATGTTTTGAATTGTGGCTTTGTGCTTATCTGAACTTGTCATTGTGTAATCAGTGATTGGATGGCGACAGATGCATGTAGTGTTTTATTATTTATTCAGTTATTTTGGAACAAAAGGACAAGATGGTCTTATCATGCCATGTTCTTTGTTATGACATGATCTTTTCATTTTATTTATTTATTTACTGTAGCATGACGTATCCATAAGTATTTCTAGTTTAAAGTGCACAAGCTGTACTGAACTGTACTTGAACAAATCTCTTACTATTACATTTTGGCCCTCACTTTTGACATTAATGATACCGTAAACCATGCAGCTTGTTTAGGAGAGGTGTAGTATTACGTAATCAAATTGAACCCTTTCACGCATAGAGGTCACTGGACAGCAACTTAAGCCATTTTCTTGTGTAAGCATGGGTTTTGATGGTATAGTTGCACATCAGCCACTACAGTGGACACTTGTGCATCATCCTATACACTGCCACCAAGTGGCAAGCCTTTGTATGTGGAATTTGTTGCTTTCTCCAAACCAAGATGGCCGACGGCCAGTCAGAAATGCCAAGTTGATCCGGAATATCCATCTATTTCTTCTATCCTAGGAGACTCTTGCAGGAGACTCTTAAAAAATAAATAAATAAAATGTTGTAACATCAAGTAACATCTAAGGAGTCATATCATTGTCACATTTTCCAAGTATTGATTTTAAATTGGGAGGAAATTCTGATTAATCATGCATCATTAGCTACTGTATATTTTAGCCACAATTCATACTATTACTGTGACTGTTGTTCTTGAAAATAATTCATCTGCAGTCACTTTTCTGGCTGTAAACGTATTTGTGTTATTAGATTGTAAATTGTAGTTATGCCAAAAAAAAGTAATCTGATTACGTAATGCATGTTACTTGTAACTTGTTACTTTACTCGTTACATTACAAAAGTAATCTCATGTTATGTGCATTACTTGTAACACATTTATGTAAAGTAGCCTTGTTGACAAGTTTGAGTGAGTAAGTGCAAAACATACAAGATGGCGATATCACTTCTTTTGTAGCAGAAAAAAACTCTCTGCAGCAGAAAAATTTCCATACTCATCACAAATGTATTGGAGTAAAGACTACACTTATTAAAAGAATAAAAGTTGCTACTATCTTTGAAACTCAAATCTACAAAGTTGCCAAAAAGACACTTAAGTACAGTAACCAATTACATTTACTCAAATAATTTGCACCACTGTATAAAGCGCATAATCAGTTCCTGAGATTATCATTTTCATACATTGTATGTTGTTGTTCCAGCCATGATGCCACAGAAATATATATATATTTTTTAAATAGAATTCCATTGCTTGTCGCATATTGGCAGTGTGGCTTGGTAGGAAAAAACTCTGAACATGGAAAGGTACTTTTAATCGCATGTCATCGCATCATCTGGTTAGGATTTTACCATATAGATGGTCTCAAAATTAATAGAAAAAATCTCCAATTCCAAATCCACCTCCAAATTCTATGTACTAACTTGGCTTTGCCATCCAGGCATTTTCAAATATCAACTTGTTTTCAAATACTGAACCCCCTGAAGGTTTGGTATAATATGAGCACTCCAAAGACAAAGTTGGCTTATAAAAGAGTCCATGTTGAAGACAAAACAAGGCCTTTGTGTTCACTGTTGCAGGCCCTCGGAGCCTACAGATCATGCTTCTGTCTTTGCATGTGAGAACGAAGTATTGATCACAACCTCACTGTCTTAACTTGGATGGCACCAATGGGTCAAGCTCTGGGGTGCGTTTCCCGTACAACTATATAGCTCGCTGCTTAACTACCATAGTACGATGCATCGTTGGAGAAATCAACTAGCTAGTCACGACTGTTTCCCGAAACCGTATGTCGCAAAGTATCGTTCAACCACGTTGGTTTATGACGTCTCGCACGTGGTGGACTAATAACTTATTTTAATTAATCTGTTTGAGATCGAATTAACGCTAGATTTTGTCATATAAGTTACAGACATGGCATCTGAAGACCATTTCAAATTTTTCTCAGTTATTTTGCTTTATTACCAGACTCAATATTTGGCTCGTTCTTACACAGTAGAGCACGTTCGCACATGCGCAGTCTTCAAAAACGGTGCTTTAAATCTCTTGACAAACTAAAAGACGTAAATCACATTTGTATGTATTCTAAATAAATAACACAGGTTGTACTGAATGTCAGCTTGCTTATTTTGCTAAAGATAAGGATTTATTCAGTCTACATCTCATGTAAACTAGAAACTATGCTTCTAACCACAGCTCGAGAGGTTTCGGGAAACACCAAATCGTTGAACTATGCTGATAACGACGGAACTTGCGACCATAGTTGGCTAACGATGCTTTCGGGAAACACACCCCTGACTGGTTAGCATGGCCCTATAGACCCAATTCAGAGCAAAGCCATGACATGTATGAAAGCATGGCTTTGAGGGATAGACTTACCGTATTTTCAATGGTACACTCTTATAAAACAGAGGTTCCAAAAGAAGATTTTTGCAGTGATGCCATTGAAGAAATATTTTGGGTTACCCAAAGGACCTTATTTTCTTAATCTAAAAAAACATTTTAATAATCTAAAGAACATTTTTTCACAATAAAGATGGAAATGTTCCACTGATGTTATTGGAACCATCAGTGCTAATAAACAACCTTTATTTTTAAGAGTGTATCCGCTGTAAAAAGTTGTATAAAGCTCCTGGATCACTTCCACATTTTCCACAGCTCATGTTGTCTTGAGTTTTTTCCTAGAAAGATATTTTTGCAGTGTTTCGTCAGGAGAACAATCCATTAAATAACAGAACAACCCACTGAAGTGATATCAGCCTCGCTTTCATTTCCTGTTAAAAATCAAAGATGGCGCTGCTGTGAATAAGGTCTATTTGCCCCTGTTGTCCTTAACTATCTGGATTCAAAGAGCATCTTTCTCTATTAACTATCAGTTGAAAAACAAGCCAAACCATGTTTTTTTTTAAGCACCTTGCTTAATTTTTTGGGAAAAAAGTACAAAGGCTCACTTCTTTCCACGCTTACTGACAAAATCCAACGACCACCAAATTTAGATCATTGGCATTCAGTTCTCATTGGCACTTCTTACGCAACCACTTGAAATAACCATGTTCAAAACCAGCATCTGCCATGAAAATAATTCCAAGTGAAAATGTTTCATTCTCCGAAAATTAAATAGAAAGCTAAACTGAAGCTATGAAAAAGCTGAAATCAAATGCAGAGGAAAGTGAATAATGACCTAGTTATACCATGAACCAGGTCCACTTGCTGCATCAGCTTCTTATGCATAACCTAGATTGCTTATCCAAAGTCTCCTGCTTTTACATTTATGGATCAGTAGCATGTTTATACACATCAAAGCGAGATGCAAACACCTTAGGTGTGTAGCTGAAGTGAACACGTCACTGAAAAGAAACTGAGATGAAAAAATTTAACATGCAAATATTTTTACCTCTGCTGATATTATCCTAGCAGGGAGTATATTGGACATAATATCTATACGTTCTTCAAAGCCTGAATCTTCATTTCATCCTCTTGCACTGTGCTTTTATGTCCAACCTCCTTCGGTTCAAAACCTCCCCAAACGTAGTAAGACTTGTGCTTTGATTGAAAGAATCCTACCGACTGAAAATAGAGGTAAAGCAATCAAGAAGTTTGCTCTCAGTGTGATTGAACAGGAAAAAGTTCACTAACAAGTACAAAACAGAGTACACTGCACTATTGATTAATATATCCTGAAAGTCACTATTCACCGATGGATGGATGGATTGATTGATTGATGGGTGGATTGATGGATGGATTGATTGATTGATTGATTGATGGGTGGATGGATGGATGGGTGGATGGATGGATGGATGGATGGATTGATTGATTGATGGATGGATGGGTGGATGGATGGATTGATTGATTGATGGATTGATGGATTGATGGATTGATTGATTAATAGATGGCAATCCTATTTGACATGTGTATTGTGGAATAATGCCAGATCACTACTATTTAAAAAAGAAATTTAGTCAGTAAACGGTGTACAGTATTCAGTAATTTGTGAGCTATTCTTAGACAGAGATTGTCGCAGAGCATTCTGGGATTACTTTCTCCACAAAGAAGATGCCTTTAATGTGGCTGAAATAAGGTTTCTTAGGAGGGAGCATAATTAAGTTGCCCACCTTTTAAAAATGCCTTTATGTCAGAAGCGCAACTGTGATGTCTTAAAACGCTGCCTATAGTGGCAGCTCATTAGATTCTGGAACAGAGCCCTCGACTTAAAGGAGGCAGCAGGTAATAGTAGACTAAAACAAACTTATAGAGGATTGTGCAAACTCAGCAGCGACGGCCCACAGCTATGATATAATCCAGATCTCCTAAGTCTGTACATCGCACAGCGGGAGATAAAAAGATATCTGTGCTGCTTTGTTATTCATATCACCTCACTCTGTTTCCAGTTAGACTCAAGGGACAATCATTCTGTTCCCCCCAAAACGTCTATGTGCATTGGGCTGCATATAGTAGCTAAAGGAAGAGAAGAGACTATGCTTTTCTGCATTTCTCAGAGCAATAGGTAGAGCTTGAAACCAAAATACAAAAAAAAATAGGTGTGACTCAAGGGAATGCTTTGAGATATTGATGGATAACAGTTACTGTGCACAAATAAAGCCATATAATGTTTACATAATTTTTTTTTTTTTTTGTATAATCATAAAGGACTTTATTCATTTATACTCAAATAAAGGTTCTTTATTGGCATCAGGGCCATAGCTGATGTATCCGGGGCCCCGGATTGCTTTGGGTTGAGTTGGGGTGATTTGGGTGTCCCCCTCGGATAAAATCGAGTACTGTGGGGACAATATTGTAAACGACTGCTAATATTGTGTCTAAAATGTAAGTTAATCAGTATTATGTTTTTGTTGATTTAACTGCCGTTTAAAGTCAGCTTTATATTGCTTAAGTTCCTCTCATGTCGTGATTATACTGTGATAACAATTTCAGGCTCACATCACACTTTGCAAAGACCACTGGGAGGCACTTACATGGGACACTCAACTCCCTGAAGTGGTTTGTTTATACATCTTGTCCTTGGCAATTTTACTCAACAGCAGGAGCTTCTTCAGGTGATCCAGATACAGGTGAGTGCCTAAATGATAGCTTCTGTGGTTTTGGCTCTCAGCTGTCTCTTTGGGCCTCTAAATGACTCCTGTCATCCTGCACAAAACTAATCTTTCAATAACACACACATAGACATAGTGTTAGGTTTATTCTACTATATAAATATATGTTATAAGTGTGTTAAATAAAATGTAATTGAAAGTAATTCATGTTAAAGGTGCAATAGGTGATCTGGGAAATGCTAGCTTTAGCCTGCTAGCATTAAAAGCATACGATCCCAACCTTACTGCAAATCGTCGGCCAAAGCCATGCCTCCTCCAAAACACATGACCAGAAGCGAGACAACTTTATTGTATTACATCGTGTCATTCAATGACGAGGTAACTGTATTGTACAGTTAGAGTATAGTTACAAATTTCTGTAGAGAATCACCTATTGCACCTCTAATGATTGAGTACAACAAAATTATTATTTTTAACGGGACACCAGGCAAGTCTGAGTGTTTTTTCTCTACGAAGCTCCCCCTAGTGTCTGGTAGTAAATGCTTTCAAACACTCTGTCGTAAAAACGAACTGTTGTCCCTCCCCCCTCGCCACGAGCAACCCAGCTGATCAGCTGTCAACCCAGCTGAGCAGAGGAACCGGCTATTTCAAAACCAGTTATGTCTACCGAGGCAAGTAAAGCAATATTTTCTTTCCAACTGATGGCGATTTTTTATTTTTATTGTGTTGTCATGCATACTAGTATTTTTACCGGATATCGCGTTTGTTTGTTTTTCGGAGAGTGGGCATGAGCATAAAAAATATATATCGGAGGCTAATATTTGTCTAAAGTTATATTAGCAAGGTCTATAAGTTCATCTGGTAGAATGACGGTTTACCTTTGCTTGTCTAAGAAAACATCAGAACGTTTTTTCTAGCTCGATCATGATATGTGCAACATGTTTATTGCCTATTATCAGACGCGTTGACTTAGTGACATAAAATAAAAGTGTAAGTTACACAAATAAAACCGACAGAGGAACGGCCAAACAACTACAGAAATCAAACGTGTTTGCTAATGACAATGCTAACATCAAAGTTATAGTATCTAGCGTACTAGTAAGCCCGTAACAGACAGCGATCATAATAAAAACCTTTACAGACAATGGCAAACATCCTGAGGTCACAATTACTTGAAATTTAAATATTAAACACAGTTTATTCCAAAGATACTTACAAGTGCAACAGCAGGATCAGCATCCGTTTTGCAGGCTTCTGTTTCTCTCAGTTCTCCCCATTCTCGAGTCTGACTTCTTGCTCGGTCAGTCTCCCGTTTCCTCTTTCGTTGGTCCTCCGACAAAGATTTCCTAGCTTTCTGCTTCTTTTTTACAGGCTCAGCCATAACTCAATCTATCGTTGCCCTTTGCTTATAGCTAGCCGGTGCTTGAATGGGGGCGTGTACGTGTGCAGTGCCGTCAAGCAATTACATCGCGAGACCTGATATCACGCGATACTTCCTGACGGCGAGGCCGCCGCCGACCCGCCGGCCAAAAGTTGCAAGTGAGTTGTTTCCGTTCTCGGGCACCAGGGGGGTGCGAAACCACCACCATTCAACCCAAAATAAGTAATATAACCATTCCACTGACTCCGAAGCTGTTCAGTTAAGGTTAAAAAGTTACCTAGAGCACCTTTAATTCCATTAATTCAATGTTTGTTATTTGTAATATCCATTTGTACATATTGAAAGTTGTACATATGTAAACTGCTTAAAGTCACCATGAAATAAAAATTGAATATTTAATGGAATATTGCATTATTTCTTATAAATGATTTATTCGTGCACATAATAATTTTTTTAAAATCATGTGCACTCGTAATCTTTAATCAAAATAACTTCTCCCTCTTCCAGCGTCATCTCTTCTCTTATCTGATGACGTGTTTACTGGTTCGAGGGAGGGACAATCTGTCACTCGCATGATCGACCAATAGCAAACCACAACTAAAGTGGTAAGTTGTTTCACTTGTATATATACACATCACAATTGAGAATAAACAATT
Organism: Leuciscus leuciscus; assembly: GCF_965113295.1. Taxonomy (NCBI): domain Eukaryota; kingdom Metazoa; phylum Chordata; class Actinopteri; order Cypriniformes; family Leuciscidae; genus Leuciscus; species Leuciscus leuciscus. The sequence goes on along the minus strand of NC_138724.1, from coordinate 16,324,011 downwards.
ATCACAATTTCTGTATCATGCCGATTTTAAGTTTGAGATGGTGTAGATGTATGCTTCAGAGTCTGTGCAAATGTACTAAAATGTGTGTGTTTAGTGTTCATACATTCTCATAGGTTTGAATACTTACAAATATACATTACTCATGAGATTACAGACATACAGTGATTCATTTAGCAACAGACTATTAGCAGTCAACTGATCATCCTATCACTTTTGCACTGGTCCATTCTTCCAATTAAAAAAATTAGTTCCAGGGCACAAACAGGCTATTCTGAATGCATGCCGTTATCTTCATTCGGCACATGGTTTGGTTATTTCAGACTTTGTCTCAATTATCACCTTGCAGAAAGTAATTAACTTCAAGCCAGTTGTTTGCTTTCTTTTCATGGACTAGCTATCTTTTGCAAATCTCTTGAAGGAAACTCCCCTGCTCCAATCGGATCGATATAGCTGTGGCTTGTTTTGTAAAAACACATGCACTTTCAAGAGGTTGTGACCAAGGTCATCTTAATCAATAAATGATCTAGCCGTCCCCCTGGAGTGATCTTGAGATAGCATTTTCTTCACAGACCTGTCAGAATCGATGAAGGCCTGGTCAGCAGCTTGTGGATGTCACAGTCTCAGCTCACTAAGGTTGCATCAGCCACTACATTTGTAATGCGCTCTAAGAGTCTCAGCTTCCAAATTATGTCAACAAGAGTATCACAAAATTAAAAATATATAATGCTGTTTTGACACTCTATGCTCTGATTGCTAGCTGCTTCAGTTCAAAGCACACATGAACTTCCATCTCTTTCTCGTAGCATCTGGACCAATCAGACACACACAAATTATTCATTATATTTAATGAATAATCCAGCAAACTCACTTTCCCAACAAAGGTCTATGAAATTTCCCCCAAAACTAATATCACAAATGAAGCTAACACACTGGCAGAACCTGGTGTCCTGTTACAGGACACATTAAGACTGATAAGACTTTTTACGTCCCCAAAATGAATTTCCAGAGAGTTGTGACTCTCTTAATTCTTGCTGAGAAGGAGAAATAAACCCTTTTAATCCTATATATTCCATATATAACTACCTGAGAAATGTATAAACATGTATCTAATTTTCCCATCTCATGATTTTCCTTTACGTGGTTTGGCCTATGTATTCATTCTCTTTATTTTTATATTAATGTTTCAGACTTGGTTAACCAGACTGGGTTAACATACTATGGTTAACCAAAATCATATGTGTGGCATGTTTAGTCTCTATAAACTCTATAAAATCTTCGTTCCCGATTTGTTAATTTACATTACATTTTGCTAACTTTGTGACGCATTACTATTATAAGAATCTTGAAGATTCTTTTGTTAAACACCCAATCAAATTACATGTTCTATGCCCTGCTTGAACAAAAGGTCGTAAAGAAATTCCCTGCAAAGGGAACAACTTCTTATTGGCTCACAACTCTCCAGAGGGTGTGACATCTTCACGCTTTAAAAATCACTGATCACAAGATCACGCCTCTCAGTCTCTTAGTCTCTTACTCTCTTAGTCCCTTTCTGAAATCCTGGTGTGAAGATGATGCTGAACTAGACGTTTTCTAAGGACTCCCAAGCTTGTGCCAGGCTGCGGCCTTGTCTTTCCATTCACCAAAGATCCACTGACTCACACTGGTTCTCTCTCATCAAGACCACATCAGCAAAGATCAAATGGAGCCTCAACCAAAGGCAAAGTTCACCCAAAAATGAAAATTCTGTCAGTAATTACTCACCCTCATGTTGTTCCAACCCCGTAAGGCTTTCGTTCATTTTCGGAACACAAATTAAGATATTTTTGATGAAATCTGAGAGCTGGCTCACTCCTTCATATAGGCTTCTAAGGGATCGAAACTTGCCGGCCCAGAAAAGTTATTAAAGACATCGTTAAAATAGTCCAAGTGACTACAATGGCTCAACCACAAGTTTATCAAGCAACAAATAAACTTTTTGTATGCAAAAAACAACAAAAATAACGACTTTTATTCAACTATTCATTTTCTTCAGTGTGGGCCTGAATAAAGGTAATGTTCACGTAGTGTAACAGCACAGCGCTTCTGGGTTGTACGTCACCACGTAGGCTCACTATTGGCCGACGCTGGTCATGTGTGTGATGCGTGTGACATACAACACAGATGCTGAATTTCAAACAATGCTGTAACTTCTTGCTTTCCCGTATTCTGCTTCAGCTCTCTTTCCCTTGGTAAACTGTATGCATGTATGTATGTGTCTGTTAGAATACTGTAAAGTAAGAAAGATCCCCATACCCATACCCCGGAAATGTAAATTTCTTAGAATTAATAAACAATTAACACTGAGTGTTCACGGGACAAACAGGTTAATCGATTGTAATAGTAATTTACAACATTAAGCTAATTCTATTAACTGATCCAAATATTCATAATCAATTATAACAAGTTGTTATTGATTATTAATATTTCTTTAGAGCTAATTTGCTACATCCTGCTTTCTACAAGTTATAGCTGGAAGAAACCATGGATGAACCTCATTAGGTTTGAAAGATCACCCAAACAATGTTTCAGTTGTGAAAAGACTTCAGTAAAACAGCTTGTGAATGACGTCAAGTAACGTTAGCTACATTTACCTCAGGAAAGACATTCATTGTCCATAGCGTTAGTTAGAAAACAAATAACTTGAAGTTGAAGAACATTTAATGAAGAGCCTTTTGCTAAAACTGTATATATTATTAAATAAATGCACTATTTTAACTCAATCCGGTTATATGGTAGGGGGGCGCTGTTACGCATCTTCTAAATTAGAACAGTATCTCTGAATCCAAAAACAAATAAGATCTGCATTACCAGGAGCAGCGGATAGAAGTTGTTTATGCACAAATAAGCAACCGTGATCATTCAACAGCATATAAATCAAAACTGCGTAAAGTTTCCGAGAAAAATGCCGAACCCATGAAGAGGTATATGACTGTGCAAGCTTTGGGGGTGTTGAAGGACACTATGTTTTGATCATCATTCTGAATCTGATCTGGACGAAGTCTTTAACAAAAAGCTTTTTGTTTAAAAACAAAAAAAAGGTTTGGAATCTTGAGAGGCCATTTATATTTTAAATAGCAGCTTCTATTTAAATTTAGACAATAACATAATTATATCATTGGAAAGCAGACTTTTTTCCATTCACTGCATAAATCGCAGAATGCGTTTCTGAGTCAGAATGACCCAAAATGATGGAGCGAGTCACATGAATTATGCCTTACTTGGAAGTTAGCTCAACAAAGTTGCTTAAAGGGGTAGTACATCCCAAAATGAAAATTCGGTCATCAATTACTCACCCTCATGTTGTTCCAAACCTGTACGAGTTTCTTAAAAAAAGAACATGTTTTGAAGAATGTTGGTAACCAGACAGTTGACTTCCCCATTGACTTCCATAGTATTTTTTTTTCTTACTATGGAAGTCAGTGGTGCCCATCAAACTACATTCTTCAAAATATCTTCTTTTGTGTTCAACAGAAGAAAAAAATTCAAACAGGTTTGGAACAACTTTAGGGTGAGTAAATGATGACAGCATTTTCATTTTCTATCCCTTTAAGTTTAATGCACTGCAAATGCCACCTGTTTGGCGCTCTATGTCTGATTTATTTTGATTGTAAATTAGCATGTGCAGGACATTAGGGGATTTTCTTTATCCTGACAAAATTGATAAAACCTCCAAACTGTCAGACTGGAAAATTGGTTTTTACATTTCGAGAATTGAAAATTAGAGACAGATGCTTACGCTTTAACACAGGCTGAAGGATTTACATCAATAGCAATTCCCATTTGATGGACATTTTTCATCGTTGAAATTGACAGGCCACCGAGAAACCGACAACCTGGTATCTCAAGTCACAAACATTCAATACTACGCCAGGAGTAATGAATCAGAAATTTCAAATAGTGTCAAAAACTGAAGGCCATAAGGTACAATGCCATCGCAGGGAAGCTCAATGTTGTTTTGCAACATTTGGACATGTAAAAGAAACCCATGAAAACTGTTATTCCGACAGCGCTCAGGCCATTTGTGCTTCTCACAAAATAGATGCGGATATCCTTCGGGTTTAATACAAGAGACAAAAAATAGCAACCCATGGTATTGAAAAAGAAATGTTCAATGATGCAAAAAGGCTTATATTATTGACCCTTCCAGTGTCACTGCTCTTCTCTGAGGTGACATGCTGGCCAGAAATACACAAAAGATGGCTTCCTCTGGTCAGAAACAAGAACTGAAAGACTACCGAATAGTCTGGTTGTCAATCCATTCCAGCTCTACTCCAGTTTTAGCTTATGAATATTAATTAGTTTATGCTTTAAAATGATAATTTACATAGTCTATTATGTACTGAGCCAGAGATCAGTATTCGCTCATGTCAAAGTCAAAACATAAATGTAAACATTAACATAATCAGAAATCGTTTAAATTACAATTTCAATAGCACACTGTTTTTTTTGTTGTTTTTTTTTGTTTTTACTGTTTTTATTCATGCTTCGTTACACAGAGATTTGAGGAAGCAATCATTTTTGAACTTGTAAAAATAAATGTATAATTTTGTATAATGTATCCACAATTTGTATGAAAATATCCAAAGCCAGGCTTACCACCTGTGTAAATGACTAAGAAAGAAAACAGCAGGAAGTGTGTAATTATAGTCTTAAATACTACCTTTGTGTTGAGCTTTAAATGAGAAAAACCAACGATTTTCAAGGAACAAATGGTGTAGCCTAGTGGTCGACAGTTTGGGTTGGTAAGAAAAGGTGAAACGTTTCATTCCCATAAGGACTGAAATAACCTGGCTATCACCTATTCCATAACTCCAGGAGGACATCACGGTGCCAGCTCTATGGCGATGTGGAGAAATTTGTGGGAAAAAAATTCCTCTGGCCTTGAATGTGTCCCATGTGGCAATGTAGATTCTGTAAACTGCAAGGATTATTTTGTCATGGCTATTTGGGATAAGTGCGTGTGCAGGTTGGGAAACTGATAAACTCCACATTATTGGGCACCCTTTAAAACTCCAAAAACTAAAGTTTTAAAAGTCATAACACATCAGCATTCCAAAGTGAGCCAGAATTTCAAAGGACATTTCTTTAGGACTCTAAGATAAAGCTGAAAACTGATATCTGGTCATGACACCGCATTGAGAATCATTAATTCAAGCATAGACAGTTCACTCCAGGCCGCTGTTACTGTCTATCTACAGGGACTACACAGGGATAATTGCAGTCCTTACTCAAACGGGGAAAATACAATAGCCTGCATGCGTTTCTCCATGAATTGGAGGTTTGCATCTTGTACATGTGTGTGCATATGTGCATATACATCTCATATTTGTATTAACTCACATAAATCAGAAGGAAAAGTGTATAGGTGAAAAAAGTAATTTGCTCGAAATGAAAATTATGTTACGATTTACTCACCCTCAGGGTCATTCCAGACTTTCAATGACTTTCTTTTTGTGGTAGACAAAATAAGATGTTTAGTGGCATGTTCACACTGCTCTTTTTCAGAAAGTGAATGGTGACCAGGAGCTGTCAGGCTAACTAACTATAACAATATTTGTTATATTGTATTGTGAATAATTCGCACGTGCATATATTTGTTTATTTGTTTGTTTATTTATTTGAAAAATTTGACTGGACCTTTCAGTGAAAAATCTGCCTCCATTTTTGAGTGCAACATCCACATCTCAAAATCCAATTAACAACCAATGGACTGAATCAAATTCTCACCCTACATCTTTTCTTTTTTGATAATCTATTACACTCGGATGGACGTCACAATACAGAAGAAAAGATCTGTCGCTGCATTCATTTCACTATAACATTAAAGCTGCCGTCGGCAACATTTTTTTTATCATATTCAGTGTAATCGACACTATAATCCGACAGAACAACATAAATAAGGTGGTTTTAGAAAAAAACCCGAGCTTCTAACTCCACCTGGAGCGTGTTATTTGTTTTGCAAAAATCCAGCGCTCCCGCTTCATCAGGTCCAATCAGCGCAGGGGGGTGTGAGATCTGACTGTCAATCACAGGTCGTGCACACGCCACAGATCCCCCCTCACTCGCGCACGTTAATATCACATGCACACGCCACGCCTGAAGTTCGCCTGGAGATTGCATGAAGCGTGATGGCGGAGAGAAAATCTACTAACAAGCTTCCAATTCCTCGGTTATTGCTATCTATGGATAGACAGCCTACCTCCGAGTCCATGGTGTTGATAGATGCTGAAGAGACGGACGCGTTCACAGAAAATCAGGTACACACGCACAGTGACGCACTGACGAGCACGACCTCGATGGGAGGGTGCTCGCTGGTAGTGGGGAGGGGCGTGAGAGTTGTAAACATTCAACATTTTGGCTAATCGACCCAATCTGCCAGACTTGCCGACGGCAGCTTTAAATAATATTATCGTTTGTGCTATTATCTAGGATTGTGCTAAACTGCTTCTTTTGTGTTTCATATGGGTTATATATGGTTGGAACAACATGGTGAATAAATGACAAAAATGTCATTTTAGGTCATTTATTCCTTCAAAAATTGATTAATCCATCTAAATCTAAGAAAAACAAAAAACAATACAGCAATCATTCAGCATTTGAGGTCATTAGAACAACATAAATTACATTTGCAACTTCTACAGCCCCATTCACCGTGACACTATGTGCCCTACATCAGTGACTTATGGTCCAATTAGTATCTTTAGGTCTTGATGGATGGATTCTTGGGCCAGTAAAAAAAGATGAAAGTGTAGACCATGTCTCCCGAGCATAATGATGATATGCTGCCCACAAAAAGAAAAAGATGACAGCCCATCATTGGGTCACTTTCATTTCAAAGCACCCCTTTGTAAAAACAACTGTACACACTAGCTCATGTTAGCACAGTCTACATAGGCAGCTGTCTTCTAAGGCATCACCCTACTCACCTCCCAAACAGGGGCGATTCCAGGATTTTATTAATGGGGGGGTGGGGGGCACAGGGGGGACCAAGAGCGGGGGGCCATGGGAAACCAGAAAATTCAACTGGAAATACATACTTGTTTAGAAAATATTAAGCACGATTTAAAAAATCTTTGCAATGCCCAGTGCCCTAATATAGATGGTATTATATGTGGCACTGCACAAAAAGCCTGAAAATCATTTTGTATTTTGCATGGACTGGACCACACAGTTTTGTTCTAATAAAAAAAAAAAATCACATAGGCATTATTTAGTCATTTAACATGCTTTATTCTCAACACAAACACTGAATGTGTGTTTGTGTGTGTATGTGTCTGCGAACGTTCTCTGCATGAGATCTCTCTGACATGGTTTCTTCTTAAAGAAACCTTGGATGTCCTGTTACTGTGTAAAAATAAACAAAAACCCATTAAGTATCTAAATTAAAAAGTTGCATGTAGCTATGGTGTTAGTTAACATTCTCACATTTTAATGTTTACCACGCCACAGCTTTTTTGGAAAAAGATTATTGTGCCTTTAGTCTTTAAAACAACAGATAAAGTAATATTTATCTATTTTATATTTATGTGGTCGTGTGCGCTTCCGCGGAATAACACTGACAAGTCATCACTATATATTCTGCCGAAGTTACGTTAGCTAATACTAGCGACATATAATAGCTTGATCAGTCACACATGAAAGTAATCAGACTTACATACAGCCACCCCTAGACACACCCCTGCTCCCAAACAACATTTAATTGTGAGGCCTGAAATGCAGGCATGAAATGGGCTTGGTTTTTTCCATGGGTTCAGTGTCAGCTCTATCTCAAATAGCCCCAGTATGGGCCCTACATGGGTTTGTCCATAGGTTCAATGATGGCCCTATCTGAAATAGCCCCAGTATGGGCCCTACATGGGTTTGTCCATTGGTTCAATGATGGCCCTATCTGAAATAGCCCCAGTATGGGCCCTATATGGATTTGTTCAGGTGTTCAATGTCAGCCCTATCTGAATTAGCTCCAGCATGGGCCCTATATGGATTTGTCCATGGGTTCAGTGTCAGCACTATCTGAATTAGCCCCAGTATTCACACTATATGGGTTTTTACATGGGTTAAATGTCGACCCTATCTGTATTAGCCCCAGTATGGGCCTTACCTGGGTTCTTCCATGGGTTCAATGTTGGCCCTATCTGAATTAACCCCAGTAGGGGCAATACATGGTTTTTTTATTTTTTTTTTATTTTTTTTTATGGGTTCAATAGGGCCAACATTGAACCCATGGAAAAACCCAGGTAGGGCCCATAGACTAAATCTGATAGGGCCGACACTAAACCCATGGTTATACCCATGTAGGACCCATACCTTACGCCCATATCACACCTATATTGGCCCGCCATGAAATTTGGGCTGGGATTCTAATACTTCCCATTGAGTTTAGCTTAGCATGTTGCTAACTTAAAAATGGCTGTGTCTGAAATCTTAGGCAGCTTACATGTTGACTATTTTGCACTATCAGGCAATGACTTTGCAAGCAGCATTTGCGCACAAAGGTACAGTACCTCACTAAACGGACAGACTACTGATGTTACGTAATAACGGTTAATGATCAACAAAAATAGAGAGAGCTTTGGTGAAGGCTAAGCAAATATTTAATTACTACGATAGAAATGACATCAAAAGTGAAAAACGTTGGTCAAAAAACCTACATTTACTCACAAACTGCAACTTTCTGCCCAAACATTCTGCCCATCATCTTGGATTTGTCACTGAGCTCATTGCAATGCATTTTGTGATTGCCTCATCTGCAAAGGATTCATATGATGCTGCCTTAGAATTTCCCCAAAATTAAGTGTCCAAACATTTTTGTACCTAGGATGCCTTAAAATACCATCTAGGTAGGCAGCAAACTATTTGAAGCAGGGATACAGAGAAGAACTCTCTCAGGCAGTTACAACCACAGGACACAAATCCTATTTAGTCAATGTCAGATTACAGAGATTGTGAAGACAAACACACACACATTAGCTTGCACGGCACACAATCCATTATATATCAAAGTCAAGCGGATTCTTAATAGATGGCAGGACCTCTAGTGCACTAAGTATCCAGAGCAAGACAAGCAGGATTGGGCCGCCATATGTCTGGCACTATCCTCTATGGCAGGGCTGGGCAACTTCGGTCCTGGAGGGCCACTGTCCTACAGAGTTTAGCTCCAACCCTGAAAAAATCACCTGCCTGTAATTTTCTAGTAATCCTGAGGACCTTGATTAGCTTGTTCAGGTGTGTTTGATTAGGGTTGAAGCTAAACTCTGTAGGACAGTGGCCCTCCAGGACCGAAGTTGCCCAGCCCTGCTCTATGGCCACAAAAACCTCAAAGGAGATATCTGTCTCTGAGCATTGTATCATATAGACATGAGACATTTCCCTTCTTTTAAACGGCATCAAGTCTCCAATATATTGTTAAACTTGCATCCTGCATAAACTTGCATATCGCAATATGAGAAAAACGTGCATGCTTCTACATATTAGTGCCCACATTCTCCACCACAAACAAAGTGTAATGCATTCACGAATAGACTGAAAATTTTATTTATTTTTCTCCTAGGAAGCATTTAAAGTCAATCACAGTGAATGTTATTCAATTGTAAAATTCATTGTGTGCAATTACACTAATAGGATGCGTGTGCTCAATTTATGTTGTAAAGTGGAAGCTTGCTGACGTGTGTACTAACATTGTGTCTCTTCTACATAAACTTCACTAAGGACGCATCAACTCCCCCATTATACCATGGCAGTTCGCCCTGTAACCTTTAGCTCATTACGAATTACGTACTGAAGGCATGTCTGTAGAACAAAAAAACCCTCAATTAATTACGACGACCTCAAAAACTGTTAGCAACCTTTAGAAGACTAAAAAGTGTTTTCCCAAGGGAGCATAAAATTAATAATTTTTGCAAGAATATATTTATGAGAACACACACCTTTAGGCCATGTTTCGTACTAAACGTCAAACACTGTGTTCTAAGCAATGTGACAGAAGTCAGTGAACTCGCAGCATTATTATATACAAAATTAACAAACTTTCTGTCTGTCCAGGGAATCTTTTTTTTTTTTTTTATGAAAAGAGTATCAAGTAGTTTTTGTTCTCTGAGGCATAATCTAAATTTTCCATAAATTTCATAGATTATTTGTTCACACAATTGGGCAAACTTATAAAATGTAAAACTATCAATTTATTAAGAAACATTTCAGGAGTTTCTTTTTCATTTGCCATCCAATTTAAAATATTCAAATAAACTATATTTTCTTAATATTTCTAAATATTTTCAATATTTGTCATTTCATAGAATCCTGTCCTCAGTATCACTTTTCATCTGTTAATATGTACTAATATTCCATTAACTAAAAAAAGTTCTTCAGTTATATCATCCATGAGAGTGACATTATTTTGGTGGGGAAAACAACAGCACAAATATCAGTGAAATATAGCAGTGGATTTGCTAAATGCCCTGTCATGTTTTGTGGTGTTAGTTTTTATTTTTATTTTTTTTTTTTAAATAAATCCGACACTGAGTGATAAATAATAATAAAAAATCACAGAAATGAAAACATTTAAAATTTGTTGGTTACAAATATCAAACTGAAATTCAAACTGGTACTGTTGTATAAGCTTTTCACTTAAAGAGCAATGTCAAATTTGACATATTTATTTCCATCCTGTTATAAATTCCATTCAGTAAACTATCTTGCCACTGTCTAAATAATCAAGTCATAATTTATGAGCTTTAAGTGCCTGAATGTAACTAGAAGCTGTTTCTGTAAGTCTCGAATAACCTTTTATGATTTTTTTTTTTTACAAATTACAGCTATTCATTTTTTTAAAAGTAGAGTTCAAGTGGTGCTGCATAAAATGACCCAATGCTATTCCTGAATGAAGAATATTTCTCAAGGTTAAAATGAAAGTTTTATGCATCACATTCTGTAGAGTTGCTCAGACCTCCTTATTCTCTTGTCTTTGTTTTCAAAAGATTTAGTTTTGCTAAACTGCAATTACAGAAATATCTGTAAACTTGAAATCTGACCCTGAAATCTGAAAATCCGACCCTAAAGTGACGTGCTGACGCATTTAAAATTCAATGCAAAATCCACTAATGGAGTCAGCGAATGTGATGTGATATAAAGAGATTTGGTTCGGAAAACTTCAGAAAGACATTCAGGGTCATGTAACCACAAGAGGAAAGGTTATTTAAAAATGAAGACATTTTGATCGGCGCCTGTACAGTAAAGGTTGAGCAGTATCGCATCGAACGATAAACAACAGAGCTCAACAGTGGCCTTAGCTCTGGAAGTGTGTTTCCCTTTTTTTTTTCCTCCAATGACATTTACTTTTATTTATTTTTTAATTATGAACCAAACCAACCAACAATAAAAGCTTTTTGAAAAAAATTTAGCAAAATAGTTGTCTTTATGACTGAATTAACTATGTATGAAGCATTACCAATGAGTTGAATTGAATACTGAATAAAACACACTTGACTTAAAGTCATTGATTAAAGAATAAATTATAGTTTAGATTATAGTATATATCAAGTATAAAACAATACATTTTAAATATATTAAAAAAAATATTCTGATATATACAAATATATTTTCTGTAATGCTGGGTGAACTCAAAAACAAAGGGAGAGCTGGATCCATTTTGGATCCAACAGGAAGTGCAGCCGATGGCGGTTGGACCTCCGGGACCACCGGACTCTGATGCGCTGAGACCACTGGACTTGGGACCACCGGACTCTGATGCCCTAAGACCACTGGACTTGGGACCACCGGACTCTGATGGCCTGAGACAACTGGACTTGGGACCACCAGACTCTGATGCACTTGGATCTCTGAATTTGGATGCATGGACAATGTTGGGACCACCGGACTTGGATACGCTAAGACCACTGGACTTGGGACCACCAGACTCTGATGTGCTGGGATCTCTGAATTTGGATGCATGGACAATGTTGGGACCACCGATATGACAGCTGCTCGTACCGACATTAGCGGTGGGTCCGCAACACTGGAAGCCAGCCTTGAATGCCTTGGAACAGCCTTAGTTGCTTCAGGTGAAACAACCATGACGGCTGGAGACTTTGGACTTGGGAGCACCAGACTTAAGATCACCAGACAAGGAACCACAGGAAATCATGGTGGGTCAAGCTCTGCAGCCACCCCCAAAAAATTGTTTAGGGGAAGGGTCCTCCTTGACCCCCACAGTAAAGGAAAAACCACTTAACAAAAGTGCACAGACCAGAGACTGACTCAGTGACCCCCGAGGACCATCACGGATGATTATGTGTTGGTAATGGTTATTGGCAGTAAAAGGCAATGTGTCTGGGGAATCTGGGAGGTAGGCGATATCCAACACGGATGTATGATATTTGTTGGATAAGACTCGACAAGGAACACAAGAAACAAATACTGGGGTTTAAATACTAGAGGAGTAATAGACAAACGGGACACATCTGGGAATGATCACAGAACTAATCAACTAAAAAAATCGATCCAATCACAACAATACACGTGGTGACGTATCCAGAGCCCTATACGCTTAGCTACCAGCGGAGCTAACTGGTTCCTTCAAAACACGGAGTTCATGCCACCTTTCAAAAACCCTTCTGATATTTATCCTTGTTTTCGCATGGGCCCGGTTGCAGTCTCTATTTTTCTGTAGCCACTCCAGAGTCTTTTGCATTTTACAGTGGGTGAATCTCCAATTGTCACTGGTGATTGTCGTTTGCACCTTTCTGGATCTGCCATCAAATTGATAAGTTTAATTATATGAAGTGCTGTGAGAAAAGGCTATCTCCACCTCCAACATCCTCACACGCAATATAGCCTACTAGCCGAGACTCCTTCTTTATGTGTACAGATGTGACGTAATGACGCAAAGACATGCGCGAATTTCCTGCGGAAATCCACCAGTACCACTGGAATTAAAATCATTATTACAAGCTTACCGTTTTGAATCGAGCTAATGCAAGCAGATCGTTTTGAACACTGGCTGGTTATGTACTTGCTCACAAATTAATTTTGGATATTTTTTACGGACTGCAGCTTTAAATACAATCTTTGGTAACACGTTATTTCGATGGACCAGTTTAGACATTCTACTAACTAAAAGTAACTTTACAACTACATGTCAACTATCAGTCATTAGAGTATTAGCAGACTGTCTGCTTAATATCTGCGAATAACTTATTCTGATGGTCTCCCAACAGACATTCTACTGACAATAAGTAACTTTGAAAATACAAGTCAAGTTATTCTGCTAACCCAAACCGTCCACTAATACTCTAATGAGAGTTCATTGATTTGTAGCTGCAATGTTACATAGTTATTAGAATGTCTAAAGTAGACTATTGGAATGAAATCGTTTAAAACTAAAATTTAAATCACAATGGCTTTTACCAAAGCATGTATCATAATTTAATCTCAGAGCTCAGGGCAGGTCTGTTTTGTAAGGTTTATTCTGTATAGTATTGCAACAAGTCTATTTTATTATGGAGAAAATAAGTGTGATTTTTCAATTTGGAGCCCTACTGCGTTGCCCTCTTTCTTTGAATGATACTGAGTACATTTTGTTCTGTTTGCAACCATCACATTCAAAAGCATCCATTATCTTACATATTTTGTTTTTCTATCAACAATTGCTACCACAAGATTTGACAGTGTGATTTTAAGCCTTTTCTGAGATCTGGATTTAGTTCTGTTACTTTGTTTCCACAGACATTTGTCAAGACACCATAGTGCCTTAACCAGTGACAAATAAAAAATAAAATAAAAAAAATTTCTGAGCTGATGCATGATGCAACTTAATCCATATAATGACAAATAGTAACAATTCCTTAAAGCTTAATACAACACAGAAGTGGGTCTAGGTCTACTTGATCTAAATCTCAATCTTTTACGTTGCTTATTGATAACTGCCCAGTTAGTATTTCAATGCAGGGGAAAGGTTTTGGTGTTATATTCTTTTAGATTTGTATGTTTGTGTTTTGTATTGCTTTATATTTTATTGATTTGCTCTTATCCTTGAGTGCATTGAAATGCGCCTATAAATAAAAGGTATTACTATTAATAACATATTGATGACACATATATATTTTGTTTGTTTGTTGTCTGCACTGTCATAAAATGGTACAAGGATTCTCTATAAGTGGCAAATTGAAATAGCATGGTGTCTATAATGTCTATACTTACTTTAATTACAAGCCTGAAATAAGGAGCACAGCTGCTCATTAATGCTGAATAAAGCATATCACTTCATCCTTGTTTAGAGTACGGAGCTGAATAAATTAAAAAGGAAAGGTTGCTAAGGAAGAAGGAAAGTTGTACAAATGAGATATCCTTACCAGAGCAAAGCCCTTATAGTTGCTGCAGAAAGTAAAGGCCTTCTGGGACATCTGTGTCTAGGTCAATGCCGGGCAAATTGATCCCATAGAAAGTCTGCAGATTAAAAAAAACAGCTTTGCCCAGATTCTCCCTCACGCTTGGCTCTCAGGCTTGAAAGAATCCGATCCTGTGATCAATTAGCCTCCCGCATCGTATTTGAATCAATTAGGGCTGGCATAGTAAAAAAAAAGCTGACTTAAAAACAGCAGATTACATTTCTAATGATGAGATAAGGGCAGGGCTTCTGTTTTTTGCTCTTTATAACTTTTTATAAGTCTCATAAGACACATTCCCCGCTGAAATCAATAGATTCACAGCATTCTCTGATGCAGCACTAAATCTAGTGTCCTAAGACATAAGATTCATCATTCTTCCCTATATATGATTAGTGGCATGTTTACACAAAAAATAACTAAAAAGATAACCATAATGATAACTATATTAGCGTCCACACTAACGAATGATAATTTTATGTTTATTGAAAGCATGAACAATTGCGGCTTTAAATGCTCAAGCTCTTTAAATTTGGGTGAATTAGCTGTCAATGTTTTATTATTAATCAGCTGGAAAAATCCCTCTGAGAGTGATTTCAGTGATATCGTTCCTCTGTGTTATTATCATTATAGTTGTAGTGTGGACTTAGAATGATTATTAAAACAATTATAGTTATAATTATAGATATCGTCTCTGGTGTGAACGAGCCTCATCATGAAAAATTATAGTGACACTTACCATTGCAGTTATTCTCAACATGGTGAGTCGTGACTAAGAAAAGGAAGGAAGGAAAGAGAGGGTGGGAGGGAAGGAAGGAAGGAAAGAGGGAGGGAGGAAGGAAAGAGAGAGGGAGGGAGGGAGGGAGGGAAGGAATGAAGGAAAGAGAGAGGGAGGGAATGAAGGAAAGAGAGAGGGAGGGAAGGAATGAAGGAAAGAGAGAGGGAGGGAAGGAAGGAAGGAATGAAAGAGAGAGGGAGGGAAGGAATGAAGGAAGGAAAGGGAGGGAGGGAGGGAAGGAATGAAAGAGAGAGGGAGGGAAGGAAGGAATGAAAGAGAGAGGGAGGGAAGGAAGGAATGAAAGAGAGGGAGGGAAGGAAGGAATGAAGGAAAGAGAGAGGGAGGGAAGGAAGGAATGAAAGAGAGAGAGAGAGGGTAGGAAGGAATGAAGGAAAGAGAGAGGGAGGGAAGGAAGGAATGAAAGAGAGAGAGAGGGAGGGAAGGAAGGAATGAAAGAGAGAGGGAGGGAAGGAAGGAATGAAAGAGAGAGGGAGGGAAGGAAGGAATGAAAGAGAGGGAGGGAAGGAAGGAATGAAGGAAAGAGAGAGAGAGGGAGGGAAGGAAGGAATGAAGGAAAGAGAGAGGGAGGGAAGGAAGGAATGAAAGAGAGAGAGAGAGGGTAGGAAGGAATGAAGGAAAGAGAGAGGGAAGGAAGGAAGGAATGAAAGAGAGAGAGAGGGAGGGAAGGAAGGAATGAAAGAGAGGGAGGGAAGGAAGGAATGAAGGAAAGAGAGAGGGAGGGAAGGAAGGAATGAAAGAGAGAGAGAGAGGGTAGGAAGGAATGAAGGAAAGAGAAAGGGAGGGAAGGAAGGAATGAAGGAAAGAGAGAGGGAGGGAAGGAAGGAATGAAAGAGAGAGGGAGGGAAGGAAGGAATGAAAGAGAGAGAGAGGGAAGGAAGGAATGAAGGAAAGAGAGAGGGAGGGAAGGAAGGAATGAAAGAGAGAGGGAGGGAAGGAAGGAATGAAGGAAAGAGAGAGGGAGGGAAGGAAGGAATGAAAGAGAGAGGGAGGGAAGGAAGGAATGAAGGAAAGAGAGAGGGAAGGAATGAAGGAAAGAGAGAGGGAGGGAAGGAAGGAAGGAATGAAAGAGAGGGAGGGAAGGAAGGAATGAAGGAAAGAGAGAGGGAGGGAAGGAAGTAATGAGGGAGGGAGGGAGGGAAGGAAGGAAAGAGAGTGAGGAAATGATAGATTGAATAATAGAGAGAGGGAGGGGGAAGGAGGGAAAGAAGGGAGGGAGGAAGGAAGGAAAGGGAGGGAAGGAAAGGAAAGAGGGAAGGAAGGAATGAAAGAGAGAGAAGAGAGAGAAGGAAGGAAATAAAGAGAGAGGGAGGAAAGGAATGAAGGAAGGAAGGAAAGAGGGAGGGAAGGAAGGAAGGGGTTGAAGGAATGAAAGAGAGAGGGAGGGAAGGAAGGATAGAGAGGAAAGGAAGGAGAAGAGAGGGAAGGAAATATGGACTGCAGGTCTGTTCTTATAAGGTCACAGGCAGCAAAATAACTAAATAGGCTAATAATTAAATGCAACAAATAATATAACAACAGTGTAATACTTCAATAGTTAGGATAGCAAAAGAAAAATGCTTAGAAACTTTTAAAATAGAGGGGAAAATACTTCCCATATCTCACTTCTGCTTGGATTGGTAAAACTTTACCAATTCCATTTGTTAACATTAGTTAACTACATTAGTTAACATGAACCAACAATGAACAATACTTCTAGTTCCAAAGCATTCATTAAACTCAGGTTTGCATTATCTATGAAAAGCACTCACTCTCTCTCCCGTTCAACGCACACACATGCAGTAGACACAGATGGAAACATTCACGCGCACAGAAACACGTCAGCGCTACCCTGCGACTTAATAGTTCAGCATCTGCAAAACTACATGACTTTCTCAGCATCGAGACAATAACGTCGCTGTTATTGAAGCGGTTAAACTTACAGTCTCGCTATTAGTTGCCTAACACTGTTGAGAGATGAACAGACTCAAGTAATTCACACATCTATCAATCTCTCTCCAATAACTGTATTCAACTGTAATAATTGGCGCAAGCCTCTAGTACTATAGCTCTAAAATAACATTTTGGAATTAACAATGGAGGCTTGGTATGAGATGTATAAGAAATCAGTCCAACACACAGAGCGTTTTAAGGACAAAAACCATACAAATGTCTTGAAATAAAACATCTAAACAGTGTCTTGAGGCATGGTAAAGTGATACCAGTTGATTTTATACTCAACTCTGTAGTGAATAAAAGCTGTTAAATGCTCCGAATGCTGTTTGAATTCTCCATAAACAATTTAAGTTGCCATTATTATTGCTGTATTGATGTTCCTCTCTCAGGTGTAAGTTGTCTGTTGCCGTCTTCCTCCACAGAACAAATATTGATCACCGACAACACGTGGTCAATTTTCTCCATTATTTTCTTGTACTCCAGCCATTCGCAGTGTGTTTGTCAAAGAGAAGGATGCCATCCGCCAAGCTGTGCACTGCGGAAACATCTGAAGTGCCAGAACTATTTAACGGCCTGTTTATTTTTGTTATCAATGCTTTTTTTTTCATATCTCATGAGTCTTAAATAGCAACTGAGAGGCAGTAATTAGTGAGAAAAGGCTCTAAGGAGAGATAATTGGGTTTGGTAGACATAGTTACAAGGAAGTAGTTTAGTTGCAGGAATATTCTGTCAGTCAGAGAGCCAATTAACGGCATCCGACTGGATCCGAAACATCCTTTGTAAAAACTGCTGCGAGGTAAGTGTGTAAATGAGTTGCATTTATGCTTAGAAATATTGAGGTCAGGTAAAAGAAGGCGTAGTGGATGTCAAAGGTCATTTTGACAGAAGTTTCAATATGTGGACAGTAAGGCTATTTAAAATGCTGCGTGCAACACTAGGCGTTCTCCACTTTTCTGAGGATAAGGAACGTTGGACAATTTTGAAGCTCCTTTAAGATTTAAGGAAAGCTATATGCACTGTAATAAATAACACATATTGTATTGCCATGGAAAGATAATGAATGCTTGCTATATTTGGAACGCAGTACACCTGCTCAGATTCAGCTCATAAATTATACCAACTTGCCAGCTTGGCATTTTTTTATATGCTAGACTCACCTGGAAATGTCTAGACTCACGTAAACAGAAAATACATGCATGACACACATACTTCAGCACTATTACACGCTTTGTTTCACAAACAGTATGAATTTTGACTAAAAAACCCCAAAAGAAATTAAATTCTGTAATAATTTACTCACTCTCTTGTTGTTCCAAACTCGTATGTCTTTTTACCGTAGAACATAAAAAAACATATTTCACAGAATGTCCATGCTGCTCTTTTCCATACAATAAAAGCATAAAGTGATCAGGGACTATATAGCTAAAATAATAATGAATACTGTGAAACACAAGTCTACTGAAGTTATACTATAGCTTTATGGGAGATTCAGTCCAAAAAAAGCACTGTTAGACATGAGAACCAATGCTGTGTCTTTTACATTACGTCAGGACGTGCCGAATTTGAAAATGCGCATATGCAAACAAGATTTTAGAGGCACTTGTTTGATCTCTCTGATGTCAATGAAAAACTATTATAAAACAAAACAAGAATAATCAACAACATATTTCAATATTGGTTACTGACAGTGCAACAAAGAAATGAAGCACAATAACGTTGACTAAAATATTCATTTTGATAAAATATTAGTTGTTGGACATTACATTTAGCTTTTAAATTAGTATTATTAAAAAAATAATCACAGATAATCAACAGATTAATCGATTATCAAAATAATTGTTAGTTGAAGCCCTACTGTGAATTACGTATTACATGTTTCATCCCCAAAAACATAAATGTCCAAACACCCACCACATTTCAAAAACATTCCTTTATTATAAATAAATTATTTGTATAAAAAGTTGAATTGGCATGCTTCCAACATGGCATTTGCACACTCACAACCCAAGGTTATAGACCAGAGTAGCCAATACAAGAGACAAACGCATTTTTCCAATGCAGGTCTGACACTGTGGGACAAGAATGAAAAAAATTTCACAACCACAAAATACTTACAATTAGAATAACATGTAACATGGTCGACTCCAATATTTGTTCTGTTTCTTTAAACTTTTGTATTTTTTTTTCTTACCCCTCTTTGCCAGTGTCCCGTTTTATTGGCTGCCCACGTAAATGGCAGCTTTTGTCTCCATTTTTTGGATGTCCGCCTAGGCTTTCTTATAAAATATCCAAGAAAAAAAAAAAAGTCCAAGAGTCCATCCTCTTGTCCACAAACAACACTGATGTCTCATGCTTGGGTTTCAGTCATTGGATCCTGTTCTGCCGGATCCATGCCAAACCATTTTCAGGATGTGCAGTCATATGGCATGATTGGTGTAGCTGACGTAGGTTGTTTTTGTGGACGGTGCTGAAAATGAAAATAGCCAGTTAAACAAGACTGCTGTGTATCGGAAGACACAAATGTCACAGCAAGAGATGGGAGAATTGTAGAGTTGGGGAACTTATAGATTCTGAACGTAGCTCTGCAACCATCAGGATAAAATTCTCACTTTGTTTCATAGATTGAAAATGATTTTGCTGCTTCCTTTCATTTAAAAGTAAGAAGAAAAAAATTGAGAAAGTAATAACACTCTTTTGTAATGCCTTTATCTTGTGCCTTTTTTGCAGAAATGGTTTGAGTAGTGAAAAGTCATTCAAAAAAGAATTCATGGCATGCTTCAAAATTCAATTAAAATCAAAACGAACCCTTATTTTAGACATTCGCTCAAACAGAAAATATGCACATAAAACTTCCGACATCACTTAACCGTCATGAAACCCATTCGAGTTTCTCTTTTCAAAAGGTGAATTTTGGCCACTCAATGTCATGAAAGTGAATGAGAACTGGGACTGTCAGGCTCTAAAATGATAAAAAAGCACCAAAAAAAAAAAGCATAAAAATGGCCCATATGTAATATATTCCAAGTCTTTGGATAGCTTTATGACAAACAGACTGAAACTTTGAAGACAAATCATTCTTTTGGTTGGAATGATTCATTTATATTGATCCGGTCACAGCAGTTAAGTGTTTACTAAAGAGGAAGATTTTCAGTGAAAAACGACTTGAATTTCAGTCTTGTTGCGTCTAGAGGATTTGAAATATACTATACTAGTCATATGGACCTCTTTTATGGTGCTTTTGTAGCATTTTTGAAGCTTGAAATCTCAATTCTTTGAAACTGCACAAAAAAGCACGTTATTCTAAATTTCTCCTTTGTGACATCAGGGTCATTTAATAATGTCAGGATTTTCAACTATTTCTCAATAATAGCCAATAATCTCTTTAGGTTCAGTCACATTCAGGGTCATAACCACCATCTGTGCGAACGGTGCTTCATAGTTCATAGCTAATGTGACCGCACATTTACACTTCAAATATTGTTCTAATAATGGGCCCATATTGCTACTAATACCTGTGCAGAACTGACTCACAACAACACTGATTAGCATATTTGAATGTTGTTCACTAAAACGGACATAGTAAAACTGCAATGAGAAACACCAAAACGTGTTTGTCCTCTAAATGGTATTCTCTACATTCATTACATGGTACATTTGACTCTCATTATGAACTGGCCCAGTGTTAGAGCCCTTTAGCCGAGGGGTCATGGCACATTAGTGAGGGTCTGAACATTTGCATTAACTTTTACAGTGCTGTGGATGCTGCCCTTGCCCTGGTTAATGATCGGATCCTTCATGTAAAAGGTAACACCACACTGGCTGCTGAAGTACAGTCTGTTTCCATGAGCTTGCAGTCAGTAATTCAGATTTTATAAGAGATCTAGTGTTAGCGTCAGACAATGCTGGCAGCATAGCTAATGAATTAGCAATGATCCTCTAGTGAATGCATCCTTATCTGCTTCATTTCCTCATAATAAAAAGCTTCAGATGACAAGATAAATGGCAAAGAGAGTAACCGATGCGAACATTTTAGCAGCATTGAAGTTATCAGTTCATTAGAACAAAGATCATACACAGCTTAGCCACCATTAAAGGAATAGTGACATTACCGTAATATACTGTATTTACTTTGTTAAATATATGAATGTAATGTATGTGGGTCAATGACATTTAAGAGTATGCATGATAAATAATTATTTATTTTTTTAATCTATTTAAAAAAACAAACATACTCTTTGTATTCATGTTGGTTTTATTGTTTTTAGTTTTTTTTTAAGAATAATTGTTAAGAAGACTCTAAAAATGTAATGTGGTGCAACCACAAAGTAAAAAGTAATACAATATTTTCCTTACACATTGAATATATATTTTTTTTTTGTATACGTTATTTTCAAAAATATATTGAAATGTTGAATTATTAATTAATAAATATAAAAGTTTCTATATTTATGTGCACCACATGACATGACATCCCAATCCCAATCAGGTAGAAATTATGAGTGAAAATTGTTTAAGAAAAAATCCCAGTCCAATAAATCATGAATGACACAATCATGTAAATTCATTGGTTAAAAGAATGAAAAACTTGAAAAATATTATTAAAACTTAATTTACAGAAACTAGGAGTGTTGGGCCTTCAAACATTGTTGTCAAAAAGGTTGAGAACGTACTCGGTTACTAACGTAACCTCGGTTCTCTCTAGAAGAGGGAACGAGTACTGCGTAAGATATCTTACGCTAGGGGAAAATCCTTTTTCCGCGAGATATTGAAGCCAAAAATTATCCTTAATTTTGTAATAATGCAAAACGCGTTGCGGCAGCATGCAGACATAGGCGAGACAGCTCGCGCGCCTATTGGCTGCTCTGCGGCAACTGCAGCAGCCTATCGAGCGAGGCCTGGCGTGACGCCAGACCCAATCAGGGCACTTCGCGCCCGCTGCGTCACGTCCCGCCGAAATGGGCGTGGTCTAGGCCTATAAATACCGCTCGCAGGCAGCTATTATCTGGTTTTTCATCATCGAAGCAACCAGAGCGTGTGCATGCACGGCAAGATACGCAGTACTCGTTCCCTCTTCTAGAGAGAACCGAGGTTACGTTAGTAACCGAGTACGTTCTCTTACGAGAGGTCTCTCGTACTGCGTAAGATATCTTACGCTAGGGGACCCAATGCAAAACGCTGTGCATGCTGAGATCTGACACCAAAGACCCAAGGGCGAAAGCCCGGGGTACATATAGTGCACAATCACTCAGGGAACTCACAGGGAGTCCAGGAAGAGGGAGGGGCGAAGCCGCACTCTTCCACATATGGCAGCGTCGCTGAGACGCGAATTTCATCATACAGACAGGGCGGGGTACGGCCTGAACTGATGGGGGAATGTGGGTCTTACACAGTTTGCCCAGGCACATCTCGTGCTGCTACTTTTTTACTGTCGAACATTGAGCTGTGCTCAGTAGACGCAGCATTCTGAGCTGATCGCATCAGGTCAGACAATACTGGTAAACTTAGACCGACAGCAGCCTGGCCTGCAGGGCGGGAACCTCTAGGTTATAAAACCTTATAAATGTAGACGGGGAGGCCCAGCCTGCCGCCATACAAATATCTTGCAAGGCAATCCCACTTGACCAGGCCCACGAAGAGGCCATGCCTCTCGTGGAGTGCGCTCTGACACCCAACGGGCACTGCATGCCCTTGGAGGCGTATGCCAGCGCTATAGCATCAACTATCCATCTGGATAGGCTCTGTTTCGACGCGGCTAGTCCCTTAGAACGTCCGCTAAACGAAACAAAGAGCTGCTCCGTCTGTCTGAAACCAGACGAGCGAGACACATAAGCTCGTAATGCCCTGACTGGGCAAAGGAGGCTCGCGTCTCTTTCCTCATCAGGGACCGGTAGGGCTGACAGGGAGATAACCTGCGCCCTAAACGGTGTGTTGAGGGATTTCGGAACATAACCGTGCTTAGGTTTGAGTATAACTTTTGAGTCATTAGGCCCAAACTCCATGCACGCCGCGCTCACAGAGAGCGCGTGCAGATCCCCTATGCGCTTCACCGAAGCGAGAGCCAGCAAAAACACCGTCTTGAAAGACAGGTGTTTCAAATCGATTGACTGTAAAGGCTCAAATGGCGCACCTTTCATGGCTTCCAGAACCGTAGAAAGGTCCCATACGGGGACTGAGGGAGGTCTGGGAGGATTCAGTCTCTTAGCCCCTCTAAGGAAGCGGATGACTAAATCGTTCCTTCCTATTGACAGACCAAGCGTTGTTTCTGAGAACGCTGCTATAGCCGCCACATAAACTTTGAGCGTGGAGGGGGCCCTGCCCCCATCCAACAGCTCTTGTAGGAAGGAAAGCACCTCCGCCACACCACAGTCTGTGGGTGACACACCACGGGCTGTGCACCAGCCCGAAAACACTGACCATTTCGAGGAATAGAGTCGTCTCGTAGACGGAGCTCTAGCCTGCGTGATCGTGTTTAATACTCCTTCAGGGAGTCCAACATGTACCCGTTGATGGCCCAGACATGAAGGGACCATAGTTCCGGGTGAGGATGCCAGATCGAACCGTGGGCCTGTGAGAGGAGGTCTCTCCTCACTGGTACTGGCCACGGGGCAGTACTCGCTAACTGCATCACGACTGGGAACCAAGGTTGGTTTTTCCAGAACGGTGCCACCAGCAGTACTGAGCATCCTTCTTCCCTGATCCGTTCTATCACCTGAGGCAGGAGAGAGACGGGGGGAAAAGCATAGAGCGGGCGGCGGGGCCACACATGGGCCAGCGCGCTCCTGCTCTTGGAGAAAAATTCCTGACAGTGAGCGTTTTCTTGAGACGCAAACAGGTCTACTTCCGCCCTGCCGAATTTCTTCCACAGCAGTTGGACTGTCTGTGGGTGTAGAGACCACTCGCCTGCCGGAACATTGTTCCTGGACAGTCTGTCCGGTCCTATATTCAGGAGCCCTGGCACGTGCGCTGCTCTGAGCGAGCGCAGGTTGCACTGAGCCCATACCAGGAGGCGTTCTGCCAGCCTGTACAGGTTCTTGGACCTGAGGCCGCCCTGGCGATTTATGTAGGACACCACAGACATGTCCGAACGGACCAAGATGTGGCGTCCTTTTATCTGGGGACAAAAACGCGTCAGCGCGTTGTCTACTGCCAGCATTTCGAGGCAGTTTATGTGCAGGAGCTTCTCTCGTTCCGACCACTGGCCGAAGAACGGTCTGCCCTCGAGCAGCGCTCCCCATCCCGAGGTGGACGCGTCCGTGGACACCACTTTCACCCTCGAGGAAGTCCCCAGGCTTACACCTGATTGGTACCAGTCGTTCGCTCTCCAAGGTTTCAGAGCTGTGACGCACTTCTGATTGACCCTGAGGCGAAGCGAACCGGATGCCCACGCTCTGCGTGGGACTCGCGCTTTCAGCCAAAACTGCAGCGGGCGCATGCGGAGCAGGCCCAGCTGGAGCACTGACGATGCTGAGGCCATGAGACCTAGCATCTTCTGAAATTTCTTGAGCGGGACAGACGCGCCACAGCGAAACGCGTTCGCTGTGCGTTGAATGTCTACCGCGCGCTGTGGCGATAGTCGCGCTATCATGGACAGCGAGTCCAATTCTGTGCCCAGGAAAGATATCTTCTGACTGGGTAACAGAGAGCTCTTCGCCCAATTGACACTGAGACCCAAATCCTCAAGGTGATCGAGTAAAATGGTCGTGTGTTCTATGAGCACTGCGCGAGATTGCGCTAGAATCAGCCAATCGTCCAAATAGTTCAGCACTCGCATGCCTCTCATTCTGAGAGGTGCGAGCGCCGCGTCCATGCACTTCGTAAATGTACGGGGTGCCAGGGACAAACCGAATGGCAGGACTGTGTACTGATATGCCTGGCCCTCGAAGGCGAATCTCAAATATCGCCTGTGACGTGACGCTATCTGTATTTGAAAATACGCGTCTTTCAGATCTATTGACACAAACCAATCTCCTTGGCGAATCTGCACAAGGATTTGTCTGGTCGTGAGCATCCTGAACTGTCGCTTCACAAGCACTTTGTTCAGTTGCCTTAGATCTAGTATGGGTCTGAGACCCCCGTCTTTTTTCGGTACCAGGAAGTATCTGCTGTATAGCCCTCCTTCGCTCTGAACTTGAGAGAGAGGCTCTATGGCTCTTCGGGCTCGAAGTAAATGTGCTACTTCTGTTTTTACCGTGGTCTCGACGCGCGCCACATAGCGGCGAGGGCGTCGGCGAAACTGCAGCGAATAGCCTCTTTTTATAATGTTCAGCACCCACTTCGAAACCCCGGGCAGCTTTGCCCATGCGTCTGCATGGATAGCTAGGGGTTGAATACGAAGCGCGCTCCGCTCGCTCTGCAACACAAGCATCGCGCTCGTGACATTTGAGGCATGGGGCGCGCTGATAACAGCGGGCAGATTGCCCGCGCTCGACTCCTCTGCGGTGGTCAGCCGCGAGGGGGAGGGCTGGGCGGTTCCCGTGGGAACTGTCATGTCTATGTGTGGATGTGGGCGCGGGACAGCGGGCACATTTATCACACCGAAAGCATCGTTCGCTTGCGTGAAGCGAGTGCACGTTGGTTTCGTTTTTACAGAAACCGTGAGACATGCATAACAGGTGTTAGTGGGTACTGGGTAGTGGGCACATTCACCATGTTTGAAGCGCAACCGATCTGAGTCGGTTTTATGTGCACGAGCCCTGTGTGACAGGCTGTGCTTGTGTGTAGGGATGGGCACTGGGCAGTGGGCATTCTTACTACACATGAAACACCATCGGCCGTGGCCGGGACACCAGAAAATACACTCTTTTGGGGATTTATCTGGGTAGCCGTGAAAACGACATTTGTGTGCAGGCAAGCGGGTGACAGAACCGACTTGTTGGCTGCAGAAAACACTGGAACAGTCACATTTGCTGGAACTGGACGAGCGAATAGCTTTGGTGTGAGTCTGGCCGCAGCGGGACTTAAACACCGTCGTTTTCCTAGCTGTGCTAGGACGACTTCGGGGCCTCGGGCTTCACCGTAATCCTAGGTCGCGAGCCACGTACAGCGGGGCGGCGACCGGATGAGCGGGAGCGCGGTCTCGCGCTTCGGGCCTGGCGGCGCTGTGAAGTGGAGGCAGTGGACGGTGGCTGTGGCTGTGAGCTCTGAGCAGACGGTTTCGCACGGCCTGCTGCAGAGCTGGAGCGCTTCGGGAGGAAGTGCTTCATAGCCTGTGACGCTTTCTGTACCTCTGCGAATCTCTCCGCGAAATCCTTGACGGAGGATCCAAAGAGGCCTGTGGCGGAAAGCGGGGCGTCGAGGAACGCGGTGCGCTCAGACTCGGCCATTTCCGAGAGCGTCAGCCAAAGATGTCTCTCAGTCACGGTGAGAGAGGCCATATTCCGTCCAATGGCTTGCGCTGCAGACTTAGTAGCACGGAGAGCGAGGTCCGTGGCACTCCTTAAGTCCGGCACGCAGATCGCGTCAGGTCCTTCCTCATCCAGCTTACGGAGGAGATCGGCCTGGAAGATCTGAAGCGTTGCCATGGTGTGCAGCGCTGACGCAGCTTGCCCGGCGGCGGAGAAAGCGCGGTGGAGCAGGCTTGACGTCGTGCGGCAAGCTTTAGAGGGTAGGGCCGACTTAGCACGCCGTCCAGCAGAGGGCGGGCATAAGTGGGCCGCTATCGCCTCTTCGACCGGCGGCAGCGAAAGGTATCCTTTGTTCTTGGCATCGTCAACAGCGGAGAATGCCAAAGAAACAGCAGGACGCACTCTAGCCGAATAGGGGGCGTTCCAGGACTTGGCGACTTCTTCGTGTAACTCAGGAAGAAAAGGCGCCAGTCTGGACGCAGGCGAAGCGCGCTCCCCAGGCAGGAAAAATCCATCCAGCCGGTTGTGAGCGGGCTGCTCAGGCGAAGACCACTCGAGGCCGAGGCTCTCTTGCCTGACGACGTGCGGGCAGGGGGCGCGGGGTCCTCAGTCCCCAATCCTCACTGCCTGACGCCAGGATAGAGCAGGAATCATCCTCTCCCAGCAGGGCTTCCTCATCCACGATGTCAACGGAAGCGGCGGCAGACGGCGGCCGCTGTCCGTCAGGAAGCGAGGCTGACGAAGCCGGGGAAGCAAGCGGGCGAACCGGCGAGCTTTGGCGGCTGAGGGAGGGTTCCGGGGCTCGCTGGGCACGGCGCTTTTTACGTCGCGACGCCGCGGCGGGCGGGGGAGCAGTCTCGGTGAAGAAGGCTAGGCGAGTCTTCAGAGTCGCCATTGCCATCAGCTCGCAGTGAGGGCAGCCGCCGTCAGCGAGCGCGAGAACTGCATGTTCCTCACCCAGGCAGGAAACGCAAACCACGTGGCGGTCCCCGTCGCTGAGTGTGGCTCTGCACGAGCCGCAGGAAGGCATCTTTAAAAAGACGCTAGCTCTTTTAGAATGTGTGTCGTGGCGGCGACACACACACACAAAAGTACAGTGTAATAAGGAAAGGATATAAGCGCCGGAAAGCGCAGCAGGAAGGCAGGAAGGCGGCGCGGCCAGCGACTTCAGTGACTCGTCCCGCTGAAGGTGCTCTCTCTCAGACGGCGCGGCTTCTTCTCCAGCTCCAGCGATGCGTGTGCTTCGCTTGAAGGATGAAAAATCAGATAATAGCTGCCTGCGAGCGGTATTTATAGGCCTAGACCACGCCCATTTCGGCGGGACGTGACGCAGCGGGCGCGAAGTGCCCTGATTGGGTCTGGCGTCACGCCAGGCCTCGCTCGATAGGCTGCTGCAGTTGCCGCAGAGCAGCCAATAGGCGCGCGAGCTGTCTCGCCTATGTCTGCATGCTGCCGCAACGCGTTTTGCATTATTACAAAATTAAGGATAATTTTTGGCTTCAATATCTCGCGGAAAAAGGATTTTCCCCTAGCGTAAGATATCTTACGCAGTACGAGAGACCTCTCGTAAGAGAACCACCAATTTAAGAGGAAATAAAATATTATGTCGAACTACTTAAGGTTTTCTTTTCAAGTAAAGAACCCTGTTTTTTTATTTTTTACTTTATGCCAAAACAAATTTCAATACACAAACTAAAGACACACTGTAAAAAGTTATCAGTTGACTTAATTTGAAGGCAACGGGTTTCCTCACTTTTAAGTTAAGTAAATTAACTTCATGTGTAATTGAAAAAATTAAGTTATGTGGAATTTCAATTACATGAAGTTTAATACTTATTTTTAAGGCAACAGGTTTCCTCACTTTTTTTAAGTTAAGTAAACTGATCACTTTTTACAGTGCATGATTTGCATTTTTAATGTATTTTTAAATAAATGAATAGATTAGCATCATGTCATTGACCCATGTTCCACATTAACATTATAACAAAGTGTGCATGTTAGAGAAGACTGTACTCACTACTATTGTCCCCACTCTCACAGAGTTCGGTTTTCACCTCTCCATTGGGCCGTTCACTGGCCAGCTGACTGAGCTTGTTTGTCATGGTGGCAGCGGTGACGATGGCCTTGAAGCTACGCTTGCGTTTGGGCACGTTCTGCTCCGGGTGCAGGATAATGATGTAGACTTTGGGCATGTAAAGCATCCCCAGAGACACGGACGCACTCAGGCTCAGAGAGACGGTCAGTGTGGCTGTCTGAATGTACATCTAGAGTGAGAAAAGAAGAGGGTTATATCAACGGTTACAGTACGGCAACAAAGTGCGCCGCCCTATAGGCGACAATGTCTAATGAAACACAAAACCATATTTTCTTATTTTAATGTAACAAAAAGAGAAAAAAAATCCTAATCACTTAGGAAAATTATTATTTACTTCTTTGAGTTTATCTTAAGACATTCATTGAATTCCGTAAATTTTTTCGTTAATTTAGCCCCTTGTTTCTAGGACTGAACCAGGATCCTCCTTCAATGTAAGTCTATGGAAATTTTTGTCTTTTGTTTTATTGTCCATCAGATTAAAATTATATTTCAAATGGCACACCTCTCCTCAACAAGCCACACAATTTGATGTATCATTCCTTAGCACTTGTGCGGGATGAGTTGCGCACCAAATTTGGGTTAGGGATTTGTTCAGATGCTAATGTAGCTAGGTAGCTAACGCAGAAAGCGATGAATTAATGTTAATATTGTTATATTAGTGGATTATTTAGTTAATGTAACCCCAGGATCAGGTATGACAGGTATGACATTTTTTCAAATATCTAAGCAATTTCAATAATGCTAATGTTAACAAATTCACAAACCTCAGATGCAACCATACGCCCAGAGCAAGACAATTTAAAATGTTGATTTATCTTTGGCCATGTCTAAGAGTTTGATAAATGGCTAACTTCGCTAACAAATATATTACTACTTTCCTTACCTTGGGTGCGAGTGATCAGTAAGCTAACGAGCAGTAAATGATAACATATGCCTGCTGTGGGTGAAGCAGATGATAAAGCTCCTAACGTTTATATTAAGGTGCTGAGAATGAATGAGCCGAGG
Organism: Leuciscus leuciscus; assembly: GCF_965113295.1. Classification (NCBI taxonomy): domain Eukaryota; kingdom Metazoa; phylum Chordata; class Actinopteri; order Cypriniformes; family Leuciscidae; genus Leuciscus; species Leuciscus leuciscus. The sequence goes on along the minus strand of NC_138724.1, from coordinate 16,294,422 downwards.
TTTTTAGGTCAGGAGTGGAGAATCTAGAACACTGCACGAAGGTGTAATTCCATACTACTCCTTAGTTGAGACTGAAATCAAATTAACTGTATTACTAAGTACTGACGTGGGCAAAGAGGTAAACACATCAGCAGAGGATTTCATGTACTGTCTCTCCAAGACAACAGAGCACTGCCATCCTGTCAAGGAAACGACTGCGCACAATACTCACTGAATCTCCTTTTGAATTGTAATTTTATTCAAGTCTAACCTTGTGACCCCAGTACCACTCTTTTGTGTAAGTCTCCATACTGCCGGACAGTAAAAGGAAGGCCTCTCGCTGAATAATAAATGGGAGAAACTACCAACATAATGTAGCGGCTGTGCTGTGGCAATGGAAGTACTGCATTTTAAATCAAAGAAGCAATTTAGAATTTCTTCTAGAATGGTCATGTATTTTAACTGGACCCCCAGCTGGGAAAAATGGGCTAAACTGCTTGCTGGTCACTCAGCCTGGGCTGCGTTTCCAAAAAGCATTGTTAGGCAAATATGTTCGCAAGGTCAGTCGTTAGCAACATAGTTCAACAATTCAGCATGTCCTGAAACCATAGTTCAAATGAACATTTGCAAACTTGTGTGGGTGGTTCTACAGCTCTCGACCTGTGATTAGAAGCATAGTTTCTTGTTAAAATTACGTGGACATATACTGTAGATCTTGCTCTTGGGCAAAAGAAGCAAGATAACATGCAGTGTTATATATATACAAATTTAAATCCATATCTTTTAGCGTGTCAACAATTAGTGCTGTTTTTGAAGAGAGAGAATGTGCATAAGTGCATAAGGGACTCTGGAGAAAGATATAAGAGGGAACTCAGGATTAATCAATCATCAAATAAAACGTACTCGGTTACTAACGTAACCTCGGTTCTCTCTAGAAGAGGGAAGGAGTACTTGCGTAAGTATCTTACGCTAGGGGAAAACTTCTTTTCCTCGAGATATTGAAGCCAAAAATGATCCTTAATTTTGCAATAATGTAAAACGCATTGCAGCAGCATGCAGACATGGGCGAGACAGCTCACGCGCCCATTGGCTGCTCTGCGGCAACTGCACCAGCCTATCGATAGAGGCCCCTCATGACGTCAGAACCAATGAGGGTGCTTCGCGCCCATTACGTCATGTCCCGCCGAAAGCGGGTGGGGCTAGGGCTATAAATACGGCCCAGAGAGGCTGGTTTGGTCAGTTTTTCATCGCTGAAGCGAATCAGAACATGACGCATGCACGGCAAGATACGCAAGTACTCGTTCCCTCTTCTAGAAAGAACCGAGGTTACGTTAGTAACCGAGTACGTTCTCTTACGAGAGGTCTCTCGTACTTGTGTAAGTATCTTACGCTAGGGGAACACAATGTAAAACGCCGTGCGTGCTTGAGACATAACACTAAAGTCCCAAGGGCAGGTGCCCGGGGCTCATACAGTGCCTAATCACAAGGGACTCACAGAGAATCCGGGAAGAGGGGCTAGAATAGCATCATTCCTGTAATATGGAGCTCTGATAAGAGCATGTTATATCAAGTGTTCCACACAGCCAGGGCGAACTCGGCCTGGACTGGTAAATATGGGGGACTTACGCACTGCCCACAGAAGTATACAGACGATCAGTGATCGACGCTCTAGCAGTTTCAGCATCCTGAGCCGATAGCATCGGGCGGGCAATACTGAAAAATTAAACCGAGAGCAACCTAGCTTGTAAAGCGGGAACCTCGAGGTTATAAAACCTTATAAATGTAGACGGGGAGGCCCAGCCTGCCGCCATACAGATATCTTGCAAGGCAATCCCACTGGACCGAGCCCACGACGAGGCCATGCCTCTTGTGGAGTGCGCTTTGACACCTATCGGGCATTGCAGGCCCTTGGATGTGTAAGCTAGCGCTATAGCATCAACTATCCATCTGGATAGACTCTGTTTTGATGCAGCTAGTCCCTTAGAACGTCCGCTGAACAAAACAAAGAGCTGCTCCGTCTGTCTGAAAACAGATGAGCGAGACACATAGGCTCTTAACGCCCTGACCGGGCAAAGGAAGCCTGCGTCCCCTTCCTCTTCAGATACCGGCAGGGCCTACAGGGAGATAACCTGTGCCCTAAACGGTGTATTGAGGGATTTAGGAACATATCCGTGCTTTGGTTTGAGTATGACTCTCGAGTCATTAGGCCCAAACTCCATACACGTCGCGCTCACTGAGAGCGCTTGCAAATCCCCTATGCGCTTCACTGAAGCGAGAGCCAGAAGAAACACTGTTTTGAAAGACAAGAGTTTCAGGTCTATTGACTGTATTGGCTCGAATGGGGCACCTTTCATGGCTTCCAGAACCGTGGAAAGGTCCCAAACGGGAACTGAGGAAGGTCTGGGAGGGTTCAGCCTCTTAGCTCCTCTAAGGAAGCGAATGACCAGATCGTTCCTTTCTAATGACTGGCCAAGCGGTGGTTCAGCGAACGCTGCTATGGCCGCCACATAAACTTTGAGTGTGGATGGGGTTCTGCCCTTATCCAGAAGCTCTTGTAAAAAGGAGAGAACCTCCGGCACCCCACAGCGTGAGGGTGAAGTGCCACTCGCTGTACACCAGCTAGTGAACACAGACCATTTTGAGGAATAGAGCCGCCTCGTAGATGGAGCTCTAGCCTGTGTGATTGTGTTTAACACTCCCGCTGGGAGGTTAACGGGTACCCGTTGATGGCCCACACATGTAGGGACCAAAGCTCCGGGTGAGGATGCCAGATCGAGCCGTTTGCCTGCGAGAGGAGATCCCTCCTCACCGGTATCGGCCACGGGGCGGTACTCGTCAGCTGCATCAGGACTGGAAACCAGACTTGGTTTGTCCAAAAATGGGGCAACGAGTAGCACCGGGCATCCGCTCTCCCTGATTCGCTCTAACACCTGGGGTAGGAGCGTGACAGGGGGAACCGCATAGAGCGGGCAGCGGGGCCACGTGAGCCAGCGCATCCCTGCTCTTGGAGAAAAATTCCTGACAATGAGCGTTCTCTTGAGACGCAAATAGGTCTATTTTCGCTCTGCCAAATGTCCCCCATAGCAGTTTTGATTGTCTGTGGGTGTAAAGACCATTCTCCTGCCGGAAGATAGTTTCTGGACAGTCTGTCTGGTCCCACATTCAGATGGCCGGGCACATGCGCTGCCCTGAGCGAGCGCAGATTGTGCTGAGCCCAGACCAGGAGGTGTTCCGTCAGCCTGTGAAGGATTCTGGATCTGATACCTCCTTGGTGATTTATATAAGCCACCACTGACATGTTGTCCGAACGGACCAAGACGTGGTGTCTTATCTGGGGACAAAAAACGCATCAGCGCGTTGTCGACTGCCATCATTTCCAGGCAGTTTATATGCAGAAGCTTCTCCCGTTCCGACCACTGGCCGAATAACGGTCTGCCCTCGAGCAGCGCTCCCCATCCCGAGGTTGAGGCATCCGTAGACACCACCTTCACACTCGAGGAAGTCCCCAGGCTTACTCCTGACCGGTACCAGTCGGTCACTGTCCAAGGTTTCAGAGCTGCGACGCATTTCTGATCCACCTTGAGGCGCGCGAGACCGGAGGTCCAAGCTCTGCGCGGCGCGCGCTTTCAACCAATACTGCAGCGGGCGCATGCGAAGCAGACCCAGCTGAAGCACTGAGGATGCTGAAGCCATGAGACCCAGCATCCTTTGAAACTTTTTGAGCGGGACTAAAGTGCCGTGGCGAAAAATCCCTGTCATGCGCTGAATACTTAGTCTGCGCTGCGGCGACAGCTGTGCTCTCATAGACAGCGAGTCCAGATCTGTGCCCAGAAAAGATATTTTCTGACTGGGAGACAGCGAACTCTTCGCCCAATTGACTGTGAGACCTAAATTCTCGAGGTGATCGAGTAATATGGTCCTGTGTTCTATGAGCTCCGACTGTGATCGAGCTAGAACCAGCCAATCGTCCAAATAATTCAGCACTCGTATGCCTCGGAGCCTGAGGGGTGCAAGCGCTGCATCCATGCACATCGTGAATGCGCGAGGTGCCAGGGATAGGCCAAATGGCAGGAATGTGTACTGATATGCCTGACCCTCGAAGACGAATCTCAAAAATCGCCTGTGACGTGACGCTATTTGTATTTGAAAATAAGCGTCTTTCAGATCTATCGACATGAACCAGTCCCCTTGGCAAATTTGCGAGAGGATTTTCTTGGTCGTGAGCATTCTGAACCGTCGTTTCAGAAGTGCGTTGTTTAGTCGTCTTAGATCTAGCATTGGTCTGAGACCCCCGTCTTTTTTGGGTACCAGAAAAATATCTGCTGTACATGCCCCCTCCGCTCTGAGCTTGTGGTAAGGGTTCTATAGCCCCTTTGCTCAGTAGCTTCGCTATTTTGGCTCGAAGTAGGTGTGCTACTTCCTTTTCACCGTAGTATCGATTCGCGCCGCTTTGTGTTGCGGGCGTCAACCGAACTGTAGCGAATAGCCTCTTTCTATAATGTCTAGCACCCACTTCGAAACCCCGGGTAGCCTTGCCCATGCGTTTGCACAAATGGCTAGGGGTTGAATGCGAAGCGCGCTCTGGTCACTCAGCGACAGAGGGGCTTCAGTGTGCTGCAACATAAGCGTCGCGCTTATGACATTTGAGGCAGGGGGCGCGCTGATAACAGCGGGCAGATTGTCCGCGCTCGACTCCTCTGCGGTGGTCAACCGAGAGGGGGAGGGCTGGGCGAGTCCCGTAAGACCTGTCATGTCTATGTGTGAATGTGGGCGTGGGATAGCGGGCACATTTACAACACTGAGAGCATTGTCCGCCTGAGCAGAGCGAATGCATGTTGGTTTCGTTTTACAGAAACCTTGAGACATGCAGAACGTAGTGTTTGTGGGCACTGGGCAGTGGGCACATTTACCACATTTAATGCGCAATCGATCTGGGTCGATTTCATGTGCGCGAGCCCTGTGTGACGGGCTGTGTTTCTGTGTAGGAATGAGCACTGGGCAGTGGGCATTTTGTCTACACTCATAACACCATTGGCCGTGGCCGGAACACCAGAAAATACACTCTTATGGGATTTATCTGGGTAGCTGTAAAAGCGGCGTTTGTGTGCAGGCAAGCGGGCTGTGTCGCCGACTTGTTTACTGCAGAATACACTGGAACAGTCGCATTTACTGGAACTGAACGAGCGAGAAGTTGCCATAGAAACAGACAGCGTCAACATGCTGGCGTTTGTTTGCAGGCGTGCGTGTATTACAATAGGCTCGTCCACTGCAATATTGACATTTCCAGAGAAATGTGTGAGAATGGAGGTAGATCCAGCCGCAGCTGGACTAGGGACACTCTCTTTTCTCCTTTCGCCAGTGACGCACGGAAACCATAGAAACGTTGCTTGGGTGCAGGTGAGCGGGTTGTACAACGCGCTCGTTGGCTGCAAAAATACACATCTGCAGTCGCCTTTTCAGGGAACTGACAGAGCGAGCATTGACGGCATAATTTTATCTGCCGGTAGACCCGGGATCAAACACGGGTCTCTCGCGCGATAGCCTGAGAATCTGCCACTGGGCCACAGGGGAAAACACATATGCATTTAGTTAGCGCGAGTATTATCAGAGAGCGTCAACATGCTGGCGTTTGTATGCAGGCGTGCGTGCGTGCATTACAACAGGCTCGCTCACTGCAGTATTGACATTTCCAGTCGCCTGAACTTCAGAGGGGAATGAGAAATGTATGAGAAATAGAATTCGGCCCGGCTGCAGCGGGACATAAACGCTCTTTTCTCCTTTCGCCAGTGACGCACGGGAACCATAGAAACGGTGTTTGGGTGCAGGCGAGCGGGTTGTACAACGCGCTCGTTGGCTGCAAAATGCACATCTGCAGTCGCCTTTCAGGGAACTGACATTGCGAAGCATTGGAGGCATAATTTATCTGTCGTTAGACCGGGATTCGAACACCGGTCTCTCGTGCGAAAAACCAAAGATTCCACCAGTGAGCCACAGAGGGGAACACAAAGGCTTTCAGATGCACGAGCATATAAGAGCGTCAACATGTTTTCTTCGGCGTTTGCTTGCAGGCGCTGCAATATTTATATTTCCAGTCGCCTGATCAGGGAACTGAGAAATGTGTGAGAAAATTCAGGTCAGTCCAGCTTCGGCGGGACTATAAACGCTCTTTTCTCCTTTCGCCGGTGAGTGACGCGTGAAAGGGGCGCAGGGGCAGGGTATAGCTTTCTTGTACGTAAAGAAAAACTAACCCCGACCGTCCGCTTCCAGCCTCCCCTGTGAACGGCGCAGTTTGCGCGGCTCGAACAGAGGGAGAGCGGGGATCATCCTCCAAGCAGGCATCATCCTCCAAGCAGGCAAGGCAAGCTTTGCGTGTTGGGGGGGCGGGGGGGCGGAGGCGCAGTCTCGGAGAAGGATGCCAGGTGAGTCCGCAGAGTCACCATAGGCAGTAACTAGCTCGCAGTGAGGGCAGTCGCCGTCAGCGAGCGCGAGAGCTGCGCGTCCTCAGGAAAGGGGCGTCTTGAAAAAGACGCCCGGCTCTTTTAGTGCAATGGGAGTGTGTGTTGCGGCGGCGAACACACACATACACAAAACACAGTAGCAGAGAAAAGGATATGTACGCCGGAAAGCGTGAGCAGGAACGGCGCCTGAAGGCGGCGAGTTGTCGACCGGCAGCTTCAGATGCAGACTAATCCCGCTGGGTGCTTGAATCAGATGGCGCGGCTTCCTCTCAGGATCCAGCGATGCGTAGGCCCGCTGAAGAGATGAAAAACTGACCAAACCAGCCTCTCTGGGCCGTATTTATAGCCCTAGCCCCACCCGCTTTCGGCGGGACATGACGTAATGGGCGCGAAGCACCCTCATTGGTTCTGACGTCATGAGGGGCCTCTATCGATAGGCTGGTGCAGTTGCCGCAGAGCAGCCAATGGGCGTGCGAGCTGTCTCGCCCATGTCTGCATGCTGCTGCAATGCGTTTTACATTATTGCAAAATTAAGGATAATTTTTGGCTTCAATATCTCGAGGAAAAGAGGTTTTCCCCTAGCGTAAGATACTTACGCAAGTGCGAGAGACCTCTCGTAAGAGAACAAAAAGACATGGAAACTAAAAACAGTGAAGTAGTCTTCAGGTGCCATGTTCGCTATACAGCAGCATCTCAGAGAAATAACGTTGTGGAAAAAGCTGCTGAGTGAATGAACCGAATGGATACGGGAGAGTTGGTTAGTTTCTCCAACGATGCATCGTACTATGATAGTTAATCAGCGCGTATGGCAGGGGTCGGCAAGTAACTTTTGCCGCGGGCCAATATTTTTTTTAGCCAGTAGATGGCGGGCCAGCTACACGGAGTAGGCTTATGGATACAAATTAAATACTCTTATATAGGCCTATAATTGTGGAATATGATGTGTCCGTCACCGTCCGTGGATCATTCATTCAATCTTTTTTTTTTTATTAAAACCAAAAATAAAAAGATGAAAAACGACTTGTTTTTCCATTATTTATTTCCTGAACTGAAATGAAAAAAACGAATAAGGACGGTTTTTCTGATTTTCTGATTGTGCTCAGATCAAAAATAGAAAAAATGTATTACTGGATTAGACACATTTTATTTTTTAATTTAACACCTTATGCATATATCAAGGAAATCATTTTAAACAGATCAAGTACTATTGTGGTAACAGATTACAGCCATTTTAATAAAGGTGTGAATAGCAATCATGCCTCATTCCGTACAGTCCGACTTTTGAACTTTATTCCTTTTTTTATTATTATTATTTATTCGGGGACACACACATACACACCTAAGGTTTAAGGAGGTCTGCGCGGGACTGTTTTTTTTTCCGTCCCGCTCCCACAAGGTTCTATTCAGCAACCGCTTAAAATATACTCGGTGTTCTCCCGCTTTATTTCCCGACCTGACGGGTCCACAAAATTTAGATCTCGTTTCCATAATCTCACATTCAAATGTCTCTAACGGAAAGAAGGAGATTAAGTAGCCTATAATAATTATAAATGCTATACAAAAATTGTGTTCGTGTCAATATAAATATTAGGCTATTTTAACATTGTACTGTCAGCAGAGAAAAAAAATGCCACAGAAAAAAAGAAAGAAATATAAATAACATAAATTAAATAGGACAAAGCCTATCACTCAAATTTCTAAGCAACATAAACGAAAATCATATTGCCCTACTGACGAAATGAAGTAGGCTATTTTCTGCCGAACTATTTCAAACATCCTTGCAAAAAAAGAATGTTGTTGACTGACAATGGTTTCAGTACCAAACAGCTCCTCAGAGCTAGGTGTACAGGCGGTCAGAATTAGGCTAAGTGCGGATACGCTGTCAAAAGATGTCGGGAGTGCGAGTGGGCTATTGTCAGTCAGACCGCCAACTCCGTCCAAAGTACACCAGAGTTCTGACCGCTAACGTCTTTTGACGCGCGAATGGACACAAAGTGGTCAAGCGTATAACTAGACGCAGCAGGCGCGAATTTGACGCGCTATTCGCGTCCGGTGTGAACGCACAATTATACTTTAAAATGTAATCCGCACGACTACGGCTTTTCTCAAGTAGTGGAAGAGTTTTGTGCAGCATTTAGGACTACCAAAATAATCCGGCGGGCCAGAAAATATTGCTGGCGGGCCAGTTTTGGCCCGCGGGCCGCCAGTTGCCGTTCCCTGGCGTATGGGAAACACACCCCTGGTTAAGCTAGTCTGATAGCTGCTGGTTTTAAAGGGGTTTTGCGAGCTAAATTGGCTGAACACCAGCTAGACCAGATTAGCCAAGACTATCCTAAAACAGCTAACACCAGCAAAGTGATTTAAACTAAAGAAGACAATTTTATTAGATCATTGTTGTCAGATTTAAAAAAAAATAACATAGATGCCTGAAGATGTTTTCTAAATGGCCGCCGAATGACTTGCTTTAAAAAGGATATTTTTTCGTGCCATGTCAAATGTCATATCTATGGAGAGGGGAGGAAAAATTGGGAACACTTTATTTTGATGGTCCACTTTAGACATTCTACTGACTATAAATAACTTTTCAACTTAGAATAGCACTAGCTGCTTAAAAAAGCACTTGATATTAGTTTACTCTTTACTTTGTGTATGCTACAGTAAAAAATAAAATAAAAATCAATTTGCACAAATATAATTTTTCTCCAGAAGTTATGTGCGAGGTAACTTTTAACCCCCTCACATAAGCGCTTGCCAATGTGGATTTTTAAAAAATAACATAGATGCCTGAAGATGTTATCTAAATGGGCGCTGAATGACTTGCTTTAAAAAGGATATTTTTTCGTGCCATGTCAAATGTCATATATCTTTGGAGAGGGGGAAAAAAAATAGAGGAGAGGAAAAATTGGGAACACTTTATTTTGATGGTCCACTTCAGATATTCTACTGGCTATAAATAACTTTGCAACTACTGTACATGTCAACTAACTCTAGTCAGATTATTAGTAGACTGTTAGGTTAGGGTAAGTAGAATAAATGTATGTGTACAAAATGTATTCTACTAACCCTAACCCAACAGTCTTCTAATAATCTTACATGTAGTTGTAAACCTCACTCCCCTGGCCTCTGCTAGCGACTGATGTTAGTGTCCTTGTTAATGCACCCGCCTCCCATGCCGGAGACCGTGGTTTGAATCCCGCTTGGAGTGGGTTGAGTAGGACCGGTTACTTTTTGGGCTGTGACCTGGATGGGAGTGAGGTTTAGGGGTGTGTGTGTAACGGACGAAGGCTAGTAAGAGCTGTGCGTGTAAACCTCACTCACATGGCCTCAAAAGGCTGCGGTCTCTAGCGTCCTTGTTAGCGCACCCGCCTACCACGCCAGAGACAACGGTTCGAATCCCACTCAGAGCGGGTCGAGTAGGGCGTTACATTTGGTGCCGTGACCCGAATGGGAGTGAGGTTTAGAGGGGTGAGTGTAAGGGACTTAGGCCAGTAAGAGCTCTGCGTGTAAACCTCCTCTGGCCTCAAGAGGCGCTTTAACATTCTTTTTTGCGCGCCCGCTTCCCACACCGGAGACCACAGATCAAATCCCACTCGGAGCGGTTTGTGTAGGACCTGTTACGTTAGAATAGCACTAGCTGCTTAAAAAAGCACTTGATATTAGTTTACTCTTTACTTTCTTAGTGTATGCTACAGTAAAAAAAAAAAAAGAAGAAAGTGTACTCAATTTGCACAAACACAATTTTTCTCCAGAAGTTATGTGCAAGGTAACTCTTAACCCCCTCACATAGAGCTTGTCAATGTGGAATGTGAAATCTAAAAGTTTTCTTTGCAGTATTTCCCAGTGTCTTGTACCACTAGGATGAAACGCTTTTGTCATAGCATTACTCATTTGTATGTCGCTGTGGATAAAAGCATCTGCCAAGTGAATTTTTTTAAATGTATTTCAGATATATCCATTACTAACAGGTGCAGAAATTCAAGCACAGAGCCATGCAATCTCCACAGACAAACATTAAAATCCAATGAATGTCACTTTCATTTTATATCTTCAGCCAAATTAGTTCAAATACATCAAGAATGCATCACATATCCCTATAGTGTATCCTGAAAATCACTTGTGTACGTGTTTGTATATTTTTATGTGCCTATTGTAATTCACAGCGCCAGTCAGTAGCACCAAAACAGCAGGGGTAAAAAAAGAAAACACACTCTTAAAAAGTCATATGAAGAAGTAAACTCCATTTACCTAAAGATCTTTGGGGAGCTTAAGTGGTTTAAAAATCAATGCCACAGCATGCGACTGGTGAACGGATAAACACAACCAACTATATATAAACTGGAACTCATTCAATTTGTCTGTAAAACTCCGGATGACTCATCTAACTCTGATTACCCCCGGCAGGCATCCTTTCCTCATCTTTTCATCTGTTCCCCTCAATTCAAATGTGCTGCAGTGCAAAGTGAGGGAACCGACAGAAACCAACGGTTATAGTTCCTTCTTACACAAGCAATCCCAATACTAAATGTACAATCGGTCCCCATCAATGAGCAAATGCACAAGCATGCAGAAGGAATGAGACCGTTAATGCAGAAACGTGGAGACGCGAACAAGGTTCAGATTACAAGCCATGCCTAGATGTATAGAAACTTGAAAGTTTTAATGAGCACAGAGTGAGGAGATGTGAGAGAGACATGCCTCGATAAAATACTCATATCTGTGTCCTCATATTGCAGTGGCTTATTGCAATAATCTTTTTAACATCAGTGAGGGCGAAAGAAATAAGCCTGTGAGAGATAAGGGAAACGGGAAATACGCTCGGCAGATTTCTTTCCATTTGGACTCAGTCTTTTGTCATGCGGAGGAATGAAAAAACGGTCTGATTTGAGGGAAACAATTTCCTCTTTTACGTAACTTTTAATTTAATTCCACCCCGAGGGCCAGCTGTTTACCACGTTTGTTTTCATAGTGTTTGTTTCTCAAAATGAATGCTAGAGTGCTTTTATGTAAAAATTTGTGGTTTCGCTAATCCCTCGTGTATGTGGAGCCACATCACTGAGGAAAAACAGCCTATAACTCACTTATGCTAATCTAAATGAGATATGCTATCTAACAGATGATAATTAAACGTTAGAAAAGCTGAGAGGAAGATTTTTACATTTTGCACTATATATAGGATAAAAAGCATGATAGTTTGCTTATCAAAAAACTATATAATTAATTTTCTAGCCAGTAACATACTGTATGCAATCAGAGACACAAATAGCCTAGAAATCTAGACGCACCCTAGCGGCAGCAAAATTTATTTTGCAGCCAGGGTAATCTAGCAACTCTCCGTTGACTTTCGAGCTGGAAAAACCTAAATTAGGTCAGGCCAATCACATCGTGTATAGAGTAGGCGGGGCGGGCTTAACATAATGACGACAGAGTTGTGACGGTTCCCTGCTACTTGAAAACAAAGAATGGCTGCTACTGCTGGAGAACAGTCTTTCGAATCGGCTTAGGCCGCGACTCTGGAGGACTTGGAGTTAAGCTTTTCTTTGAGAAAAGAACAAAGAACAGCACTTAAGTCATTCTTAAAAAAGGAAGATGTGTTCGTAGTTTTGCCGGCCAGATATGGCAAAAGTTTAATCTATCAACTAACGTTAGCTCCGCAGTTGGGAAAACGCTCTGGTTGGTTGAAGCGCTGTCCTATTGTGTGAAGAGGGAATTTGAAAGACAGCCGTTTATCCCGCCCCTCGGATTGAGCCGTGTCTATGGTGAGTTGCCAGACCTAACATCTTGATGTAGGTCTGGCTTGCCAGGCTAAGACACAAATGCTTGACCAACGCATTGGCTAGATGTGACGCTAACAAACCTGAAACAAACCTGACTGTTGTAGAAGACAAGTTGCATTTTAGCACCCCTTGTGGCTAAGCTGAAAATGTAGTGCTTACATCTTGGATAATGAACGTTCCGAAATATTTCTGAACTTGTGAAGTTGAGCTTGTATTGCTAGCAGATCTAATGTAAGATTTTTGGGCATTAATGTTTGACCACATTAGCGAAATGTCAGCGAAATTTTCATAGGCCAAGTCCATTTATTTATGAAGCATTACTCACACAGAATTCACTTTTAAACCAAGCAGCTTTCTGTTGGTCAACTTTGCACGGGGAAATTCTTTTCTAAATGCATGGATTCCTTTGGTAATTACTGAATTTCGCCTGTAAAAAGTTGCTGAACAACAGTAAATGTGATCGCTCCTTAAGAGTGTGTGGTTTTGAAAAAGTTAGATGCTTAACCTTGTTTGCCATCACTAAGAAAGTAACTTTTAAACCAAACAGTTTTCTGTTGGTCAATGTGGCAAATCAAAGTGAACTTGAATCAACTTGAACTTGTTGTGAAATCTGCATGGAGCAATCTTTCCTAATTGCATGGATTTCTATTGAAATGACCGGATTTCGCCCATAAAAATGCGCTGAACGATGGTAAGCATGAGACCGCCTTAATATTTGGGGTTTAATTTAAAATTGAAGTCTCTTAAAGAAACCATCTAAATGTTGATGGTGGGATGCGGTGTAGGCATGTGACGGTATCATATTTTCAAGCTTTTATCTCGAGGGCCAGAATTTTCTAAAACACATGCTGAGGTGAATATGGAGCTGCTTCCCCCAGCATTTTCAATAGGTTGGCACAATGGATTACAAACCATTTAGTTGATTGGCAGGTATTTTGTCTGCAAGGGAAACATTCCAAGGGATAATCTATCGTAATGAGCCTCAGGCACGTCACATGCCGGGAACATTGTAAGTGGGAAAACTCGATCAATGTCAATGTGCTTAAAATCCCCTTTGCTAATTACTATGTTGGTTCGCTCCATGAGCTAATTCTGTGTTGCATGCACAACTGGATTCGACACCATGTCAGGCTTTTCACAGGTGTGTTGCCTTCAAAATGTCACTGCTCAGCAGTAGAAGAGTGTAGCACACCATTGGTCTCAAAAATACAGGTTACCAAAAGTGAAATGTTGTACACACACAATCACAAAATGAAGGAATGCAAGGAAATGATTAAAATATGCAATGGACAACAAACAGTTAGCAGTCATTATCGCAAAAATCGCACATTTACTCACTTTTATGAGAAAGTTCAGTAGTTGAGATGAGAAGGATTCTCGTTAAGGGCAGAGGTTTTCAAACTGGGGTATTTACACACACACACACACACACACACACACACACACGCACGCACGCACGCACGCACGCACGCACGCACGCACGCACGCACACAAGCACGCACACACAAACCTATTAAATAATCTAACAATAATCATAGAAATACAATTTGTAAAAATTGTGTTTTCATGTTTTATGGGGACTTTTCATAGACATAATGATTTTTATACTGTACAAACTGTATATTCTATCCCCTTACACTAACCCTACCCCTAAACCTACCCATCACAGAAAACTTTCTGCGTTTTTACATATTCAGATTTGCAACATTGACACTGTTCTTGAACTGAAATAAAACAACACAAACTTAATTGACCTAAATAATGACACTATTGTCTTCTGTAGATCTTAAATTGAATTAGTTTCATAATTGATACATTTTCAACATCACCACATTTATTAATAATCTGTAATGTATGAAGTGCTATATAAATAAATGTGACTTGACTTAATTCAATTATTTTTGTCTTTAGTACAATAACAACATATAAATTCAATTATTTCATTGTGAATAATATATCACTTTCTCACAGTATTAATGGGACCATATACTATGCACATTTAGCCGCCTTTAAATTTTAAGAGGGGGTCCCATTGCAAAGGGGATCGTCATATTTGAGGGTCATTGGTATAAAAAAACACCCACACAATTTGGGTGCCAATGGTGCCAAATGGGACATGACTGACACTACGCTACATGGCGAGCAGAAAGGTCTTCTGACATGACACTACGGTAGCAGCACAAGTACCAAAACCAGTTAAACTTCAGAGACCATATTTCTAGAACTGCTAGGCCCTGCAGATTTGCCTTTTCAACATCAATTGCACACTGGGAATGTTGTATAAGACATCAAACATCGACGTCAATACATCAGATTGACGTCAAAAACTTGACATCCACACACTGATGTTCTATTCTCGACCAAAATAACGACACAAAAGTAATAAAATGCTGAAAACATTGAAACTTCTTGAGTCTGCCACCTTAAATAGCTCAGCTATTCTCACATACACAAACACTCACACATTCGTCATTTGCTGAAACCTGGGATCGAAGCGAAACCAGTCTAATTCTTCCCCAACTGAGCTATTTCAGCCATATGAGCAATCGACCCCCAACGTGTCAATTTTATAACAATTAACTGGTAACCCTGTAAATGTGGTAATACAATTATATTGTAATTACATCAAATGTATTGTAATTATAATGGTATCACTATAAATTAAAAAAATATGGATACTACACAATACTTTATGTGGGGTTTCAGCAAAAATGCTGTTTGTCATTGGTAAATGTAATAATCACTCCACTGCTTCCATTTCAGCATGGGTATGTAAATAAAATTAGAAACCAGTCCGAATTTTTATTTTATTTTAATTAAGTTAAAGTAAATTTCAGTTGGGCAAATGCACAAATCTAGCAGCTACACACAGTTCAAAAGGACATGTGCCAAATGGATGAGTTTTGAGGCCTCAGTTAAGAAAAAATGCTATTTAAACTAATCAGGCTGAATTCATATGAATTCATATGCAATAAATATCAATCAAACACACAAATCATTGATGTCAATGTGATGTCCATATGATATCAATTTGAAGTCTAAACCATGACATAAATTTGATGTAAATTGAATGTCAAACATATTGACTTGCATATACATTAAACCAATTTCAGTGTGGGTATTAACTTCCCATTTTCACCACTGGAAGACATTGCCTTCCAAACTGACCTTAAAATTATATGCAGCATCTTGATCAAGTCTTGACTAACTTTTGACGTCAAATTGATATCAAGGTGCCTGTTGGGTTAGGAGGATCAGGCCCTTGCTATCAGAAGCATGCTACACAACTCCCTGTCCAACCTCTTATTCTATCCAGACTGGACTGTTGTAATGCTCTATTGGCAGGTACTGTCAAATCTCTGCATCTGATCCAGAATTCTGAAACAAGAGTGGTCTTTAACAAGCCTCTCCTCATTAATTTGCACTGGTTGCTAATTGGCACTCGCATCAAATTCAAGGCACTGATGTTTGCCAGCCTACAGAACAACCACTGGCTCTGCACCCCTATACCAAAACTCACTACTTCAGACCTATGAGCCCTCTAGAAGCTTGCGTTCTGCAAGCGAACGGCGTCTTGTGGTGCCATCTCAGAGGCAGAACATCCCTATCACGGGACTTTACCTCGACTGTTCCCCGCTGGTGGAATGATCTGCCAAACTCATCCCGAGCTACTGAGTCCATAGCCATTTTCAAGAAACGGCTGAAGACGCATCTTTTTAGTCAACACCTGGCCCATTAATACTACTTACTATTCTATATATTGTAAGGAATTATAGTCTGGTCCGATCCATCTTCCATGCCATATACTGTACCTTCCCTAAAAAGAGCTTATTTATCATAGAGACAATTCCTTCCGATCTCAGTAATATGTAAATAGTATCACCGGAGAGATATATTATCACTTATAGCGTGGGAGCGGCAGCGGGCAACCAAGAACCATCCTGAATACAGGGACTTCAAACAATCTTATCACCTTTACATTTGGCTGTTCTTATTTCAAAGAATATCGAAGATGTGGGAACAGAAGGTTATCCCTTTCATTGTTATCCTCAATTTACATTTAAGACAGAACTTCATTTAGATTATGAGTGGTGAACTGTAACAGGATATAAGGTTTAAGATTTGGATGTTCTGGGTTCGTTCTGACGCCGGTGAACCCAAGGTGCTTCGTGTACTTTGCAACTGCTATGCTGGAATAAACTTCATTTTCGAGATGTTCGACGTCCACATCATTCTTTCTAACAATATCTATTAAAAAAATAAAATAAAAAAATAACCAGAATCAAGTATTCCAGAGTGCCTGCCGTCAGTGCAAGAAATATATAAATACATAGAGAAACCATCTATGCTAACAGAAAGCAGTTAGGTCATCAAGTTCAACTCCATCTATAACTGTTATATCTTGAGAAAATCGTGTTGTCAAGCTCTTGGAGATGAATTCTTAATGAGCATTGCTTTCAATTTTCAGTTTTTGCACAAATTGTCCTTTAGCATAACACTTGACATCAATGTCTGACAGCAAATCTCAGCAACACATGCCACAGACTTTAGACGTGCAGAGAAGACGCTGTGTTTTTAATCCTGGCTTCTCTCGGCAGCACTAATGAGCACTGGACAGAAATACACCCCGGTGCATGAAAGAACAGAGGGTACAGCCTACAGTCTGCAGTCCACCACTGAAGTCATCAACATTACGAGACCCACATTGGCCCGGACCGATAGAGGCTGCACGCTCTATTTATGGCCCATTAACAGCAGCACTATTCCTCCAGGTCATGTTTGATCATCTCCATATATCTGATAATGAGCATTTCTTAGATGAGAAATTGTTTTTGATGCAAAGACCTAAAAGACTAACAAGGACTGTATCTGATGGAGCTGCCGATGAGGAGATGACATATGGATGATCCTCAGCTGTTCACTTCATCATGTTGCCACAATAACGAGAGATTTATGTAAAGATAGATAATGACAATAATAACTATAATAATATGTATATAGATGTTTTTGCAACGATTGAGGGATGATTCATGTTAAGTTGTAATATAACCTACTGTAATTAACAGAACTGAAAATATGGCTGAAAACAACAAAATACTATTACCTAACACTAAAGCATATAACAATTCCATACACACATTATGTAAACATAATTGATCACAATTATGGTGATGATATAAAAAAAGATGATTTAAAAGGCCACACAGAGACTCAACTTAGTGAATCGCCTTTTAAATCTGTAAAATAATAATTAAACTTTTTTTTTTTACTTGAAATAACTAAAATGACTTTTAAAACTTTATATATGAGGACAGTTCATTTTAATATGATATAATAAATATAATATAATATATTATAATATTTTTGTATATTTTTTTCAGTCTAATAAAAATGTTATATGATATAATATATAATTGTATTAAATTATTTGAACAATAATATTCATATAATTAAAATTATAATATATTTTATAATACATATTTTTTCAGTCTAATATAAAATATAGTACAAATATATTATATTCATATTAATGTCAATCATATTATATTATTTTATATATTTATTTCTTGTTTAATATTATATTTTATATATTATATTAAATATTATAATTCATACTGCATGCACAAACATTGCAACTTAAAAAACAATGATGTAATATTTAGTCACTGCCTCTTTCAAACTAATGAAAAATTTAGGAAAGTTTGCATCATTATGTTTTTTTTTTATTACTTTTTTGAAAGAAATACTTTGATTCAGTAAGGATGAATTCAATTGATCAAAAGTGACAGGAAAGACATTTATAATATTGAAAAAGATTTATTTTTCAAATAAAAACTGTTCTTTTGAAAATTGTATTCATCAAAGAATCCTGAAAAAAGGTTTTCGCAAAAATATTAAGCAGCACAACCATTTTCAACAATAATAAGAAATGTTTCTTGAGCAGCAAATCATCATACTAGAATGATTTTTGAAGGATCATGTGAGACAAAATCACAGGAATAAATTACATTTTAAAATATAATATAATGGAACATTTTAAATTGTAATATCACAATATTACTGTTTTTATTGTATTTATGATCAAATAAGTGCAGCATTGGTGAGCGTAAGATAGGTGCTTCTTTCAAAAACATTAAAAAATCTTACCGACCCTAAACTTTTGAACAACGTTATATACAGCATTCTGGTAACCAGTATCCAAAACTAAAAATGCCGGTCAGCAGCAATGCAAAGGGGAAATTAGAAACATTTCGCCTGTAAAGGTGTCACATCACACGACAGGATGCAGACAATCTCACCATGGCAGCCACCGGGGGCCTCCTTTTTCGAGTCTTCACCTCATAATTGTATATAATTTGTAATATATTTATAAAACCGCACTGAATTAGCACTTCATCATAGACTCACCCTCTCAGCAGATTGTGCAGTCCCAAAGAAGATGGGTATGAAGGCCAGCCAGATGATGCAGGTGGTGTACATGGTAAATCCAATGGGCTTGGCCTCATTGAAGGTCTCCGGCACTCCCCTGGTTTTGATAGCGTAAACAGTGCACGTGACCATCAAAAGGATGCTATAGCCCAGCGAGCAGATGAGTGACAGGTCCGAGATGTCACACTTGAGCACGCCTCGGGAGTTTTCAGGGTTCTGCGTGCGTTGCTCGCCGTAATCCACAACGGTGTGCGGCGGGTCCGCCACGAACCACACAAACACCCCCATTAACTGAACCGAGATGAGGCTGAAGGTGATGACTAGCTGGGAAGCGGGGCTTATGAACCGCGGCGCCGCGACCGAGCATTTCCCCTGCTCAAAGATCCGATGGATGCGGTTGGTCTTGGTGAGCAAGGCGGCGTAGCTGAAACACATGCCGAGACCCAGGAAGATCCTGCGGAAGGAGCAGACGGCCACTCCGGGCGCAGCTATCATGGGGAACGTGATGACGTAGCAAAGAAAAATTCCCGTTAGCAGCACGTAACTCATTTCCCTGCCAGAGGCACGCACGATTGGCGTGTCGTTGTAGCGTACGAAGGTCACCACGACAAAAGTGGTGGCGAGGATTCCCAAGATGGCGATGAAGACGGGCACCACGGCCCACGGTGAGTGCCACTCCAGCTTAATGATTGGGATCGGCTGGCAGCCGGTGCGGTTTTGATCTGGCCGTTGCTCGTACGGGCAAAGCTGGCACGTGAACTCGCTAGCCTGGAAATGGTAGCCCTCGCAGCGCTCGCAGTGCCAGCAGCAGGGAACCCCCTTCACAACTTTCTTCCGCTCGCCGGTCTGGCAGGGCAGGCTGCACACAGACACGGGCACCGCTGCATCCCCGCTCGCCCACTGCATGGCATTCATCTGAAGAGAAACATCACAGTTATTCCCGTAACTTTCAAAAAGTATTTAAACAGGAACTATTATGCCCTTTTACAAAGGCTTGATTTTGTTTTTAGGGTCTACTAGAATTGGTTTTTGAAGCTTGAATGTTAAAAAAAAATCGTGGTGTGTCAGGAAGTTCATGGAAGAAAACTCGAGACTACAATCGAGGCGTTTCAGGGAGTTCAGAAACAGTGATATAGTCTAAATATCTCCCTTTGGAGTGACTTCATGCTTTGTAACTTTGCAGACCGTTCCAGAAAGTTGAAAATGTAAAACGTTAAAATAAGTCCTCATTATTTTGTTATTAACCCTTAAACAGGCAAGAGTGGAAAATTATCAGCAAATAACACATTTAGGCCTGGTTTAGGCCTAATAGTCTTCCTATAGCTCAAACAGTAGAACGTTGGCGCTTGCAACGCCAAGGTCATGGGTTCGATTCCCAGGGAAAGCAAGAACTGATAAGAATGTAAACGTGTACATTGAAATGCAATGTAAGTCGCTTTGGATAAAAGCATCTGCCAAATGTAAAATGTAAATGGTTTCACAGACAGAGTTTAGGTTAAGCCAGGATTTGGTCTTAGTCCTTAATTAACACATTTAAGTAGCTTTTATAAATATGCCTTAGAAAACAAAACCGTTACTGATGTGCATCTTGAGACTCAACCTCAGGGGTGGGCAAATCTAGCCATTGAGCTCCAAGCTCCATATAATCTATATAATGCATATAATCCCATATCAAGTATATAATGTAATTTATAACAAAACATTTAATTTTCAAGTAATCCTGGTTTGAACTTTGTTTTTTTGGTTTTGCATGAACAACATATCACTTAATTTTATTTTTCAGCATCTTACGAAGATGTTCACAATTAATATTAGCAGCTGTATTGCTTTTCTTTTCTTTTTTTACAAAAAAAAGTAAGATTAATATATAACTGCTTCCTGCAAAAGGTCAGAATGTTCAGCCCCATGGGTGTACGTATTGGTTTTAGGTCAGACTGACAAAACGAGCACAGAAAATTAGAACCAAGACATATGACTCACAAACTCAAAACAGACTCAACTATGATAATGATAACAGTATTGGGTGAACAATTCTCTCATGCCTCCTACAAGAGACTAAAGAGTATGCATCTTGTGGTGCATTTTTGCTGTTTAAAGGTTAATAACTTGTTTGGGAAATAAAAATAAACAAATAAATAAAATACATATTTAACAAAGGAATATATTATTAAATTAACATTAGAGATACTAAAAAGATAAAGATGGAAAATTAGACTAAATTAATCAACAATAGCTATAATGGCCTGTTAAAATCAAACAAAATCAGAACATAAGTCGACACCTACAGTTAATTTTACATCTATAAAATTAAAATATTTACAATATAATATAATATAATTAATTCGGTACGCTTAAATGTTTTTGAAAGAAGTCTAAAAAAAACCCTGCATTTCTTTTATCAAAAATACAGTAAAAACAGTAATATTGTGAAACAATATTACAATTTAAAGATAACTGTTTTAAATTATAATGTATTTTAAAATGTAATTTATTTTTGTGATGGCAAAACTGAATTTTCAACAGCCATTACTCCAGTCTTCAGTGTCACATGATCCTTCAGTTGTGCTTCATATTTCTGTAAATATATATTTTGTAACATCTTTTGTCTTCACTGTCACTTTTGATCAATTTAATACATCTTTGCTGAATAAAATTTATAATTTCTTTCTTTTTAGAAAAAAATCATACTGACCACAGCCTTTAGAACGGTAGTGTAAATCAGCATCTAGTATCAACACATTCGAAGTTAACTTTACATCTATGCAACAGAAATTACTTCTGAATTACGGGTGTTAATTCAACACCACTAATTGTACAGTGTAATTGCCATAATCATAATGACAGTCATCTGCACCATAATCATCATTATCAAAGTAAATAACTATCGGCGGCCTCTAAAATGTAAGCACACTTTAAAATGAATGCGGATGAACTTCTTACATTTAAATGCAGCTGATCTGTCCAGTGGCCAATGATTCTGTACTCAGCCGACTTGTTTGTTATCTGATACTGATAGATGTCATAGCGTCCAGGGGCATCTCCATTTTCATTAAACACAACAAGGGTCTTGGCACTTCCTGTCCAAAAAGATAAAACAAAAATGATGATTGTCATAACACTTCTCTATCATGTGCAATGCTGAATCAGACGCTCTCATCTCCCGTGGCCAAGATGAATCAGTAAACACATTAGACATTACTTGAGACATAAAAACATCAGGGTTTCTGCATAAACAAAGTACGCAGTTACATTCAACCAACAAAGTGAATAAATTACAATCAATAATAAGCAAAAAAATGAAATCAGGGTCATATTCTCAACAAAACAATTTACTAAACTGCTAACAAAGCATGAGTGGATCTTCGTCGTTTGTTGTCTGTTATTATACAAAATCATTCCATCATTATAAAGCCCTGGTGAGGTTTCTCTGGCCTACAGGAGTCGTCTCAGATGAGCAATTTCAGCATTATACAGAGCAGCTCGTGAGGAGGGAGAGTTTGAATCAAATGAGCATCTCTCGAGATGGGGAATCATGCATTATTAAAACACCTGCATACAGTCAGCTGTGGAGTGGGCCTGGAGGATTCACCGGGAAATGCTGTTCGCTGCTACTGTATGACACACCTCGAGCAACAAAATAACCAGATTACCCAGAGTCTCACGCACTGCTCACACATGATCTTTTAAGATGCAGGAGAACTGCGTGCCAAACGAGCCAATTAATGACTGATAAATTGAAGTGATATGACTGATAAAATAAAGTTATCCCTAAATACTGTAGGTGACCTTATTGGGGACTGTGGCATGATGACGGTCAATTTTGATAATCTAGTTCGCTGTATTGGTGTGACAAAAACTGTGCATTTGTATTGCCAAAGAGAAACATTTTGTAAACTCAATAAATGTATGTGTATTTTGGTTTTTCAACACAAAAACCTGCATCCTGTTTACAAAACACACAAAAAAACCCCAAAAAAACCAAAACAAACAAAGCAAAGCAAAACAATGCTGTAAAAAAATTCAGTGAAATTTACGATAAAAAAAAAAAAAATTGTGTCATTAACACAAATACTAAACACCATCATGGTAACAGAGATGACACTAAAGTAATGCAAGGTTAGATCTAATACAGTTATTCAATTAACCGATTAACAGGTTATTATTGTCGCATCTTTACAGTCTGTTAAAATCACAACCATTTTTTACACAATAAAAAACAACAAAACAAAAACCACAAAAACCTGCATCCTGTTTACAAAACTAAACAAAAAACAACTCAATAAAACAAAACAAACACAGCAACAAAACAAAGCAAAATACAACACAAAAAAACACTAAACCAAACAAAATTTAAAAAATGAAAGGAAAACAAAATGCAACAAAAAACGCACAAAAAAAAGTCTTAAGGCCATTGCACACTGAGTCCGAAATTCGCATCCGAAATTTTCGCACGTAAAAAAAAAAAAATCGCCCTCACGTTATGTCAATCACGCTTGCACACTGTCTACGAAACTTTCGTCCGTAATAAAAAAATTCGGATCGGGTTCGATTTTCTGCGTTTTTCGCATCCACAGCCAGTATTTTGAGAGGTTTTTTCACAATTCAGAGCCACCGTGTAAGCGAACGACAAAATCCACAATGGATTTAGCAGCCAATTCGATCACTAATCATGTATTATTTGGGTATAAAATATAACCTGTATACAGCTGTTCTGTCTGCCCAGCGCTTCCGCCGGCCGTGTGTGTGTGTGTGTGTGTGTGTGTGTGTGTGTGTGTGTGTGTGTGTGTGTGTGTGTGTGTGTGTGTGTGTGTGTGTGTGTGTGTGTGTGTGTGTGTGTGTGTGTGTGTGTGTGTCTGTGTGTGTGCGCGCGCGCGCGCGCGCGCCCATACCACTGCCAGTCTCTGTTCAGGATCGATTGGTTCACGGAAATTGGTGGTCTTCTTTTTAATATGTGGCTCCAGGATCGCTAGCAAAGCATCAAACTGTTCCACTGACATTCTGAGGTAAATTTTGAATCGCTCGGGATAATTTCGCAACTCCTTGATAAGGAGGTGAAACTCTCCTTCCTCTCGGCGCAATCTCAGTATTGGGTGGACCCAATATTTCCTTTCTTTTTCTCTTTTTAAGAAGAAAGAGGGCAACAAAATCATCCTCACTGCTACCCTTGACGAATCCATTTTGTATTTATTGCGTTTTTTTCTGCAAAGGTTTAATAAATACGCATCGGACTCAGTGTGCAAGGTTTCTGTGCGTGACAAATTTTAAGGCTGACGAACACGAAAAAACGCATACGAAAATTTCGGACTCAGTGTGCAATGGCCTTTAGGGTTACATATATAACCCAGTTCCCTGAAAAGGGAACGAGACGCTGCTTTAGTTCTTGACGCTATGATATTGCCTTTTGTTTGTGCCGGTGTCTGAAGCACGTGTAAAAACAGACTAATCATTGGCCGAGGCAGTCATGTGACATCACTCGGCCTGCTGGCATGGCTAAAGAAACGCCTGAGATAGACGTCATCAACTTCGATTTGTCTGAAGGAAGGCATGCATGCCTGAAGTATGACAGCATGACGCAGCGTCTCGTTCCCTTCTCAGGGAACCCGGGTTACACACGTAACCCTAAGACGTTCCCTTTCGAGGGAATTCAACACTGCATCAGTTGCTAACGCTATGGGAACGTTAATACCCACTACGCCATACTGAAAAATGCCTGGCGCGTCTTTATAGTCATGCCGGCCCGATGAGTGACATCACATCGCTGCCTTAGCCAATGATTGGCGTGTTTTTACATGCGGTCAGACACCGGCGCACGCCGAAGACATTTCCATAGCGTTAGCAACAGATAAGCGTCGAGTTCCCTCAGAAGGTAACCATATAAACCCACCAAAAAAAAAAACACAACCCAACAAAACAAACTGCATCAAAACAGAAAGAAAAAAATATATAAAATGAAATTTAACAAAGCAAGGAACAGATAATTAACACAAGGAAGATAATTAACATTATTATAAAAAAAAAGTAAAGATAAAAAATATGACAAAAGGGGTCAATAACAGTTATAACGAGCCACAGACAGAAGGAGGATCACGCACTGTCACATAAATCACAAATTGTCTAGTGCAAATTTGGTATAAGCCTCTTGATCTTGATGCAGGACATTGACCGTTCTCTAATCAACGACTTGATTGTGGCCTTTTACTAGTGCAATCCAAATGCCTCGCACGAAGACTGACAATGCAGAAGGAATGATTAGAGGGTGGATGAGATGTTTTGATTAAGCCAAGTCTTGGTTTAATCACAGGTTAGACCTCATTTTCAAGACTTGCAATTAGACAGAGGTAATTCAAAGTGGTCTGTGGAAAGAACAACATGGAGAGGGAGAGTGCCTAAAACCAGCGAGCCATCCTTCTGTAATTTATGCGTGGCGTGTAGGCACAAGTTTCGGCTTGATCTCGGCATTACTTTTCACAGTATATGCACTGCAGATATCATCCGCAGTGGAGTGAATCACTCTTGTGCACTGCCTGAAGATGTATCTCATTATAACACTCTATGGCTAATATTCAGCATCAACAATGAATCAGCTCAAGTGTGCTGAATTTAAAAAGAACAAAGGCGAACAAAACGAGTTTATGAGTGTGCGACAGCTCCAAAAAATCCTGGAAACTCAAGTCTCAATTATTAGGGCTGAATACACAATTCTCAAATGTTAAAAAAAGGATGATTTCTGAGTAAAAGGGATACTTCTGAACCGCTATCTTAGTTCATTTGTTGAGAGGGAAACAGACATGTAGAGAGATTCATTCTACTAGGTATTCCAAATTCACCAAGTTTTGTTGTGGAAACCAAATCATGGGCATTTAATTGATGAAGTGAGCTGAGAGAGAGAGCAAAGAAGATACTTTGAGGAGACTTAGTTCAAAGATTTTTCAGATCAAATAAAATAAAATAAAACAAAACAAAATAAATAAATAAAAACATTGAAAATAAAACAAATAAAAATATATAAAATAAAAGTATTAGAAAATAGAAAAATAAATAACATGGAAATCAAATGTTAACAATAAAAAAAAAAAAAAAAAAAAAAAAAAATAAAAAAAAAAATAAAAAAAAATAAATAAAATAAAATAAATAAATAAATAAATAAATAAATAAATAAATAAATAAATAAATAAAATAAAATAAAATAAAATAAAATAAAATAAAATAAAATAAAATAAACCATGGTCTCAGCTTTGATTATTTTACGGCCAGATACTCAATTCCCTTATGTTATGGGCTACTTTTGAACCGCTACATCTTACTTAATTTCCTATGAGTGAAATGCCTTCAACAACCTTGCGAACTCGAGGGAGATTCATACTAATAGCTATTTGATGGAGCTCATGCTCAAGTGGTGTGTTTGCCAGCTCTCTAACGGGAAGTGCTAACCTAATCAACAGAAGTTGAATTCTCGAGACGCTCACGCCCTTGAAACACAGCCCAAGTAAATGATAAATAAGACAGTTTTTGCTTTAAGGAGGGCGTTCAGTCATGTAGAGCATGAAAGATCATCTCTGTAGGGTGCGTCTCTACAATCCCATCCACCAGGCTTGAAACACAGCCAACTGTGTAACCATCACTGAGAACCGTGACCACTGGCATTGCGTTTTTGGCAAAAGTGAAGAGTTGCGAGCTCTACGCTGGTTCATTCTATTGGATTAGAATGTTTTATGCGTCTTCTGAGAGCTTTATGCCAAAGTGAAATGCAGAAGGACTACCTGAGGCTTGACCGTTGGACACATAAGTTGCCCAAAGAAAGAAGTGTTGAAGAAGGCTTGCTTCCCTGAGGTCACGTTTGTTAAGGAGTTTTATGCATCAAGTCATCCCGCAGTCCAAGTTTGTCCAAGTTTATCCAGTCTTGAGGAAATCAAATCATGGGCATTTAATTGATGAAGTTGGAGAGCAAAGAAAGAAAGAAAATAAGAAAATAAAAAAACAAATAAAATTTGCAAAAAAAATAAAAATAAAATTACAAATAAATAAATAAATAAAACAATAAATTATATAAAATTAAATTTATTAGAAGATGGAAAATAGAATAATATAAAATAGAACAAAAGTTAACAAATCTAAAACTAAAAAGTTAACAACAGAAAATAAAATTCAACAAATGGAAAATAAAAATATAACGTGGACTAATCCCAAAAGTACAATGTAAAAAGAGACCTGCAGGAGCAGAAGAAGCAGGTTATGATCGAACTCGAGCTTGAACAAAGAAAACTAATTTCCAGACCACTGCCCTTACAGTGACCTGATACAGTGTCAAATATATAATCTAACAACACAATCCCTTGACATCAAATCTAGTCTCATACAGCCGCTATATGGAAGACGAGGCTATAAGACAAGGCTTATGAATTCTCAAGTCTTAAACTACAAATCCATGCAACCTTACATCCAGGTTAATAACTTCATACGCAGAACAGCACATGACTGCTCGCTGTTTGGCCTTATGAATCAGGCCAAAGATTATACTCGTGATCTAGTGCCAGAGTTTGATGGCAAAGCACCTACATGTCAGAAACAAATGAACGTGTCAAAAGGTTAATTCGTCAATTAATTCAGCTGTCCGATGTGAAGTGGTGATGCCCTTTTCCAAGACTGAGATAACGCATCGCATATTAAAGAAACATAAGATGCCTGAAATCCCCTGTTTATTGAACCCATCTCTCTGTATTGATTCTCCCGCTGTTTATAAAGACAATTAGCTGCCGTCATGCTCACAGCAGAAGCATTCAACGTCCTTTACCTGTCCTCCATTAGTTCAGCCATTATCCAGATACTTAATAATCTGTTTTCACTAAGAGAAAATCGATAATAGAGATGAAAACACAATGAAAACATTCCAGGTCAGCACTGTAATCAATCTCGCACTATTAAGACACTCTGACTGACTTGTGAGAGTTCTTCTTCTTAAATGTTGAATGCTCTACTACTGTACAACCATTAACTGTATACTTTAAAAACAGCATCCGTTCGCTGTTGTAGGGTGGAACTTGAGTTCACTTCAGGATGGAAAACAAAGCAAACAACATGGACAAATAATTAAGTCAAGTCAAGTCAAGTCAAGTTTATTTGTATAGCGCTTTTCACAATACAGATTGTATCAAAGCAGCTTCACAGTATTAAATTAAAATAATACAACAAAGTTTGTTTCAAGAGGAATTTATTGATTGATAAAATTAAATTAAATATCCCCAAAATATCCCCAACTGAGCAAGCCAAAGGCAACAGTGGCAAGGAACCGAAAAACTTCATCAAGTGACCTAATGGTGTCCTAAAACTCCATCAGGTGACCTAATGGAGAAAAAAAAAACCTTGGGAGAACCCAGGCTCAGTCGGGGGCCAGTTCTCCTCTGGCATTTATGAGCTAGAGGCCGGATTGTAGTTTGAACTGTAGGATTATATGAATGCCTGGCTGAAGAGATGCGACTTTAATCTAGTTTTAAACTGGGAGAGCGAGTCTGAGCAACGAACAGTATCAGGAAGACTATTCCAGAGTTTTGGAGCCAAATGTGAGAATGCTCTCCCTTTTTAAAAAAAAAAAAAAAAAAAAAAAAAAAAAAAAAAATACACATGGGCAGATATGGAGTATATTACAAAGGTGTGACTTGTGTTCCCTTTAGTACGCATTGCACTGCATGGCATAAATAAAAAAATAAAAAAATAAAAATAAAATAAAATACATGAGAAAATATCACAAAGGCAGGACTTGAGTTCCATTCAGTATAAACTAAACTAAACTAATTAAAAATAAAATTAAGAAAAAAATAAAAAACATTGACAGATATGGAATATATTACAAAGGTGTGACTTGTGTTCCCTTTAGTATGTATTGCACTGCATGGCATAAAATAATAATAATAATAATAAATAAATAAATAAATAAATGAATGAAAAAATAAATATATATACATAGATACATACATACATATATACATACATACATATATATATAAAAAATAAATAAAAATAAAAATAGTACTGAGGTTTATGCTTGGATACATGTTGGCCACTACACCACAAGTGTGCAAGCACGTACAAAACAACACCTACAAGACATTTGGTGTGATCATGATGACAGACATGTTCATTTCTTTGCTCTGCTCTCCCTTCAGAGGTCTAACACACATCTAAAAATAAGCATATGTATGAAGCCACTGAAGTGCATCTGATTGCAGTTGACTTAGCAATTGCCTGCTGGCGATAGTAGCTGTCATAGCTCTGGGATAAAGGTTGTGGGTTTGATGCTCGACTCCTCCATCATTGACTTGATTAAAATGGTCCTCTTGCTGTTTGCCACAAAAAAAAATAAAAAAATCACCCTTACTGACTCAATCAAGCGTTCCATGTAAGACAACACAGTTAAAATGAAATGTCAGTTGTGCATCATGTGATCCTAAAGACATATGATGGCTCATATATGCACAAATACACACACTCAAGATGAGCATGCAATACATGCATGCAAGATGAACACACACACACACACCGTTTTGAATGTTAATGAATGCAAAACACAAAAACAAACAAATTTGTCAAACGAATTAAACATTACAAATTGCATTTGACTCATGAATCCGACTGCACGCAAACATCAACAATTTATGGTCACATGATTGAGCACAGCCAAACTAGTGTGCGCTTCCTGTCACATCCATCCCTAACACCGTTGTTTGTGCAAAGGTGTAAACCTTTCAAGCCACACTTTTGCATTCATTACGCTGAGGAGCAAACTGGCCATGTTTCAACCTAAAAGTCTTGAAATCCTTCCTGCAATCTTCTACACCATCCAAATCTTCACAATGTCTAAAAACCAACTCATTTAAACATACCATCCCTCCTGAAGCTTTATATTTATCTCATTATATCTTAGCAAATGTTGATTAAGTATTTATTATGATTAGTTTAATTGATTATTCATAATTATAATCATAAATGTGATCTAATTAGATCAAACAATTTGCAGGGTTATTATCTATAAATAAAACTATAATTAAAACATTTTCATTGCTTGAAACAAAAACATTAACTGAAGAAAAAAAAATAGATGGAATGGCAAAATTACCAATTTTCCTTTGGTTGAAGTTAAATATTTAAATAAAAATAAAAAACTATGGATTTATTTAAAAAAAATACAAAAACATACAGAATTACTAAAACTTTAGCTAAGATGAAAAAAAATGTAAAAAATATTAAAAGGGGTCATGACATGGATTTTTTTTTAACATGTTCCTTGAGGATCCCTTATAATGTAATTTATTATTATTATATTTTTTTGCACACAACCGAAATATATAATGCGGAAAAACAATTATTTTCAACCCTCATTCTGACCCTGTGTCTGAAATGATCTGTTTTTAAGGGTCGGCTCCTTTAAAGCGTGTCAGTAAACAGCCACAGTTATGATTGGCTAACATTATCCATATAAAACCCTAATTTACAGTCAAAGCATTATGAAATCATCTACTTACGGTTTGTGATGCAGCTGCTGTCAGATCCGATACAGATGAGTGCTTCATCTGTCAACAAAAGTTTTTTTGTTTTTTTTTACAAAATCTCTTTTTTTAAAACTTTTTAAAACTTTACAAAACAAAATGTTCAGAACAAACATAGAATTCTCCGATGCGATCCAGGATGCCATTACAATAAACCGACGCTTGTTTCCGATGCTGGGATCCTTCTGAAGTCTGTACAAAGATGCAAACGAGCTGTTTAAACTGGACGCGTCAAAGCGAACGGTCTTTCACTCTTACATCTGTCCTGTTGTCGACAGACTCAGAACTGACACGCATCTGTATATCCAGTGTAGACAGCGTCAGTGATTATAATGTTATAGTTGCTTTTGACGCGACGCTCACATCCAGTATAGGTAAATGTAAGCCGTTAAGCAACTAAATGCCTGAGGGCGGGGCTTATGGTGCGATGATGCATAACTATTCGTCAATGTCTTGCTCTGGAGGCAGTCATATGCAAATTTATTTGTCCATGTGATGTCATAGATCCGCAAATATCATAATAAATGCTTTGTTTATAACAAGGAGGGCGTTTTAAGCTATGAAACTTGCTAAGTAAAGTATATATGCATATATGTCATGACCCCTTTTTAACAAAAATTATAGTCACACACTGTATATCAAGATACAAAAATAGCTAAGGTAATTTTGTAGATTATATTGAATTAATTGGTTAATTACAATTTTTCTGGTGTCATGTGATGGTAAATCTCAGGCTAGTAGGGTATAAAAGATATTCGTTTTGTTGAAATGATATCCTACCAGTTTGTTAAATATCTGTGGATCTTATTTCAAAGATCTTATGGCGTCATCAAATGTACAAATGAATCCAGTACCAAAAGCAAATATGAAACTGGCCAGACCAAGCTATTCATTTATTAATTTTTAGCCACTGAAATGTACATAATGCAGAATGGAGTAGCATCCATAAATGTTTGACCAAATGACTCAACCACATAAAAAAAACACACATGTAGCCTATGGTGGGAATCATTCATTTTTTCATGCCTGGAAGAAGTCAAACATTCATTTAGAGACCTCTTTTCACATAAGTCCCATACAACAATAGTCACGTCCAACATTTTCCCCTTAAATATGCTTTATCACATAGAAGTGTGTCATGTTGCAGAAGAAAAGGCTGTGAATGCCGTTACATGTTGTTAAAGTTTAAAGTAGTATGTGCTCTTCACATATATCAGATTGACTCAAATGCTTTGAAAAGTTAGAGGAGCAAGACTGTATGAGAAAGAAGAGGAAGTGGGCATGCGACCATCTGCATTACTGCATAAACCCTAACGTAAAAAAAAAACAAAAAAAGAAGAAAAAAAGAAGAAAAAAAGATTTGTTAAGCTAGAGACACACCAAGCCGACGGTTGGCCAACGTCGGGACGTTTTTGAGCGTCGCCGACTTCGGTGTGTTCCACACTGTTGGCTCTAGTTGGACCCCGTCGGGTTGTTTTGGGCTGATTCAACGCTGTAGGGCCGTCAGTGAGAGAGAGAGAACTCTGATTGGCTGTTCAGTTTAGCGAACGAGTGATGAGAGCAAAAGTGATGAAAGTGAGCACAGAAGTCATGACGGCACAGATAGAAGGCTGTTCTACTTTGACGTCATCTTACCTGAGTATTCCAATGCACAAATATTTTCATAATAACATGAGCGGAGTGGAATATAGAACATGATCAGCATGATTGATATTCAAAACGGTTAGCAAGCACTGCTTTGTTTATTGTTTGTATTCCTGCAGTCTTAGTTTCGCTTTCCCTTTTTGAATGACTAATATAGACGAATATATCTGCTTAAATTGACAGTGATCTCCTTTACACGCAGGCGCAGAACGCAGTCGGCTGACCATTCGGTGTGTTCAAGCACAGCTTTTTTCCCGAAGCAGGCGACAACACAGTCGGCTTTCATTAGCGCTAGTTCTTTGGCGTGTCCCTACCTTTAAACAGAGAAAAAAAATCACCTTAAAAATGAGTGAGATGCTCACTCAAATGATGTAGCAAGAAAAGGGAACCCTTTACCCAGGCATTTTTAATGCACTGCATTTTTAATGCAAAAATATAGCAGCATTAACGTTTTCTATAAAGAGATGCGAGTGCGTAGATGAGGTGAGGAGTTCATGTAGGGAGGGACACGAAGTTGCAGAATGCAGAACTGAGGAAGAGGAGCGTGGACAGACAGTAGGGAAGGGAATTGTACAGTAAGGAACTCAATGATTCTGGTTCCTTAAAGATTATGTGCATTTTCTTAGTCATTTTGAGAAAGATAGAATGAGCACAACTTAAAAAGAGTTCCAATTGCACTTGCTATCCTCAGAAGCCATTGTCAAATTTGACTTCATTTCAGATATCAACAGAAATCAGAAACAAATCAGAAATAAATTGGATTATTGAAAAAAAATGTATGCACTGGCCGATAAACCGCAGGGATTCCAGAACTTAATGGAAACAACAACAACAACAATAAATTAAATAAAAAAAGTACTTTTTTTTTAATATAGAGTCCTAGAGTTCTTAAAGTTAGGCAGAAATTACATAAACATCAATTCATTAAACATAATTTATACAAGTTAATATATCAATTATTGTCAAATTAAAGAAAAACATGACTTTTTAATACACAATGAGGCCTACACGATATCAGTGTAGAAAAAGAAATGATTAAGAACTTATGCACAAGAGCTATGCATTTTCAAAGTACAAACATTTCTGATAATGAACAAAGGTGTCTTTAAAAAAATTATGCAAATTAATTCGAACTTCAATCGGGGTTGAAGTTCAAGTGTGCTTTCTAACGATCCAATTAAACTGAGGAGGAGAATAATTTGTTAGAATAGCGGATGTTTCTCACCATTAAAGCTGACGTTTCTGATGTATCCCAGCAGCTCCTTGCCATCTATGCTGCTCATGCGGGGGCAAAGGCCTGGATATCCCAAACAGAGGTCCCTGTGCATGCGGTGCAGCGCGTGGGCCATGGCGTACACCGCGTCCATCACAAACTGCACCTTCCCTTCTTGCTCGTAAGTGGAGTCCCTGCCAACCTTCTCCAAGCCTGCAATAAAAGAAGAGTCCAGTGCAAAACTTTCAAATGTTAAAATCTGGCCCATTTATAATTTCTTTCTCAACATGCCCAAGTGACAAGCTTGGTGCAACTCCTGAGTTCCTGGCCAGCTATGGGGAAAAGCATTCATTTATATGCAAGTTTAATTTATTTTCAAAGGATTTCCGATGTAATTTCTTCTTTCCAAAGCATGCCAAACTAATTCACACAATGCCTCAATGCCTGATGATGAATTCATGCCATGCTCTGGGATAATTAGTTTATTAGCGCCAGCGGGAGTGACCTCTCCAATGAGGTTAGCAAGAGAAAATAACAAAAAAACAAACAACACCAACAACAATATGAGTGTGAATCCACTGCAAAGACTCCATTAGCTAAACCCTAAGTTTGAACATGGTAATTTTTCATCGTTTTTTTTATAGCTTTAAATAGGACCTATTTTTCTTTTTTACATTTTGAGCCACATTTCTGTTTGAGCATGGAAAAGTTCTGCAAAGCTACAAAGCACAAATTCACTCCACAGGGAGTTATTCTCTGTATCAGTAAGCAGCAGGCCAAATCGATCTATAAAAAAACTAAACGAGTTTTTCCGGGTTGCATCCGTTGCTGGATCAGCTGAGAAGTTTGCGCTGTCTTTATGCAGAACAAGAGCGGCCTCTAGAGGTGAAATAAAAACTATCACTGATGCCTCGTGGAGTTTGTTTTGACACGTGAAGCTGTGTGCTGCACGGAGCGAAGCGGATTTAAAACAGACAAAATGGTATAAACTACCGTACGTGTTTTCATATCATTATAAAGTAATACATTTGTTGACTAGATGCAGCATTATTAGTGGAGAACAGCAGTATTTTTACAGTCGAGGCTGAGAGGACTTTACAATAGGAAAACATTTTACAATAGGATTACATTTGTAACATTAACTAAGGTTTCTGAACTCCCTGAAACTCCCTTTTTCTGGGGACGTACATGTCACAATATCCCTCAATTCCCGCCCAAGTCATACACAAATAAGGGGTGAGTTGCGTTAGTAGTGTGTTCAAACTCACAGGTAGGGTAAAGGGCCTGACAATTTCCCAAACACACTTAAAGCAGTTGATCAATCACAACACACCTCCAACACAATCCAAACCTATTACCCATACACACACCTGCCGTGACTCTCTGTAATACCTGAGGTTAATTGTGGAGTGTTGATACTTGCATTTCCCCATATATGTTAAATACGGCGTAAAGCAACAAAGGAGAGCTTTAAAAATGGTCAGTAGCAAAGAGCAAATTAACAGGTCTAAACGGAGCACTCAATCACTGAACTTGTCAGGCTAGAATTTACAGGGACTCGTTTACAGAGAATGAAATACAATGCGTCTCTGTAGTGGACCGAGGTCTACAACTCAACTGAATGGGAAGCTTTTACCTCACCAGAGGGAGCACTTACTCGTCTTGTTGGTTTAATGAATCACTCGGGTTCAGCCACATTAAAGAGATCTTGGACACAGTATCTTAGGAGAATGCCGCAAACTAAACCACTTAATCTCACGCAAAGACTGGACCAGGAACTTGAAATAAGGCTCTACTACACTGCAGAAACAGGTCATGTAACCCCAGGGGATTCCTGGTGGTACTTGAAAGATTTTGCCTTGTTCAAATCAATCAATCAATCAGTCAATCAATCAATCAATCATAAATTAATATTAAATAGATTAAAACACTAATTGTGATTAATCATGTAACCAGTCACATGATCGTGAGTGAGACTGCTTTTATTCAACAGTCCAATAAACAATGTTAATATTAATCAACTTACCTTAAATACACTATTGCAGTTACTTTGTCTATTTTTGCTCTGTCAACGAAAGCATTCACAAAGCCACAGCAGAACCATCTGAGCAACACACAGTAGTGGCTTTCGTGAAATAATCCCCTTTTTGAACGTATCAGTTGAGTGAATTATTAAGTGACTCATTTATAATAATTTACTTGTTTTCTTTCTCGAATGAATCTGTGTTTTTGAACTAATCAGCTGAGTCAATGATTCAATGATGCACTCATAACGACAATCACTTGTTTAGTTCCTGAATAAATGTGGTTTTGAACAAATCTGTTGAGTGAATGATTCACTCATAGAGGCTTTGTTTTGTTTCAGAATGAATCAATGTACTTGAACGAATTGGTTGAAAGAATAAGTTAATCATTCACTCATAAAGACATGGGACTTGCTGGTGTAACAATGTAATTTGCAGAAAGAGTCAGTGAAAAAAGGACTCCTCTGGCAAATATTGATGCATCCAGTTAAGACAAGCCATTCTGTGCAGAAAACACAGTCCAAATATGATCTCCTAATCAGTCATAGATCTGAAAGCTGAGAAAGTCTGGAGGCATGAGAGGGAAGGTTCTTTTGTCTAAATGAGTGATGAGTGGCAATGCAGAGGACACAGAGCCCAATCATTAAAACCAGCATCTTAATTAAACTTCATTTATGTGGGCTAATTCAATTTGCCCCGAACAAGACCAACACATATCACAGTTTCGCGGCAGATGAACACCCCTCTGCTGTGGTTAGATGAGAAAATTAGATTAATGACAAATTAATTACAGAGATTTTCTTTAATCATGAGATTAATAAAGAAAAGAAAAAAAACAGGCCATTTTTGCTTCTGACGGCCTCAAATGCATTTCCATTACAGTGACATTATGATTCACTGTTCTAAAGCTTCAAGATAAAAAGTCCAGAATTTGACTGACATCTGCTGGGCTAATTTTGTGTGAGAGATATCCCACAATGCTTTTCACTTAATTTGACCTTGCATTAAGAAAAAAAGGAGTGTCGATAAAGAACCAGTTTCCTTGATTTCCAAGAATCCAGAAAAAAAGTTTTTAACATTGAAAATACAATGAAAGCAGCAGATCAGCATTAGAATGATTTCTGAAGGATGACACTGAAGACTGGAGTAATGATGCTGAAAATTCAGCTTTGCATCACAGGAATAAATGATATTTAAACTAAACAATGAAGCTTCTCAAAATTCCACAGTGTCATTTTGGCTCATTCCTTTCAATCAATCCTAAGTCGCAGGAGTGATGGGAAGGAGAAAAAAAAAATGTCATTAGACAACACAGCTTCAGTACAACTGACAAAGACATTATGAAGAAGTAACTGCACTGGGGCCGAAGTGTGACAGATATCCCCTAATTATCAATCCAATATACTTTTTGGGAATCCTGTCAATGTCAATCTATAGAACATTTCACAGTAATGAGGAAGTGGAACTAAAGCTTCACGTGGCCATAGCACTTTCATTCATTATGTGCTTGTTTCCCTTATTAAAAATGACAATTTGAAGTGAACATCAACAAATGGGCATATGTTATATGAGCCGGTGCTAATGTTGGTGTCTCAATGACAGAATAACTGCGGTTTCAACCGAAGTGGAGTCAGATGCACCATACCTTTTTCCACATACAGTATGTGCCTTTTTTTTCTTCTCCAATTAAAA
Source organism: Leuciscus leuciscus (assembly GCF_965113295.1). Taxonomy (NCBI): domain Eukaryota; kingdom Metazoa; phylum Chordata; class Actinopteri; order Cypriniformes; family Leuciscidae; genus Leuciscus; species Leuciscus leuciscus. The sequence continues at coordinate 16,257,669 of NC_138724.1, read as the reverse complement.
AGGAATGTAAATCAGGCCACGCATTTGCATAGGATGGTAATATTGCCCTGTTTTTTGACAGGATTGAGAAGGTATGAGGGAAGGCAGAAAAATGGTATTCTAAATGAAAATATTGCTTGAAGACATTTTTTTAAAGACAGCAGTGATGGCTACCTGACTAGATTAAATCATCAGACCTCGCGCTATACAAATGGCACTTATAATTTGCAGCAGTTACATTTTAATGATCATCTCAATAAAGCTTTAAGCGTGAGGGATGCCGCCATCTGAAGCTGCAATATTGCCTTCAACTGCATCTGAAAACCCTTTGCCAATTTTTATGAAATAGCTAGTGACGTAAAGTTCTGCACAGGCACACAATTTTTTGATAATCTTAAACATTAATCATTAAAATGAGAACCTTTGGTGAAATTATTGTGCTGTATAATGAGAATTTTATATATTTACCAGTCGTTAAGCGACAACTTCTTATCCACAGTTATTGCAGGCGCAGCCCTCTGAAGCAACTGTACTTTCTTGTGCCTTGCTTAAGGGCATGATGGGATATGGAGGTCCTGATGTACACCCAAAATCTTACCACCCCAACTCAATTTATTTAGACTTACAAAATAACCTTCAAATAAATCACACTTTTCAGGAACTTTAAGGTCTTTAATGAACACGGAGAATAACCCCCGGGAATGCGCATAACAGTCAGTAAACAGTCAAACTGAGGAGGAAGGGTGGGGGCTCTGGAGGAGGATTACGAGGGGCTGTGGTGAAGGCCAGAAATTAAGAGGAGATTGTGGCGGGAGAAACCAGGGTGGCAATGATGGTGGGAGGAGCCAGGTATGATCAAGGAGCAGAAGAAGCCATGCAGAGATCCAGAGCGCAGCCAGGATGAAGGTGGAATTGAGGGAGGGAGGAGCCATGGTGGAGACTTGGCTGATGACACTAGGGGGATTACTGACGGAGAGGAGGCCAGTACACTCAGATGGGACCAGGCGACACTGATGGTCCTGGAGGCCGAGACGAAGCCGCAGTGATGAGCATCTGAGGTTGAGCCGGTGGGACTGAAGACCGAGGTGGAGCCGGAGGGACTGAGGACTGAGGTGGAGCCGGAGGGAAGGCGGAGTCAGACAATGCAAAAGGGGTGGAGACGGAGTGCAGCGGACACCCCATAAGTCCGCGGCTCAGGCAGGGTGACATCTGACCAAGGCGGAGCTGGAAGGACAAGGCAGCCCAGTGGAGCTATAGGGATGATGGTCTCTGGTGGTGCCAAGGGAGGGAGGAGCCCAGGTACAGCCGACAGGTCGACGGACCGAGTCACAGGAGACTTGGAGCTGGGCGGGACCAGCGGGGATACAGGAGACTTGGAGCTGGGCAAGACCAGCGGGGACAGGAGAATAAGGAAAATATTCTCTTCCAATTCATCATAAAAACTGTTTGCAGAGGCCAGCTGCAGCTCACCTATCAAAGTATCACAAGACCTAATCTATCAAAGTACCACAAGAGCAAGACGAGACCAGTCGTCTGGGTCAGGCACTGCAGTTTCCCCAAATCGCCCACGCACACGCTCAGATGACGACACAGCTGTTTCACGATCGGCCGAAATCACCAAAGACAACGATCATGTGTGTTGCGAGTTTATTCTGACACATTCCACTCAACTGATGCTCACAAATTCATGTTTTTATAACAGTAAAAACTATTTTTATGTGACCTTAATGTTATATTGTGTCATTTTTATCTAAATAAAACCCAAAAATATAGACCCACTTTATTAGAATTTAAATAGTATAGGCTTATGTTAAACTTGATTCTTGTACACATTATTTCTAATTTTAGGAGAAACATCTGAGACAAAGGTGATACTCACATAATATATAACTGAGAACTCTAACTGAATGATATAAAGTAAACCATTAAGCTACTGCTACACAGCCTTAAAACTAATTTCAAATGAGATTTCTCATTTGTTTCTCCTAGCTTCTCAAATGTTTATCTAAAGAAAAAGAGCACTGTAATCTCAGAATTTCAGAAGAGATCTCAACAACATCTATATCTCTAACTGTTCTTGGATTTGCCAAGGCACCAAAATCTGCAATCTAAAGTCAGGAATCTCAATATGAGCTTAACAGTTTTATTCACATTCTGGTACTCTTACTGTATCGTCTTGTTTTTGTCTATTACATTTCTTTAAAGGAATTTCATGAAAAACATTGGAGAAAAAGGTGATACTCAAACGAGAACATAAGTGAACTCCAACTCAGTTATTTAAATCTCAATGTAAAAAAAAGTTGCTGCCTTAAACATCCAAATTGATTGTACTTAAAAATGTAAGTCATTTCAACTTAAATTACATTAAATTTACAGCAATGTAAAACATATGTAGTCATAAATTATCGATCATATAATTTTTTACAATGCTAAAGCTACTGCTAGACACCTTTTAAATAAATTACACAAGATGTCTAATTTGTGTCTCCTAGACAGGAATGAGATTATATACTGTAGAGATCAACTGGAGACTTTTGCCCAAGTCTCCTGCTTTTCATATGTTTCTTCTGAAACAAAAGTCAAAGATTTCTATGAAGATTTATCTCCAAATTATTTGAGCTATGATGTCTATGAGCTATGATTCATGAGCTATGATTCATTTTACACCCTGTACTTTTACTTTAAGCAAACTGTAGTCTCATTGTGTGTCTCATTGTGTTCTCCAAATTAATTTTAAAGTTGATAAAAGAGCAAACTTTGAGCAATACAATATGGATTTTGTCACATATATAACATTCTATTCAGCCAACATTTATATTTTAAGTTATTATACAAAATCTACATACTTGGCTGCCTTACGTATAACAGATTATAATAATTATATTTTTCATATAGCTGAAAAACACTAATAACATAGTAAAGGACATTTTTTGCAATCACATACTGTATCTTGTCTGGCAAAATAATGAAAGCGTTCATGCGGTACAGAAGTAGTGCCAGGATTAGCATAAATGCTATATAGTCAAGCTCTCAAGAGTGGTTCAAAAAGATTATCTCCATATATGGATGTGTTCCACAGGTTACATCGTTCAGAATCAAAAGTACTTGATTTGATAGCACACTTCAACAATGCGGTTCACATTCGCCTCATCGTACAACGGGCAAAAAAGAAGAGAATGAGTTAGCCATTCAATTCTGCCGTGACTCACAGGAGACATTTGGCAAAAAGCATGCAATTTTGATACTTCCAAAAAAACACGGACAAAGGTGTACTTATGAAATGTCTTCAAGTGCCCTTCACTTAACAGGCATCTTTGGCTTGCTTTCATTCTTCCCGTGGACACCCATTTACGCTAGCATAAAGGGCTCAGAGCTATTAGAGTCGAGGCAAGTGACGAGCACCGTGAGTGGAGCTCAGACCCAACACAGACACTTTAGGTTTACATTTCCTTTCATATGAAAGGCTGGGAAGCAGGTGCACGAGAGGGCTGAAAATGCGCTATTAAACACACTGCCCACACCAGACGCTGTCATGTGAATTCCAAACATTTCAGGGAATTTATTTTAGAGGCCTTTTCTCAGCCTTGAGACAAGAGAATGTTAATGGGTCATTCCTAGTATGCAGTACATTTTCTAAACCCCACATACAGTACACTTACCACTTTTTTGTTTTTTAAAGAAATTAATTGCTCAGCAAAGTTGCATTCAATTGATCAAAAGTGACAGTAAAGACATTTATAAAATATTACAAATAAATGTTATTTTGAACTTTCTATCAAGGCATCCTGAAAAAAAAAAAAAGTTTGCACAAACATTGATAATAATAAGAAAAGTTTCTTGAGCTTGTCACAACCCCAGCTTAGGTTTCTTTTTTTTTGTGTTAGGACTTTTATGTTGAAGTGTTTTCTGTTACCATTGTTCCTGTGTTCGGTTCCTGTTTGGCTTGTCTTCATGGCTGAATCTGAAAACACCCCCTAAACCCTCATTCACTATTCCCTACATTAGTCCACTAATACGGTTCACTTGAAGGAGTGAATGAAAACGAGTGAGCGAATTCGGACAGCCGTTGAGCGCCAATGCGTCAACCACTACAAATGGCTGTCCCCTCAAATAGCGCCCTATTTGAGGGTATAGGGGGCGACTTTGGGATTTAACCCATGTTTGTTCCCATAGCCACCCTTGATTGTCTCCATAGTTAGCCTTGTTTCGTTGACTACAAATCCCCTTAACCTGTCCCTCATCAGCCCCTTGTTATCTTGTATACTGTATAAAGTGTTTGCTGCATCTGGATCCTACTCTCGATCCTCTGAAACAGCCACTGTTACATAACAGCAAACCAGCATATTAGAATGATTTCTGAGGGATCATGTGACACTGAAGACTGGGGTAATGATGCGGAAAATTCCGCTTTGCATCAGAGGAATAAATTAAATTTAAAATTAGGGCTGTCGATTTAATGGATTAATTTAATTAATTAGTTATGGAAAAAAATGTGTTAATTATTTTAACGCACCCACCCCGCCCCAGACCTATGTAGGTCATCTTACATTTCATACAGTGGATTGGTGATGAACATGAAGCAGGGCGACAACTTACTGTGTGATAAAGGCTGTAGAATGCAGTTAGATGCCTCTAAAATGTTAAATATTGGGGCAAAGATGCCCCTGTGTGAGTTTTTGTCTCATATCTTCTTTTATGTTCCACATAAGAAAGTCATACAGGATTAAAAACGACAAGAGTGCGAGTAAATGATGACAGAATTTTCATTTTTAAGGTTAACTATCCCTTTAATACCCATTTACCTATTTAATACCCCATAAATCTCATGGCATGTTTATGCAATTGAAATTGCAGTGTAAATGCATTCATACCATACATACTGAGTCTGTAAATCTAAATACCAATTCAGATGCAGCTTCTGAAAAATGGCCGTTGTAGCCTAAAAGTTTATGTGTAATTATATGTTAAATCCAGTCAAATATTTCTTTCTAAAGCAACTTTTTGTAATGTCTATTTGATACTTTAAATTCATATCACAATAATGACTTTTGGGGGAAATTTCTCAGCCAATTAATTTGCTAATTAGATGAATTAATCGGCACATCACGTAATTAATGAGAAACAAACTTGTAAATGCTTGACAGCACTATTTAAAATATTTTAAAATAGAAAAGTTACTTTGAACTGTAATATTATTTCACAATATTACTGTTGTTTTTATACCAAAGTGTAAACACAGTCTGTTACATCTTATAAGTAGTGTAAACAGGTGAGAAAGAAAGTGTGCGTGTAACAATATATTGGATCTGTGCAGCTCTTAAAGTGACTGCAGCCTAATAAACCTGCTTCCGTCTGTGTGCTTAAAGTTAATCGAACTACAATAGAGAAAGAGAAAATCACTCACGGCTCTTGACAGAATATCTTTTGTAGCTTTAATAAGAATCAGTGTATATTTAATTATTTAATTATTTCTTTATTTTTATATTTAATTATTCAATTTCTGTTGTTAAATAAACCGGATGTAGGCCTACCTGAAACCATATACACTGACGTTAAAATGACATTTACTTTTTATGTAGATATATACCGTATCTATGCTACAGTAAAACACTGTTCACTTTAAGAATTTGTTGGGATACTTTCTTCTCTTAAAAAATAGAAACATATATATTGGTTATATCATTTTCAGTTTTTAAAATATCTAAATATAATTTACATTTACACACTTTATTGTATCGTATTAAATATTGCATTATTTAAAGAGTTATCTTTTTTTTTTTTATATATTGTGAAGCCCTAATATATATATATATATATATATATATATATATATATATATATATATATATATATACATTTCAAACCAGCTATATGTATAAATATCAATAATATCAAGCCAGAGGAGTGATGAGAAGGAGAAAATTGGTAATATATGTAAAACCTCATTAATAATAATAATTATTATTATTATTATTTCTATGAATAAAATATACTAAATATATTTAAAAAATTGTATATAACTTTTTATGAATAATAAAATCAAGGGATAATCCAAGTCAAGGGATAATCCCTTTTTTTCTTATTTTCTTCACAGAACATGAAATGAGAAACAATTAATATGGACGTGTAAGACACTGAGATACAGAGTGTTTTAACACGGATCTCCACGTGGCCTCGTTTTCCGAAAGTCACGGCGTCCACTCACAGCGAGAGCACACAGGTAATTAATTCAAAGTCATTATCAAAAGTGTTCTCTCCAATAAATTGTCTGACAATGATCATGGTGTCCTCTTATCCTCGCTTGAGTGGAAGTTTGCACTAAACACTAATTATCACACAGAGATTCTTAACTCAGTGAAGCATTCGCGACGCACGAACACACGCGCACAAAAACGCTCGCGAATGGACCTAAATGACAGTGCGAGCAAATTACATGGTATTCCGAACAGGAGAACAATGTTAGTATCAAGGACGTCCACCCTCTGCCCACCTTGTGCCCAACCATCAGACACATTCAAACATCAGACGCTGTATTTTTCGCCCGTGGAGTTCTTACATTAGCATTCGGACCGAAAGTTTGTGACTTTGATTGACCTCTGAATCCATTTTCACAACTTTAATCCGAACAGATTTCCCACTTCATCTGAAAAGGAACATACTGTGAATGTTTTGTTGACACTCCTGTATAATCACTCCTACCTTAGCGCATAAGTTAGTTGTAAAAAGTCGCCCGTTTCGTGGCTGGGGTATTGGTGAGGGGATGTGAGTGCTATTAACTTTGAGTTCCAGCCCTGCATATGTAAGTGTGCGCCTACTCAGGGCCCAGTGAGGGTCCATGCAGCTGATCACCTCAGGCTACTTGTACCACTGTTGTGTTATTAGCATCTGAGCACCTGAAAAAGAAAGGATGTGGGTGTTCCTGCTCCTACAATCCAAACTCTTTGTACCTACATGCCCTCTGGAGTCTCACCTGCCATTTACAATAAATCAATAGCTGCACCGGAGAGGAGACCGAGCTCCACTCTGTGGAGAGAGCCGCGATCTACAAAAGAGAATTTGCAAAGTTCATCAGACTTTACTGATGTGAGCGCTAGTGTGGCTTAGCATCCATTAAAGGAATATTCTGGGTTCATTTCAACGGACTAGCTATGTATCACGTGACAAAATCCAGTCATTTCAATTGGGAATTTCATGTGAGGGTGAAAGATTTCTCAATGCAGAAAAATGCTTGTGTGCTTCATATATCTCTACACAATTGGCAATAGACCTTACACAAAAAGTTTTTAACAACCTAGAACCTATTCTATATGTCTTGTTCTTATGTAATCTTCATCAGAAATATCAAAACCAGGTAGAGTCAACATGAAATGATATCCGCAACTCATTACACTTCTGTAATGTGATGTACGAGCGTCAGGATATTATTTTTTTTAAATGTAGGTCAAAATGTAACTTTTCATCTTGAATTGACTGGATTGTGTTTCTATACCAATAAGTTAAACTGCAAAAGACACCTTTGATGAATCCCAGTGATTCTTTTGAATCTTTAATCTTCTGAATCAATTAACTAAAGATTTATTTTGTGACTATTTCTGCAAGATGCATCTTATGCCAGAGGATAACCCCGAGTATGATTTTGTGTACTATGAGTAATTTCCTCAAACGATTCATTAATCAAGTTGTTCACAACCAAATCAAGTAGTATCCCTCATCATTTGTGCCCTTACAAATCTATTAAGAGACTCTAGAAAGCATCATAAAGTGTTCTTGACAGAACTGATCTGGTCTATAAGCAGATCCATAAAGGTGGAGCTGGGGAAGGTGGAGGGTTTCTGAAAGCACGCTGCAACTGCTACAGCAAATGCTGACTAAGTATTTGAGGGTTAAGCAGCGAGCTCATTGGCTACTGATACAGCAGGGACCAATCAGCTGTGCCCTATAGAGAACAATGTGACTGCAAGCAAATTGAGTCAAGGACATATGAGCCTGTGCCATGTAGAATTCCATGACATAACTTTGTATTTGTTTCGGAGCCATTTAGCAAAGTTTTTTAGAATTTCAATAACACTAGGAACATTAATTAAAGGATTTACCCCCAAAATTAAAAATCTGTCATTTAAAATTTTTTTAAAATTAAAGTGATATAATTTTTCAAAATATCTTTCTTTGTGTTTATGACATGAGGGTGAGTAAAGAGTTGTTATTTTTGGGTGAACTATCCCTTTAAGAAAGTCAATGGGGTAAATTTGTCACAAAAAAACCCCTAAGAATATTTCTTTAAAAAGGCAAATCCCATTCGATCGATCCTTACACAGGAATCCCAGTCATAAATATTCACACACACACACTTTACTGCACACACGTGATGTAAGAAGCAAATGTAACAGAATACAAAATCAAACTCCATTAGCTTCCCTGTCAGGTCTGATGCAACATGTAGGACACATAAGATGTATCCCACAACCGAGGACATCAATACATGGAGACGCGCCTGCCTTACAGACATGCTGCAACACGTGAAAGCAAACCCTGTGATATCAGCACTTTTGCAGACTGTGCCAGAGGGTTAATCTTACATTCATAGACCTCTCTTTGCTCTTCATACACACAGGTGAATGCTGACCACACGTGTTGCTGAGTCGGCTGTTTGTCATAGTGTATGATTACTCCACAGAGCCACTCTGATAAAAGCTTCACCAAACCTCAATCTCTGGGTGATCATAAAATCAATTCAGACCGCTACTGCCTGCCTCAATCCCACAGATAAGTCTTACACGCATAGGCCGCTTTCAAACTCAATTCCTTACTAGTCAAAATACGCCTTCTTCAGCAGGCAAGCTGAGTCCGGAGATTTCCCTCATTCGCTTTCCTCCAGCAAAACCCATCGCGGCACATTTTGTAAATCCAGTTTCATTTGCCTGACATCTTTCCATGGGATTCAGCCCAAAGTGCTTGTCTTAAGAACAGTCAGAATAAACGAAAGATCGCTCTCTTCTTGAAGATTTCTGTCTGGAAGATGTTGTAGTCAGCATAATGTACATCTCAGAGAAAAAAATTCTGGATGTGTAATGCTAATTGGAGCGTCTGATTCAATTGGAACAGGATTCAGTGACTATAAATGTGCCTTGAAAAGTAGATTTTTACATTTTCTCACTGAAGTGTGAGAAAGTCACTGATGCAATGGTAGGTTATGGGTGGTTGCAAGACGCTACTATAAGTTTCTGTTTGAATGGGACATTTTGAGACATCAGTCCTAAAAACTGACATTGGCTGCGTCCGAACTTATTCTGAATAAGTAATTACTTCCCAACCCCTAAAAAAGGACGTTCTATATAGTATTAATGTGTATAGTATGAATGTAATCTGGATGTACTATGTTCGCCATGTTGTCATTATCATGTGACCTTACGTCACTTCACTGCCATACACAAATCCTCTCCAGTGGCCTCATGGTATAGTAAAGGGTCCATCATATAAACACTTCAGAATCTCCCTGGAAGAAGTAAGTCATCTGGGTACTTTTGACTACTCTTTCATGAGTACTGTGAATTCGGACATACATATTTTGTCACATACTGTTTTTCGCCTACTATATAGTAGGGAAGTATGCGATCTCGGATGCAGCCGTTGTGAACGTTGCCTATAATCTGGTCCCTACTTTCGATGGTCTGACTCTAACCACTAGGCAATTATTTATACAGCCAGCACAAATGCAATCAGACTACACCAAACAGCCATCTTCCCTTCAAACATCATATTTAACTGTTACGCTGAACAAGTCTATATTTGCACTCTGGTCGAGCATCAAATGCTTGCACTTCTAGAAAAGAGATGCTAGTTTGTCCACTTTGATTTTTTATTCCAGTACAGCCTATTTTCTTTCTGAACTGAATGCATGGAGAGTTTATGAAGTCTAAATCGGGCTATAGCGTAAGTGAATGCCATGACTGAGATCCCCTAAAGTGAGCTGATGCATTCTCACGGCTTGCTACCTCCGCTAACAGCCCAGACAGGAAAGCATCACTGCTCTACTAAATATAACACTATGGCGTTGAGTGCTCTGATTCACAATTGCTTGTCTATAAGGCTGCCTGGAGATGTGCTGAAACAAAAAAAATCAGCAGTGCATCACCGATCATGTGACTTGAATTGGCCCCTTTGACCCCCTTGCAGACACACACACACAAAAGCTAGAGCTTCTGACACAGATGCATGTCTCTAAGGCAACATGCAATAAAAATGGACCAGGTGACTTTAGTGCACATTATTATAAAGATTTTTTAGATTCTGAAACAGGATGTTTTTATATGGTTTTTAGAGAGTTCTGGGTAGTTTCTAGAGAGCTGCTATGTTTTTATGGGTTTTTACTAGCTAAAGTAAAAGAAGCCTTTGAAACAACATTTCTATATGGTTGCTTTGGTATTCTGGGTGCTTGCTAGGAAGCTGCTATGTAGTTGCTGGTTGTTAAGGAGTTGCTAGGATACTCTGAGTGGTTTCTATGGAGTTGCAAGACAGTTACTATAGTGTTCTGTGTTGTTGCTTACTAGTCCAAGTCAAAAGGCTCAAACAAAATGTGGTTGCTATGATATTTTCTGGGTGGTTTCTAGGGAGTTGCTAGATGGTTACTAGCATTCAGGGTTGTTGCTTACTAGTCCAAGTCAGAGCCTAAAACTACATTTCTATGTGATTGCAAGGCTGTTCTTGGTGGTTGCTAGGAAGTTCCTAGATAGTTGCTAGGGTGTTTTGGGTAGCTGCTAGGGAGTTGCTATGTGGTAGCTAGGGTGTTCTGAGTGGATGTTAAGGAGTTGCTAGGGTGTTCTGGGTGGTCTCTAGTGAGTTGCTAGATGGTTACTATAGCATTCTGGGTTGTTGCTTACTAGTCAAAGTCAAGAGCCTCAAACAACATTTCTATGTGGTTGTTAGGGTGTCCTGGGAGGTTGCTAGGGAGTTGCTAGACGGTTGATATAGCATTCTGGATTGTTGCTTAGAAAGTCAAAGTCAAGGGCCTAAATACAATTCCTATGTGGTTGCTATGGTGTTCTGTTTGATTGATAGAAAGTTGCTAGATATAGGGTGTTCTGGGTTGTTGTGTTCTAGCCCATCCCAAGTGTCTGGATATAAAAAAATAAACATTATGTGAGGTATTCATGTAAAAAAAAAAAAAAGTGAGTTACATGCTGATGGATAAAATAAAGTTCCATCCAACATTATTTCTCACCAAATATTTTGTTCCACTCACAAATGTTACATTTGAGAAGTTAAATGCATTGCAAGTGCAACATAATGTTGTTTTGCAGTATTTGAATACTTGATGTAATGGTGTATTTGCGTCCTTATGTGCATGTGTCTTCAGGCATCTTCGGTGCTTCTATTCAAATTTTCTAGGCCCAAGCACTGCACGGCCCCTGACAGCTGGGATCTCTCAGCGTCTGTTTTTGTTATTTGACAAAAAGAGCATTTTTGTCATGGCTTAATAGCTCTCCCTCTTCGTACTTCTTTAAGGAATAGATGATCGTAATCAGCATTTCTGCCAGCGTGCTGTTGACAGAGGCATCCATTTGCAGTGAAGCGTAGTCTGAGCATCTCTTTACAGATCATTCAGAAAGAGAGAGCGAGAGAGCAAGAGCGAGAGAGCAAGAGAGAGAGAGAGCGATGTGCCGCATCCACAGCTATGTAATTATTCTCATTATGTCAAATCACCGTGCCAGAACAATAACTGTGCTTTCATAAAAGGACCCCAAATGTCCATCTGCTCTATGTAGCTGTACACATGAGTTTCATACAGGAGAGAAGGAGAATTAAGTGACAAGAGGAGACAAGAGCAACAACAAGAGCAACTGTCGCCATGGTGAACCTGGGGCAGTCAATTGCTTAAATTAAGATCAAATAAAAAATGTACATTTTATTTTAGCCAAGTCCTCCTACTTTAATTTAATATTTTAGGCTCAGTTTAGATTTTTATTTCAAAAGGAAAACATCTAGGTTTCTATTACTGGCAGTTACAATGGAAGTGAATGGGGTCAATCTGTAAACATTAAAATATTAAAATATGATTAACATGATTTTAGCATGAAAATAGCATTTTCTGTGTAAAGTTATATGCTATGACATGAATGTCACTATTCTATTATTTAATTTCTTAATGTTCCTGGTCTTACTGCTAACACTTTTTTAGTGCGCATTCCAAAGAAAGTGTTAGCGTAATCTTTCATCAAATGTAGAACTTGTTCCGCCTCTGAAATGACATTACCAATCCGTTTCCACTTCCAAATTTTGTTCTATTCGAAATAGATCACATAACAGAAGCAAAATGGTATGTGAATGCTTTCACTTTTACTTATTTTGGAGTACAAGTGCTAAATGTTAGGTCACCAAACTAAAGCTAAAACTAAACAAACTATTTTTTTTGCTAAATGGCATAGAAAAGCAGCCATAAATGTAGAGCTGATTCCATAAAGACTAAGCGTCTGCTTAAATAATTCAGCTAGCCTTTGAGTAAATCAATCAGAGCTTAGAAGGACTGTCAGATTGTGAAGACGGAACAATTTTGACCTCCATTGTGCGCAAATGGACATCAGTAAGACTGCTGTTTATTTAAAGGCTTTACCAGTTCCTGTCTAAACAGAATCTCTTATTCCTGATGTCCCCATTGATCTTCTCAACCACTAGAAACACTGAATCCTCAAAGAGATCCAATCCGATGTCAGCGTGATGGACCGTTTTGCCTCCCAGGCAGAAGAGAACTCTAACAGTAACAGTGTAATTTCTAATCCAGGTTAAAAGACAGTAATGCAAAACCTTCTCATACCAGTGCATTTCTTCGGGCTGCCTGGACGCTTCCCATGCATCCCTAACTTGCATCCAAAATTCTCCTCCCAGAACTCTGCAAACCAAACGTTCCGTCGGTTGTTGGACAAGGAGCGGCTTTTGAAGTATCTGTCAAAGGCTGAAAATAAGTATGAAAGCATTGGAATTGGACTGGAATTGCAAGAGAAATATTAAATCAGAATTCGTCCACTAGACAATTACCATTTTACCTTCTATGGATGCTCTTTTTGGGAGGATGGTAATAGCACCTTCTGCCACACTTTCCTGCTGGACGACAGGAGATATCTTTGAGCCCCAGCTGTCTGATCCCACCCACAGGAAGTGACCTGTTTGGTTATTGCGCATTGCAGCATCCAATACACGTCTGAAAGATGAGCAAACAAAATACACATTCACATGTGAGGCAGTGAAGTATCCTAAAACCTAGAAACCTTGAAAATTTCCTTCAAACAGACTTGATTTGTTCTGATTTTCTGAGGTCAACAGTGTTCTGTTAGACCACTTAGAATGAAGTCATCAGCGTAATGGGCAAGATTCCAAAGGACATCATGTAATAGGCTTAGAAGGCCAGTGGCTCTCTGGAATATGGGGACGTGATTTGGTCCTGTGCTACAGGTACATGAAATTTCATGGCAAAAATGACTGAAAAGTGGATTATGTTAAAATGAGTTCTCCAGGCCTTAGACGGCACATTATAGGAAATAGCTGACTTCACCTGTTCTTGAGGTTTTCACCTAAGAGCAATACTTATGGCTCGACTGCATCATCTTCAATTTAACTCCATGAAAGTCATAGTTAAGTATCTGTGATTCGTCCAAAATTGGTAGCTTTTCAACTGATTTTATTTAAAGACCCTATTAACTCAACATTTGACTTCTTATGGCTTTTAGTGCATTTCCAATACATTTATTAACTTAAATGAATTTATTAACTAAAACACCTAAATGCAAGTCTACCTCTGAAAGTTACCAGACTTCTAGAAGTTACAACAACTTCAAAATATTCTCGGTAAAAGGATCAAATACTACTAGCCTTCAAAAGATTAACGTTGGTACGTTTTTAAAAATACACATTTTTGAAAAAGTCTTTTGCCAGGGCTGTATTTATTCGATCAAAATTGCAGTAAAAACAGTCATATTCTGAAAAATTATTAACATTTTAAATAACTTACTGACCCCAAACTTTTGAATGATTGTATATATTGAGGACTCATCCTGCCCTACAAATTTTAGCCCAACCAAATACATTACAAATTTAAAAGTGGCAGCATTAATGGGAAAAACATAGACTCATGAAAGCCATTACTCTTATTTCTCAGTAAAAAATAATCCATACAAAAAAAATGTCAGTGTGAAATGCTTGTAAAAGACTTCTTAGGCCTATTCTTTTTTCAGCATATTACAAGTACAGATTACCATTATTATTTAATATCTATACCACAATGAATATGATGGAAAGAAAATTGCTATAGATAAAGACACCTGATGTCATCTTCATTCGCAAACATGACGATAGCACGAGCATTGGGTGTCTCCAGTAGCCGCAGGATGATCTTGTCGAACTCTCCCGGTCTGGGCTCTCTGGGGATCTTCAGAGACTGAGCAATACACACACCGCCTGAGAGAAAGAAGATGAGGAAGTGGCAGAGAGAGAGAGAGAGAGAGAGAGAGAGAGAGAGTATATGGGGATGGATAATGAATGATGGAGAGATAGAGAGTGAGGAAAGGAAAAGGAATGGAAAGGAATTGGATAAGAGGAAAGATTGAAATTGAAATGAAAGGAATTGAATAAGAGGAAAGATTGGAATTGAAATTAAAGGAATTGATGGGGAAGGTAGGGGAGGGGAGGGGAGGGGAGGGGAGGGGAGGGGAAGGGAAGGGAAGGGGAGGGGAGGGGGGGAAGGGAAGGGAAGGGAAGGGAAGGGAAGGGAAGGGAAGGGAAGGGAAGGGAAGGGAAGGGAAGGGAAGGGAAGGGAAGGGAAGGGAAGGGAAGGGAAGGGAAGGGAAGGGAAGGGAAGGGAAGGGAAGGGAAGGGAAGGGAAGGGAGAAAAAGTAAAGTTAGAAATTAGAAAAAAATTATATAAGAGGAAATGGAATGGAAGAAAGTGATGGGATGGGATGGGATGAAAAAGGAAGGAATTGGTTAAAAGGAAAAAATTTAAAGAAAATGAAAGGATAAGAACAAATTAAATGGAAGGAAGGGGGGATAAAACGAAAGGAAAAGGAAAGGATAATTGGATAAGAGTAAAAGAAATGAAAGGAATGGATGGAATGAAAGGAAAGATAAAGTAAAAGAAAGGAGAATGGGGAAAGAAAGGAAAAGAAAGGGGAAAAGATGATTGGATAAGATTTTGGGGAAAAAATTGGATAAGAGGAAATAAAAATGGAGGGAGGGAAGGGATAAGAGGAAAATAAAATTTAAAGAAAAATTCATTGGATAAGAGGCAAGGAAATGAAAGGGAGGGAAGGGATTAAAGGGAAAGGAAATGAAAGGGGAAGTGTAAAGGAAATAAAAGGAATAGTAAAGGAAAGTATAATTGGATAAGAATTGGAAAAAGGAAATTGGATAAGAGGAAGTGAATTGAATGAAAGGAAAGAAAACAGGGAAAAAGGAAAAGGAAAGAATAAGAGGAATTGGATATGAGGAAAATAAATGAAAGGATGGGATGGGATGAAATAAAACATGATAATGGAGACAAAAGAAAGATACATAGGCAAAAGGAAGATGACAGAAAATACGATAAAGGGATATTGCAAATGAAATTGAGTATGAAAGCAGAAGAGAGTGACAAAGAGAGAAAAAGAGAGAAAGGACATCAGAAGGTCAGAAAGCACGGAAGGAAGGATGAAAACACCGGAGCGGCAACGGAAACTTATTCCATTACAAGATGGACAGGGACGCACATAGATTAGATACAGAGGGACCAGAAAACAACAAACAGATTCAGTGTTTCTCTCAGCGGAGTGAGGAAAGCGTGTTTAGATTCAAATGATATCTGATAGTGTCACCTTGCCCAAGGTGCCTGCGGGAACACGAGGTGATGTCAAACACGTCCCGGCTTATTTACTCGGTCTAATGCAATTCACTCAGCGCACTTGAAAACCTGCGGCCACGGTGTCATATCCACCGAAATGTACACAATAGCAATTCGGTTTCTGTATTCAGAGATGCGGCAAGAAAAATTGTGACAAGCCATGTCGTCAAGATCTGATCAGGTCCTTAATACATCTCAGACACTCTAACAGTCACACTAATGGAGGATTCGTGCTCGCTGTCTCTGACTCCAAAACAAACCATCTGCTCTCCGGGTCAATTTGAAATCCTCAGGCAATATCATGTTGTCAGGGAATTTGCAGCAAGGAGCATTTGATATGGAAACGGGCCACTGCTTGGCGTAAAGTGTGGCTATAATAACCCTCCATCTTGCCTCTAAGCCCTCAATTACAGCATAAGCACTTCACAGCCTGAGTTAAACACTCCAGTACCCCTCCAAAAACGTGCTCTCACCACTACAGTCCATTTAATGAACAGCTATGATGGCCTCATCCCGAGAGCAGCTGTGGAAGCCATCATGATGCCCAATTCACCGGAAGACACCCAGTTATTATGCCGAACGGGTGTCCTTTTGTTGCAATTGACGTTGAATAATTATAAATATAAGGTTAAATGATTATGATTGCTTTAATGTTTGTGATCGTTTTGTTGTTAACCTTTACAATATATACAAACAAACTACATTACCCATGAGCAGTAGCGCGAGTGATGAGGAAGGAGGTGGAGCTGGAGCGTCAGTCTGTACCAAGTGCTCTATGCTGGTTTTGTTATGCTTTCAACGTTGTTTTGTTTATCATCAAAAATTCTTGTTCAGTTAAGTTTCCAGCAAAGCTGAGATGTCTCATTATTTTAATGTCTCCAAACTATTTCACCTTTCAAGGATAATCATGCTTTCCTTAATGGTGGCTGTTCTCCTTTGTTATCAATTCCGTCAACATCATGTAATTGAGATGCTGTGCAGTGATAATGTCTGCTGGTGGGGCGTCTCCATGGGGCACACTCAGAGATCTCAGGTCTCACTTGAGATGCAACCTCACAATATCATTTTTAATATGCACCCTTTAAAAGGTAAATAAGGAGTAAATGTGAAGCTCAGTCTAGACTCGAACCAGGGACATTCTGGCTTTGAGGCGACAATGCTAACCACTGAGCCACCGGCGAAATTGCTGCAAACTGCAAATTTGTGACACTGTTCCCAAAACAATGGAAAAGGGGTTTACAAGAACACTACCGGGCACTATAGGCCCCAAATATAATATGATATATAGAAAGCCTATCTGTACTGTGTGGAACAAAATAGGCAGGATTTTCTAAAGATAACAATGCCAATTTATCATTTTCATAAAATATGGGCATGATCAAGTGTCTATAATTCCTTAAGAAAACCTCAGATATTCAAAAATTAGGCAAACACAAGTGACATGTGAATCTAAAGAAGCATGCAAACTTTTTGGAAGATCAGGTGCTATAACAATTAAAAAGACTATAAATGCTATATTTCTATAATAAATGACCTGAAACTGCTGAAAATGGTCTTTTCATCCCTGATTTAGGTTGCTTTACAGGTTTGCTAAATACTACACAATATATTTATGCACTTGAAAGTCTTAAAGTGACTCAACTCTCATCATAATTACTATTAATAATAATCATTTGCAATTTTTTATAGTTATTTTATTATATTATTTTCTTCAAATTCTACGATAGACACAATAGCACCTTCCTTAAAGGGTTAGTTCACCCAAAAATGACAATTCTGTCAGTAATTACTCACCCTCATGTTGTTCCAACCCTGTAATACCTCTCTTTACATTTAAAGAGAGAAGGAATGAATAGTGGAATAAAGTCGTTATTTTTTTTGTTTTTGCGCACAAAAAGTATTCTCATCGCTTGATAAACTTAAGATTGAGCCACTGTAGTCACTTGGACTATATTAACGATCTCTTTAATAACTTTTCTGGGCCAGCAAGTTTCAATCACTTAGAAGCCTATGGAGGAGTGATCAGCTCTCAGATTTAATCAAAAATATCTTAATTTGTGTTCCGAAGATGAACGAAGGTCTTACGGGGTTGGAACAACATGAGGGTGAGTAATTACTGACAGAATTTTCTTTTTTGGGTGAACTAACCCTTTAAGACTTCTCAAAACACTCCCCCTAACTGCCATTGGTCAGCAAACAGATAGCTCCGCCCCAATCTCACACCATTGGTTGAGTTAATGTTGCTATGCTGGCCTGGTCAGGCTACTCAAACAAACACAGCGATGTTTTGAAAATGCCACTGAGACATTATGTTTACACTTTTCAATAAAAATCAACCAACGAATGGCTTACTCTCAGTCAGGCTTGGGAGGGTTACTTTAAAAATGTATTCCGTTACAGTTACAAATTACTTCATAAAAAAAGTATTCAGTAACGTAATCCAAGTACTATAATATGAAAGTAATGTAACTGATTACTTTGGGATTACTTCAAGGTCACGTATATAAATAAAGTCAAGCAAGAAGAAATGTTATTAAAAAAAAATTGTTTTTATTTATTTATTAAGAATTTGGTCCAGTGTACAATATTTGCAAAATACACACACATGCCTGAATATATATTTATGTAAAGGGATATACAGACATCTAGTGGCTAATGTATGGTATTACAGTTTTTTTTTGTTTTTTGTTTTTTCAAAAAAAAAAAAAAAAAAAAAAAATTAAAATTTTTACACAATCTACATATTAGTTTATTTTAAAATAGGCCTACATGTTGACTAAAGCCGTGATCTTTCTTAATTTGCCTGACTGGACGTGGGGCGTTGGCAGTGGGAGTTCCCCTACGTTACGTAGACAGCGAACATCCCGTTACGTGAGAAAAGATAAGAAAGGACATTTTGGGTACTAAAAAAGCTACTCTCCTAATTTCTACAAAATAGCAGCGGAATTTCCATGAATTAAAAGCGATTTTACCCGCAGGCTGCATCGTTTCTACTAGCAGCAGTGATTCACTCTGCGTCTGAGGAGATTGTAGACAGCTGTTATTTGCACATGCACCAGCGTGTGGCACACGTGAGTCATTACTGGCAACAGAACCAGGAACTACTGTATAATCAAGCAGTGCTTAATATAGTGTTATTATGCCAAAATACTTATTTATTTAGTTTTAAATGAAACCATTGTAATCCTGAAAGTATTCCCCCTTTTTTCAAAATGTAACTA
The DNA here is from genome assembly GCF_965113295.1 of Leuciscus leuciscus. Classification (NCBI taxonomy): domain Eukaryota; kingdom Metazoa; phylum Chordata; class Actinopteri; order Cypriniformes; family Leuciscidae; genus Leuciscus; species Leuciscus leuciscus. The sequence goes on along the minus strand of NC_138724.1, from coordinate 16,238,607 downwards.
TAATCTGATTACTACTGTATGTTTTTTGACGTACAGTAACTGTAACGGATTACAGTTACTGGATTTTTGTATCCCGATTACATAACGCCACATGTATTCCGTTACTCCCCAACCCTGCTCTCAGTATAGTGTTTTTAACATTGAAAAAAAACCTTCAAACCGCCTTTAAAAGTACATATAAAAATAGTGGGGTTTTTTAATCCATCCAATGCTTGTGTGTACTATATATTTTTGTGCTTGCATAAGTATTGCATCATTAGCTTAGCAACATGCTAAGCCCAAACTTTACTAGATTCAGCAGTGAAATCATATTTTGCTGGTTAAAGCTTTCTACATGAATCACTTATGAGAAACCCACAAGCTTTAGGATGCTGACTTAAAGCCTGTTCACACCAAGAACGATAACTATACAGTTTTAATAATCATTCTAATTCTATGAGAATATCGAAATCCACACCACAGCTATAACGCTAATGACACAGAAGAATGATATTGTTGGAATCACTTTTTTTTCCCAGCTGATGAACAAGACATTGACAGCGAATCAGATTCCACCGGTAAAGAGCTCAAGCATTTAAAGTGGCAGACGATTTAACGAATATTATCATCTGTTAGTGTGGACGCTAATATAGTTATCATTATACTTATCATTGCAGTTATCATTCTTGATGTGAGGTTAAAAGGCAGCTCCCTATTTAGGCAATAAGTTTTGTAACAGCACTTATATTTTTGTGAAGGTGATGAGTCAACTAGTTCATCTGAGGTTCATAAACAAACACGCATTATCGTCGCCATGTAATTCACCTCTGAATCTGCTACTCTCCAGGCGTCCTGGCTCTCATAAAATATTCAGACAGGCCGTGACACAGAATCATAGAACTCTGTATAGGTCAGCGGCCACGTCTGGTAAGGAAGCTCATTTAAAGCTCCCTGTGTCAAGTCTGCCGGAGGCATTAGGAGTTTGCGGTTGCATTAGTCACACCGTTGTGTGCGACAGAGGTAGTACAACAATTACAATCTTAAACAATTTATCAGCGCCTGTGGCGTCTTGTCTATTGTAAGCAGGAATGTCACTTCTTCGATAAAATAATCATACAACAACACGATCCATATCTCATATTACTCAAGAGTGGAGCAGCTTATGAAATTGAGTTTAAGATGTCAGTGTTTCTTTAAAGGGATAGTTCACTTTGAAATTAATTTTTGGTATGTTTTAGCTTACCTCAAGGGCATCCAAGATGTAGGTGTCTTTTTTTCCGCAGTAGTTTCAATTTTTATATTTTTAGGTCAAACCGTTCTTGTCTGTCAGTCATATAATGCAGGTCGATGGTCACTGTCTCAAAACACAAGCACAGAGTCCAAATTAAAACAATTCCCCGTCGTCCAAATTAAACAATTCCCCATCGTAAGTACTAGGGGTGGCACGGTTCACAAAACCCACGGTTCGGTTTGTATCACGGTTTTAGGGTCACGGTTTTCGGTTCTGTACGGTTCTTGTTGTTGTTTTTTCTTTTAATCTTTAACACTCCAAAAATTTACTTCAGCATATGATATATAGCTGAATTATCTAATTATTAATTAATTTATTTCATAAATGGGGTGTGTTTGCAAAACGCAGCTTCTCATTTCCCGTGGGCTGTGTCGGACAGTTATTTGTCACCACTTTTTGCCAGGGTTGATATTATGTCCCAGCACGGATGTACCAATACAAATAAATAAAACATTTCCAGTTAACTAGCAAAGTATTCGTTTCGTTCGTTTGTTAAATAAGAAGCAATCTAGCGCTGAAATGTGTTTTTTTTAATCAAGTGATCAAAGTGCTCGTTGCCGTTGCGATCAGTGGCGCTGATACAGTGTTCTCGTGGCTCGCGCACACACCGCAGCGGCCGCACATTCTTCACTCAGACGCGCGCTTCAGTCCGTTGAGGAGACTCTAGGCTACTCTATTCGTTCCGATGAAATCACAAAACAAAATTCATACAAATCTGTCCCTGCTTGATATACAACCGCTGATAAACATAATCGGTTTTGATGAAAAAGAAAAATATATACGAGTGCAGATTAGAACTCAGAACCTTTGACACGCTTGGCAAGTTCTGCCACTGGACCATTAAAGTACATACCGGTACGTGGAACAGTCGATCTATGTAGCCTATTTATTCACGTGAAAAAAACAACATATAGCCTAGTGGAGTTGATCTCATTAAATGTCTAAGTAAACCCAGTGTACTATTTAAATCGATTGCTGGACATTGTAATGTTATTCTACATTTGTCTGATTTATGATTTAGCATTGTATTAGCAGTAGCACGGGCACAAGGCTACATTGCGCATGCGTCGAACCGCGCGACGCACACACGCACCGAACCGAGACAAGCGAACCGAACGGTTCGGATGTTTTTTCATGTACCGTGCCACCCCTAGTAAGTACACATTGATGGCCTAAGACACGAAACGAGCGGTTTGTGTGAGAAAACGAACAGTATTTATATCGTTTTTACCTCTGACGTGTACGCAGACTGGTGCATAGATATACACACTAGATGTCGCCTTAAATACATTCGTTCCAATGAACTGCCGTAGACAAGGCGACATCTAGTGTATATATCTATGCACCAGTCTGCGTACACGTCAGATCAGATCACTCGGACATGGCTGTGTATAAGTGGTAAAAACGATATAAATACTGTTCGTTTTCTCACACAAACCGCTCGTTTCGTGTCTTAGGCCATCAATGTGTACTTACGATGGGGAATTGTTTAATTTGGACGACGGGGAATTGTTTTAATTTGGACTCTGTGCTTGTGTTTTGAGACAGTGACCATCGACCTGCATTATATGACTGACAGACAAGAACGGTTTGACCTAAAAATATCCAAATTGAAAAAAAAGACACCTACATCTTGGATGCCCTTGAGGTAAGCTAAAACATACCAAAAATTTATTTCAAAGTGAACTATCCCTTTAAGCCTGTTTTCAAATTCGAAATAAGACTGTGAAGTAACTAAATGACAGATTTTATGTTTCATGGTTCATAGTAATTAAAAAGGAAAATGTTGCTGTGCTTCATTTTGATGGTAGGAGCTGAGAAGCATTCTGGATGATTAATATTACAATTTTTGATCATTTTCCCATCAAGCTTAAAAGGCAACATAAATTAGCAGATTGTGCCAGCTGTGAGCTCAGTGCTGACAGTTAATTCAGCAGCTGTAGTTTGCATACTACAAAAACAATTTTGATTCAGTAGAAAGTCAGACAGACATACAATGAATGAACCACAATCTGTGCACTGTAAAAAATAAGTTGCTGCCTTAAATTCTTAAGTACACTCAACGTGGATATTTAAGTAATTTCAACTTAAATGACAAATTAAACTGACTTAAAAAATTTGTTGAATCTTGCATAACTTTTAAAAAAGATGAAAATGACTTAACTTATTTTGATGAGTTAAAGCAATGTAAAAACAACATATGTTGTCATTACTTATTGATCATATAATTGTGTACAGTGTGATGACCAGTACAAGTGTACTAACCTTCTGTCTTTTCACAAAATTGTGTTCTTATACAAAAACTCCAAAGGTCAAGTTTACGTGTACAACAAGTAAAAGCTTCCAGAGTTTATCAGCTTGACCATTGGCCAAGTTTTTGTACAATCCAAATTTCTGAGAAATCTGAAAACTGGAATTTTGACAACATTAAAAATACACAAAAAAAAAAAAAAGAAAAAAAAAGATTCAAATTCAAAATATAAAATACACCACAACAATTCTAATGTCATATCTTTTTGGCTGTTTAAAAAAACAATTAAATGTCAAATTCTTTAAAAAAATCTCTAATATCGACAGATCACCAAATATGGTATTAAAATATTGTGCATCCCGTACAGAAAACATATGACTTTATTTAAACTTACTATATACTTTATATTTTCTATATAATGGCTAGAATTTAAAATTCAAAACTATGACATACATCACAAAAAATCTACTGTCTCATATCTTTTTGACATTTTTCTAAATTCCATATGGTGTCCATATAGTGCATCTCATACAGAAAATCTATTTTTGGTGTTTTGCATAATTAATTCCTAAATGCAAAGTTTAATTCTGCTCAGATTTTTATACTGAAAAATCTGCTAAAGAACTTTTTTTAATGAGCAAAGGTTTCCCTTCAAGTCACACATAATGCAGTTAAAAGACATTAGGCAGTATTTAAAATATTAATGCAATCAGTGCCAAGTTCATTTTGAAAATAAATCCCATATTGAAGCCAAATTTTCTTTTCCACTGTTTACTGTTCATTTTATACAGCCTTTCAATATTTTGGCAGAAGTAAGCCTCGGTTTGCTATCACACGGCAGAACAATCTCACCTTTTCCCTCAGACACGAGCACAGCCAGTGTCGCACAAAAAGTGTGCTGAGCGTGGGAGAAGAGGGCTTTTGTGCTTCACACGCAAACCGTGGCAGCCATTAGCGGTGCGACGTGCATAAGCCGACACAAATGCATACCACACTGTGCATGCGATGAAAGGTTTGAAACCGGAACAAAAGCATCTGTGGGAAGAGATACACTCACATCTGTACAAAACACTGTATGTGTATGTTATACCAAACGACTTCAGTCAGAGTCGAGATAATTAGCACAAAAAAGTTCTATGCTAATACGTATAAAAGTCACTTAACAAGGTTTTCCGCTTTGTCATTGTGCTCAATTCCTAAATCCAGTGAGTCGCCTCAGTAAATACCATAAACACACTGTTTCAAAAGGTAGGCAATGAGGTTTAATTCGTAAATGTTAGTTAATGCGAAGTTGACAAACAATATTTTTTGCAGCATTTATTAATGTAGATTAATGGTAATGCATGTGCAAATGACAAAGAAAAATATCAAAGAAAAGGGAAAAATCTGTAAAAAATTTATTTTAAATTTTGTCCAGATCTTATAAACGTACAAAGCCACAAAAGAAACATGGTTATGGAGAAAATATGAGATGAGAGGAAAAAAAATATGTCAACGCTTTTGCGTTCTCTCGCAAATTCCCCGCAAATTCTTTGCGAGCAAACGTAAGATTTCTTGGGACGTAAAAGCATTTAAATATATTTTTTCCTCCCATTTCATATATTTTTTAATCTCAATGTCCCTTGAGGGGCTCCGTACTAATGTACTTCATTGTATTCATGGCATATTTCAGTTGTATTCAGTTTGCATGTTGTATTCAAGTTTAAATTTAATGACTGTTAATTCAAATGTGTATTAAATTGATGTAAATGCATATTTATTTTATGTTATATTATATTTATGCATATTTCACTGTAAACCACGGCTTAACAGGCTTATTGCTTTTATAAAATGGTTAGCCCATAAAAATATTGGTGTATAAGGTGTATGTTTGTAGAGTAATATACAACGGCTTCGAGGCTCAATCAATCATAATAAAGGGCAACGCTTCCAATACTCATTTTCCGCAGAATAGATACACAATATCAGCTGTGCTTTCTCGCTCTCTCATCTCTCCGACAGCGAGTTACACACAAACCCTCCTCTCCTCACTTACTCATTTCATTTGAATATTGTTGCTGTTACAGGGCCTGAATTTCAACGTGGGATTCCGCATATAGTGCGCGAAAGAACCCAAAGTGTGCGAACATAAAGCCGCCTCTCAGTACTTATTGCACTTGAACAAATGCACACAAAATAATGTCAAAATGTCGGTCTTGGTGAGTATTCCCATAAACACAGTCAGTTATGTTTTAAGTGAATGTAAACAGTTGAGAAAGAAAACACACGTGTAACAGTATATTGGATCAGTGCATCAGATCTTAAAGTGACAGCAGCCTAATATACCTGCTGCCAAATTATGAGATAATATAAAAAATATATATATGTGGCAGTTTTTCCCCATGGTATCTGTGTCGAAATTGTGGCCAGTGAAAATGCTGAGTGGCTCGTAACTTTGGAAAACCACTGGCCACAGTGGCTGGTGAGCAAAAAAAAGTTCATGTCAGGCTCTGACCGGAACTATCCGTTGTAAAGTATAATAAAGTTTTGCCTTTTCCTTCTCATTTTACTTGTATGAATCAATTGTAGAGTGCATCCAATCATCTATAAGTTACATTTATGGTTTGAATCCCTTCTTGTTACATAAAAGGTCAATATGAATTATGGAAATGAGCGATGAAAGGTTAAAGTTTCCTCTTTAATAGGAATCAGAGCCTGGCAATGAATCCACAGCTCATTTCTAGCTACCAAAATCACTGGAGCAGTAATTACATCAAAACTCCATTTAATACTTTTGCAGGTAGGAAGTTACAAAGTTTATCAGTATATAACTTGCAGTGTTGCCTGGGGGAGGATGCCTCCTTCCTTTGAAGACAAGAGCAGTGGGTCTGTACCGTAGACAAAGACATATCTCTGCCAGCTCACGTCTAAGATCAACCTTTCCGCAGTTAATTGCTGTAGAAAGACACGTTTGGACCGGAGGAGAGAGGCTTCCGTGCTATAAATGAATCTCTGCCACATCATACTGCATTAAGCAGAGCATGCTGACAGTATTCATTTGTGCCAGGCCTGAAAATGCCACAGCGATCCGTTCAAAGACATGTGAAATAACGGTTCAAGGATCTTTGCCAGTTTAATTTCAGCAGCAATGCATATAGATTTTACTTGAATCTTAAATTGAATTTTTAGATCACATTAGTATTCAAATATAAACAGTTAAGATTTCAGCAACAAATTAATGGGAATGTAAATGAGCTCTCTACTTTATAAAGAGGAAAATGCTATTTATCAAATGTACTTTTAATTTCAGCGACAATTAATAAAAATGTGAAAGTAACTTTGAAGTGAAATAGGAACAAGTTTGTTTATTAATATTCATATAGCATATTTTCTATTTACTAAGTAAAAGCAGTATTTCTGTACTTTAATTTCAGTAAAAAAAAACTAGTAAATAATAGAGTACACTTTTTGGACACTGTACGTTTTTACTGTACATTGTTCAAAAATAGTATTTCTGTCATTTGAGCAACAACTGATTGAGATTTCTAATAAAATAGTCTCTAAATAGTACAGTAATATTTATATAGCTCATTACGTCGAGCTCCTATTCAAAGTGGATGCTTGAAATTTTAAATGAACTATAACCATTAACATATTAAATAGTAAAATGTTGGTCATATAGAAAGTAACTTACAGGTGAAATAGCAACATGCTTGTTTATCAGTATTTATATAGCACACTTGCTTTTACAACAAAGTAAGTTTAGTATTTCTATACTTTTCATTTCAGTGAAAAATACTTAAAGTTAACTGTCACTATGTATGCTAGTAAACTATATGTAAATAGAAATGTGTTGCTCAATATTCAAAATTCATGACACTTTACAATCAATTGTTGTTCAAGAGTAATATTTCTGTCATTTTAGCAACAACTGATTGAGATTTCAAATCTTACACACTAAATTGTAAAAAAATGAATCAATACATTTTTATAAAGCACATTATTTTGAACTGCCATTCAAAGTGAATATTCTGTATTATAATCTCAATGACACCTGATAAAAATTAAAAAAGAACTGTCTTACCTTACATTCTGCATGAAATGTGGATTCGTATGTTTAATATGTATTATACGCCATTACAGTAATGCATACACGACTCAACACTGAGAATAATACATTAATGGTTGTCATTGATATTACTGTACATGTATCATCTGACAAACAAGTACTGCTAAATCATAAACCTTCCAGATGCCAAACACTGAGATTGAGGTTCAGAATTGCCTGAAGGATCAGAGAACCACGTTTGGCATTCTCCTTTGAGAGCCGCGCACGGCTTTCTTTACATTAGGGAAAAATAAGAGGACACAATTCGTTCCCATTACACGCCCCGGAGGACACGAGTGGGTGCAGAGACAATTTTCACCCAGGACAGGGTGTTTGCATAGCATTAGAACGACAGAAAATGCTTTCATGTGGTTAATACACAACGATCTGCTCTTGACTGGTGGTGTTAATGTCTTTTTTGAAGGCTTTGAGAGTTTGAATACGTAACTAGTGCATTTAATATAATCCACGGTTACAATTCAAACAGATGCCATGGACGCGTTTTAAATATCCGACGTTATACCAACCCAGCGGTTTAAATAGATGCAATAAATATTGATATTTTAAAGGCGCGTTCCCTCTCGCCTACTGCTGGCACATTTGCATTCAAATTAGATTACCTAACTTGAAGGGGAAAAAATGGAAAAAGAGCTGTAGATAGTGATTTGAAAGAAGCAATGCTGTCGAACCTATTGCTAAAGCATTTATATGATAGTACAGAAACAGAAACATCAAGAAACATGTGTCAAAAAGGAAATCAGTTTCTACAAGGTCAGAAGCGGCTGCCTTTAGCTGAATTGAAAATAGTTTTCTATACGCTGAAAAGACGGACCAAAGCAACCTTGTGAGCGGTATTTGTGTTATAATTGCGTTGGGTTGTTAAGATAAAAATTCTGTTCTCTATGAAAATTGGTAGCAAATCTTTTATGCCAAAAGCAAAAGTGTAATTTCAACCAAGGCAAGGACACGTCAACTAGTAATCAAGTCATTTCTTATTTCAAAGGGACCAAAGAGAGGAGCAGTGAGCAATGCGTATGCTTAATACACAAATATATCATGTTTTGAGGACTGTCAGTCAATTAAAAATTGTAATACATTTAATAACATGATGTGATGATTAATTAATCAATATCAATAATCAATATTAATCAATTAAACTATATCAATATTAAATATTCTGGTGACACTTTACAATAAGGTCTCATTTGTTAACATTGGTTAATGCTCAGTTGTTAACATTGGTTAATACAGTTAATTGGTTACTGAACAAAATTATAAACACAACACTTTTGTTTTTGCCCCCATTTTTCATGAGCTGAACTCAAAGATCTAAGACTTTTTCTATGTACACAAAAGGCCTATTTCTCTCAAATATTGTTCACAAATCTGTCTAAATCTGTATTAGTGAGCACTTTTTCTTTGCTGACATAATCTATCCATCCATATCAATCCATATGTCCAGGTGTGACATATCAAGATGCTGATAGACAGCATGATTATTGCACAGGTGTGCCTTAGGCTGGCCACAATAAAAGGCCACTCTAAAATGTGCAGTTAACTAACATAGCAATACATTTGTTACAGTATTTATTCATCTTTGTTAATGTTACTTAATAAAACATACATATGTTAGTTCACATTGCATTAACGAATTTAAAAAAAAATACAGCTTTTGATTTTAATAATGTATTAGTAAATGTTGAAATTAACATGAACTATTCTGTAAAAAAAAAAGTTGACCTAATTATGTTTTATGTTCTGGCCTTATTGTGCACAATTCATTATTATAAAACATTTTTGTTTTTCATAATCTTCATTATCCAGCCATAAATCTAGCACCTTTGCTGAGCTCGTACCTTGATGCAACCTGTGCACCATTTGTCCTTGAGGTCCAGGTGTTGCGTAGCACAGCCAGGACTCCACTAAAATGATGACCACTAGCATCTGTGACTCAGTACCAACCTTCCTCAGCAAAACCTAACATTTATTACACAATTAGGGCCTTATGATTTTGCAGAAAAAGTGGACAGAACTGAGGAATCCAGTCACTGTATAATGTCATGGAATTTGGATAAATAAATTAAAAGTAGGGCCGTTCACTTAATCAAACTGTGATATGGACCAGTTTCAGTGAATATTAAAGGGCAAAAAGACTGCTATCAAAACATGAATTCTGCATATTATGTGTGTCTGTGTGAATGACTGGCACAGTTTCATCACACTATTATTAAATCTAATTGCAAATTGCAAAACTAATTGCTCGTGGGGTTTTCAGTGTCTGTTGTCTCTCTATTCGAGGACATGACCAAATGAACTAACTCCTGAACTGCTCTGAGAATCACTTTATGAACAATTCACTATTTCATTTGATTAAAAACTAGTCATATATACAAACAGAAACTCAAAGGTTTTCACCACAACCTGCCCAGATAAAAGTTTGGTTTAGTTTAACAGAAAGTGTTGTACAGTAGAATGTACTTCTCAAAATAATAGAGTATAAGAAAATATTACAATATATTCAAGCACATTTTAAGCAATATTTTTTTTTAACAAAATATAACTTTTTGTCCATGTTTTGTGGATGTCCATGTTTAAACAGTAAACATCTGGGTTGCAGCACTTTGTTTGCCAAAAAATTTAAGGTTTACATGTTTAAAGATGAATTAAATTGTTCAAGTTTTATGCAATCATTTAAGGCACAGTATGTAAGTTTCACCTCTAGGGGTCGCTTATTCAAAACAATAACAAGGCGTAGCTTGATGACACCGTGAGCGTGGGATCATAGGAGTTGTCGTCTTCACCTCCACAGGCGATGGAAAGCAATCCGACGGGACTCCAGCAGAAATCATGTTAATGAATGAGCTACTGTATTAAAGTTTTATAACGGTACTGTGATATGAAGCAGGGCGGGGCAGAGAACTGCTAATGAATGCTGATGAGAGACACCTGCGTGACAAACCGGTCTCGAGTCCCATGGAGGAGCTTTTATTATGCTTGTATGCCACAGTCGGCCGATGCCACTCCTTTAGTTTTGTTGTTTAAGTATATTTTATGTTTAAAATGTATGTTTAACGTTTGCCGGTTCCTGCTTCCTCCTTCCCTGAACTTGAACTTTGTTACAGTTATGTTTGATCACTTAAATTCACTTTTTTTTTTTTAAAAGACATGTGTTGAATTACTACAAGTCACTTTATTTGACGAATGTCATCATCCATCGCAGTGTTTCACTGTAGACATCATCTGATGCCAAATTGGTAGACATCGCCCAACCCTAATAACAATGATTAGTTTCTGTTGATAAAGGTATCCAAACGCTTGCTCACCTGTCTAATAAAACACATAATATATTAAAGCGCCTTTGGAGATTCCATGGTTTCTACGCAATGACACGGGACGTTACACTGGTTAAAACTCTAGATTTAAACATAGTTGAAAACATTTTGGATAAGTACTCAAGTCTACAAAATATCTACCATTGTTTTAGTAGTTTTGGGATATTTTAATCCAAAAATCGTTCATATTGTGCCGATAGATCATGAAACAGAAAATTCAAATTACGATACCGGACGAGCCCCCAATAATCTTACGGTCCCGTCCCTGGCCTCAGAGGGAATAAGGCAGTCGGAAACAGCAGAGAAAGTGTATGTTTGTGTATATATATATATGTTTTTATTCTATTTGCAATAGTGCTTTTGTTTCACATCGTTTCACACCGTGTCCCAGAGGGATTGTGCTGTATCTTCACTAGCTGCCATGACATAAAATATACTATTTTGACATAAAACCCTCATAGACGCTTCTAACACTAAGACTTAAACACTCTGGTGTACCGCACAGGCGGTATCAGTGGGTTTCGGGTACCTTAAGTGCCGCTCCTCCGTTCGTCTTTAGCGGTTGAGCTCATAAAGTGTTTTTGAAGTGTAATTGTCTTTGTGTGACAGGTTGTAATCCTCAGATGGCGCTCTGCTTTTGGGGCAAAGGAAATAGTCCGTGAAGCACATTGCGTTTTCCCTCATCTGCCACAGCACTGCGGCTGTCAGCCATTAATGAAACCACACAAAGACTTGTCACCTTGATTAAAACTGTCATCTAAGAACAATGATGCATACTGGAGCCTTATATGCCGCTGGAGGGGGTTTGTGTAGCTGAATGGAGGCACATTTCATACAGGCGGGGAACATTAGCTCTAGATGTCAGTCACCTGAGGCTGCATTTTATGTGTTGCCTGACAGAAATGCTTGTCTTGTTTGTCGGCTCTGAACCTGACGATAAAACTTGCGCACGTCTTTCAAGTTCTCTAATTGCATATTCAGGTAACACATAAACATGAAGGATTGATCGTTAACATTGGTTGAAAACACGAAACGGTGTTTCTTTCAGAGGCCTATTCAATTCTGTATTGAACAATCAATCATTATATATTGCTACGTATAAGTGTACAGAGTTCAGAGCGATTGTTTCTTTTGCTATGTAGTTGCTAGGGTTTCCTGGTTGGTAATCAGTGTTTTGTTATTGTTAACTAAAACGATTATAATAGAACTTTTTAACTGAAATGAAAGTTCATTAAAGCTAGCCTAAATGGAAATGTTTAGATAAACACAAACTAATAAAAATGACAAAAGCACAACAAAATGGCTAAAACTTAAACTAAAATTAAAACTAGAAATATAAAAATAAAGGCTAATTCAAAATGTTAATAAATAATATAAATAGTGTTGGGGAAAGTTCCTTTCACACGTAATGTATTAGACTATTGTGTTACTCCTTAAGTAATTACGTTATTTAGTTGCTTTTTATGGAAAGTAATGCGTAACTTTTCCTCAGCTGGCTGAGACTCGCTCTCTTCCAGGCCTTGCAGGTGTTTTCTTTTCTTTTTTTGTGTGTTTTTTTGTGTTTTTTTTACTGAGAAGTTCTTTTTTGCAAGTGTTTACTCAGTAATGCATTCAACAACATAACCTATATCACGTACACCTTAATTTAGAATATATACTCTGAGCACTTTTATTTATATTTCTTGAGCCCGACAGCTATGTATGCCATGCAAAAGATCTCGTAACATTACTGGTTATATTACCTACTGTACAACTCTTTTTTTGAAAGTTGAAAGTAATGCATTTAGTTATTTTTGTACTTTTGTCTGTTCCCGCGCATGCATGAGCGCGAATGTCAAAGTGACTATATTATGGAGAAGAGAGATAATTTTAATTCAGCAGTTTAAAAAATGTTTAAGCAAATTAATGAACCTAATTAATGTGCATTACTTTTTTAAAATAGTAATAATGTAAATGTAAATGTACAAAGTAATGTGTTACTTGTTACATCAAAAAGTTATCTGATTACATAATGTATGCTACTTGTAATGCATTACCCCTAACACTGACTATAATAGTATATAAAAAATACTACAATAAAAAATGTTGCTTACTTGCTCAAGGGTCAATTACAAATAAGAGTGGTCATGATAAAGAAAAGGGTAAAAATCATTAAAAAATCTAGTTTAAATTTCCCATAATAACTTGTTAGATATGAACTCTTTGTATTCATGTTGGTTTCATATGGTTTTAAAAAATGTTAATAATATTTTTAAGAAAGTATTACATTTAATGTATCTAAAAAGTCATGCGATGCTGTAAAGTACCATAAAGTAATATTTAATACATGTGAGTGTACACATCTTTATTATTTAAAAAAAAGTATTTAAGTAAATGTTTCAATGTATATTCAATATTTATTATTACAGATAAATAAATACAATTCTGAAAATTCTGTCAATGGCAGGGAAGCGTTGTGTCATAAATGATGGAAGATTAAATATATTGGACAGAAAACAGAGTGTGTCATGCCATTGACCCCACAGTTTGGGTTATTATAAAATACATCCATATATCTCAACCATGTAATCTGTGTAGTACAACTTTTGCAATACAATCTACAGACTTAAAATAAGGTCATCCATTGTGTGACAACACTTTGCCAGAATCAATTAGTTGTGTAAACATCTGAGGCAGCACAATTGAAGAAACAACAAATATTGATTAAGTAGCATGCTGCTATTAAACTGATATCTAGCATGTCATTATGCTTTGCTGTTCTCAGTGTTTGTTTTATTGTGTCTCATTCTTCAATCTGGCTTCAGTTCAACTAAAAATTGGAAGCAGCAACCATTTGCCACAAGGAAACGATTCTCCACCTATCATAGCGAACAAACCGTGACTGCTAAAACAGCTTCATAAGACCAATCATCAGTCATACCTGCAATTATGCACAAGGCAGTGATATATTATATACAAAGAGCTGCTATTAAATATAGATTAAGCATTGAGAAACTATTAATGACAAATTATTTGATAGTGGTACAAAGCAAGGACAAAAATTTATCAAACAAAAAAGTATTTCACCTATAATATAATTTTTTCAACCACCAACATATTTATTGATAGATAAAGGACACTCCTAAAACATATAAATATGATATTTTGTTTAATATTTGGTAAAAGCACATTTTTCTTCTTAACACTTAAAGGGATAGTTCATCCAAAAATGTACTCACCCCATGTTGTTCCAAACCTATATAAGTTTATTTCTTCTGTTGAAGTTTATGGTAGCCATTGACTTACCTAGTAGGAAAAGAATCAAAGACTTTGTATACAGAAAGACGATGCACTCATATTACTATGAATGGGAGAAAGTGCAACGCGCAATATGGCGGAATAAGTCCCGCCTTCTAAAGAAAAGACCCAATCGCTGATTGGCAAAGCCATTGTATACCGTTAGATGCTACGGTTCCTATAGAAACGTTTTAGTTCCCTAAAATAATAATCAGTTATTTGTCATGATTCGAGCATTTAAAAACAAGATTTATGAGACAGTTGTTGTCAGATTTCATTGGTGATTTCAAATATGAAATTTAAAGGGATAGTTCACTTTGAAATAAAATTTTGGTATGTTTTAGCTTAGTCCAAGTGATCTGAGGGCGCACGCGCATCCTGGCGTGTGACGTGTACGCAGACTGGTGCATAGATATATACACTAGATGTCGCCTTAAAGACATTCGTTCCAATGAACTGCCGTAGACAAGGCGACATCTAGTGTATCTATGCACCAGTCTGCGTACACGTCACACGCCAGGATGCGCGCGCGCCCTCAGATCACTTGGACGTGGCTGTGTATAAGAGGTAAAAACGATATAAATACTGTTCGTTTTCTCACACAAATCGCTCGTTTTGTGTCTTAGGCCATCAATGTGTACTTACGATGGGGAATTGTTTAATTTGGACTTCTCTGTGCATGCTCTTTGAGGTGGTGACCATAGACCTGCATTATATGACTGACAGACAAGAACGGTTTGACTTAAAAATATCAAAATTGAAACTACTGCGGAAAAAAAGACACCTACATCTTGGATGCCCTTGAGGTAAGCTAAAACATACCAACATTTTATTTCAAAGTGAACTATCCCTTTAATCGTAACCTTGGCGAACAGTTTTGGAGAGTTTGATGTTTCCCCATTCAAAGAGATAGGAGTTGCACTAGCATGCCGAAGATGCGTTTCAAAGATGGCCGCCGAGTGAAATGACTTGTCTTAAAAGGACTATGCAAGTCAATGGCTACCAACAACCTGAACATTCTTCAAAATATCTTCTTTATTTTCCTCATGGGGACCAAAAATATCCACACACACTCAATAAAGAGAAAATAGAAAAGAGCAATATTAAATAAATATTTATAAAAATAAATAATTCTATGTTAACTTCCTGGTCCAAACAAAAAGAAACACCCATAATTTAACAAACTTAGAAAGATTTACACTGTAACATCATGCATTTAATGTAACATGCCATTTCTACAAAGAGTTATTGCTAAAAAAGAATCCTGGGACCACCAGTTAGTCATTTTAGTTTGTCTAATTTTTCCATTGAAATTTTATTTAGTGTATATGCAAAGACTAGCAGAATGGAAGTGTGTCAGGCTCATTTTTGTATTAGACAGATTCACTCAATTCACCATTTAACCTCGTAAACCGATCCAGGTCATGGAAAACTATTCGTGCCAACAGGAACATCTCCACTCAGGTCGGGAATGTACTGAATTCTCTTATAACTTCTCAAGCTGCTTAATATTTCATAGGACATCTGGAAAAGCTTATTCGGAGTAGTTAATAATGAAAGAACAGGTTTATTTGCATGTTCTGATCAGAGCGATCGCGTGATAGGTGCTGTTGTCACTGTCAGGTTGGCAGCGTTGTACTTTTCCATGTGCAACAGGGCCCTGGGGGAAGCGTAGCCTTTTACTCCTTATGAAAATGCTAATGATGAATCTCATCATTGACTCAATCTCATTTTGGATGCTTGAGAGATGACAAGAATGCAGTATTCATGGAAGGTCTCAGCAAAGGGCTTTATTGCAGTGAGACAAGCTGAGGATAGTGCAAAATTTCCTGAGATGTGTTTTGTGGCAGTGAGAGATGAAGCTGTTTGTTTCCAGAGCAGAGTGATAATGTATCTTTTGTTGGATATTGTGGAAACGGTTTTAAATATTACATGGATACATCCAGCACAATCTCATATGCTTGTGTACACAGTCAAACTGACACAAACCGCACCAACAGACGGAGAGAGAGTAAGACAGACTGTCATATCTCCACCGCAGGATGTGAATAACTATTCATTCCCTTTAAAAGTAATATTGAAACTTTTTCTCTAAATAATTAATGCAGCCACAAGAGAAAATACAAGTTTCGGAAATTCTAAATTACTTTTTGACAGGAAGAGAGGATAAGAATTGATATCTGACCTTCATTGGAAATGAATAAAAGTTATTTTCATTCTTTGAAATGTACTGCTATTTAGATATCAGGTCACTAAGGAGAAGAATTGTAAGTTATTTAGCAGATCTGAATTCTCTTAATGATTACACTTCCCTAGGGAAGATTCTTTCAGTAATTCTGAGGAAGAAATATTTTAGGAAAAAGGTAAATCCATTGACAAATGATGAGATAATGTAGGTGATTTTTTATTTTTTTTACCTGCTAAACACAAAACAAGATATGTTGGTTAGAAATTCCTCAATTTCCCTTTTTTATGTTCCACAGAAAAGTCAAATAGGTTTGGATCAACATGAGGGTGAGTAAATGATGACTGAATTTTCATTTTTGGGTGAACTATCCCTTTAAGCACACACACCATTGTATGGTTTTAATTCAATTAAAGAACAAAGCTCATGAGAGTAATTTGTTCAGAGATCAGTTTTACTACAGCAGTTATGCCGTATCGTTTGATTCACTATAGAGTCATACGAATCATTCATTCAGGAACTGGACTGGTCAAGCTTATGGTTTTTCTATTGACTAAAAATAACTAACTCATACAGTAAGATTCATTAATTTGGGAATATTACTTTAAATATGAAGACAGACTTTGTTGGGTAAACATAATTATTCAAGTTAATTATACTCTGTACTCTGAATATACTCTATATTTATTTGATCAAAAATACAGTAAAACAATTTAAAAGAGCTGTTTTGTCATTTGCCCTTCCGGTTATGAGACTCTTATTTTGAAGTTTTTCCTTTCTGGTTATATCTGAGATCTAGTTTCCGGTGTTTATTTACAAACAAAGAAGATAATCCAAAAGAGTAAGGCAAATCCAAACGTAACAGCTCTGGCAAAAACTGACAACTGAAGCACACCTGGATATATATATACAGGGTAAATGAGGAACTAAACAAGACACAGGTGGACTAAATCAGTAACCATGGAAACAAATGATAACATACTTCGAAACCAAGGAAACAGGAAATAAACACAGGAAACTAAAACTTCAAAAACTCACGTATATTAAAATGTAATTTATTCCTGTGATTTGATTTTTGATTTAGATTTTTCAGTATCATTACTCCAGTCTTCAGTGTCACATGATCCTTCAGAAATCGTTTTAATAGGCTGATTTGCAGGTCAAGGAACATTTCTTATTATTATCAATGTTGAAAACAGTTGCGCTGCTTAATATGTTTGTGGAAACCGTGATCAATTTATTTCAGGATAAAAATCTTACCGACCCCAAACTTTTGAATGGTAGTTTACCTTACCTTGATATTATGCGACTTCAAGATCTCGTTTGATAGATTGGGTCGCAATGCCAATGATTTTCTTCACTCTGTCACCAAGATCCCTTAATCAAAGACATCTCAACTCTTTCTCAGGAAACCACCTGCTGTGAGTCATGAGTACGGCGCACATTTGACACGACTGGGATCATTTCAATTCACTAGCCTTTCAATCACTTCATTAGCTCAGTATCTCCTCTTTTCTTATGCCCAGAGCTGGGCATAAAAACAAAAAGCGGGATGAAAACAATATGGAAATCTGCCCAGATCCCATGAACACAAATAACAAATCCATTGGGTCTCAAGTTGGATGCTTTCGGCATTAGGTTAATGCCTGTATTAAGCCCTGATCTTGTATCTGTGCAGATTATTTTACTTAAAATGTCTTGCTGTTACCCTCACAAACTTGAAGAACTACAGACTGCCAAATATCATCAGAGCCCCTCTGCGTTCAGCAGGACACCAATCCAGAAAGATCCAGGGCTGAACGTGAGGATGAGAGGTGTCAGAAAAATCTCAAACGTTCTTAAACGAAGCTTAACAGCTCTGAGACTTGAGTTTGACGTTTCCAGCTACTCTAAAATGAACAAAGATTTGATGTCTGAGGGAATCTGAATGATGCTGTAATACACAATTTAAACACAAAAAAGTAAATACTTAATAACAGGGAACATAAATTAATTACTAAGCTTTCTCACTTCAAAAAGCCCTTTGAATTCTGCCTTTAATTGAACAACAGATGCGTTTTTAAGCCTGCCTTATTAAAGACACACAAGTCAAACTGTGAAAATTAGCTGCTCATTTCCGACTTCATCCTTAAGAGAACATTGACAACCTTTCATGACTCCGGTAATAGAGATAATAAAGCCCAGTTAAACAATCCTTGTAAACTTAAAAGCTGCCGACAGAAGCAAAGAAAACAGGCTAATAATGAATATTCTAAGAAACGAGCTAGCTAGCTAGACTGAGCAGACAGAATGTTACCAAACAATAAACTGAACAAATGATAAAATTACAGGTTTCATACTAGCCAACAGATCCTGATCGCTTAGTTTTGGAATCTTTTTTAATAAAACCAAAGTGAAATGGGTTAAAATGTGCTATTTTCGTGGAACAGGCATACCTTCGATCCAATAACATTTAAGCCTATTCAAGGCATTTCTGCATTTACTTTTTAGACTTGTTTAGGTCTTAACCAAGTTTCTTTAGAACCCAGATTTTACATTAGACACCAAATGGCCCAAGACTGCAAGATTTATTAAAGATGCACAATATCTTAGCTGAAAATAGATCTTTTTTTAATTATTTGTATTGGTGAAGTAAGGGATAATCCACAGCTAGCTGTGCATGAAACTATTTTAATAGTTTAATATCGTTTAATGCACAGCTAGCCATGGATTATCCTGTTTATTCCATGGTCATTTTCCAGAATTGGCAAGTTAAAGCTGTCATTGGTGTTTGCAGTGCTAAATTTGACTGGAAGGGTTAAAATGGTGGTTATTTTTGTCAGCTACGACTCTACGACTTAGATCTAGCATTCTGCCCGCTTTAAATCAGACAAAGAGATCATGTAGTGTGGTAAGGTTACCTATATTTACATTTATTTGAAAGAATTAGCCTTAATGAATCGAGAGAGAGAGAGAGAGAGAGAGAGAGAGAGAGAGAGAGAGGGAAAGAGAGAGTTATCAAATTACCTGTGTTAAGCGTCTCTCTAGCAATGAAGCTGTGAGTTGATTTACTTCAAAAACAGCGACGTTACAACCTCCTTGCTGAGTAATATAATGTAGCGATTCAGTAGCAGCAAAGTTAATTTATTAATAAAAAAAAACGGGGGAGCTTTGATGAAGTTTCTGTGCTTCTTTTTCTATAATAAATTATTTTATTGCACACCGAAGTTCCAGCCAATCAGAATTGAGTATTCAGACAGAATTACTGGCCACAAGTATACTTACATAATTGGAAGTAACAGCAAAAAAAAAAAATATATATATTTTTCAAGTTTTGTGGCCTGACAGCAGTGCTAAACAACTTCCTGTGGTCCGCGCCGCATTTTGCAAACGATATAAGTGAAAGCAAAACAATGGGGGTGGTGGGACGTACGGCAATCAAATTCCGATTCAGACTCCAGCAAACACGCTAAGTGTGAAAACAGCATGAGATTAAATCAACAACTGGAACACTGAATGCCCTGATTGTCTATTATGTTTTCCCCACACGGCGGTTGCCGTTTTATTTTTATCACCGTAACGTCCTTGGATGCTACATTAAAGACATCATCAAACCAAAAGTAACACTGCAAATCCTTTGTGAATCAGAGATCTTTGGAATAAAAAAAGGATTGGTTACAGAGAGTGGGAGAATACTGAGGGGGTGTCTTGAGTGAAGATGTATTTGCCTGTTAATATGCCCCAGATTTGCCATCGCTTGTCGCATTCCTTTTGAACGGCATCCAAGCAGGCATGCAAATGCGATCAATTAGGGCAGAGCGATACTTTGGAGCATGTGTCTATGGACACATTTATTCAACTGGCTGGCAAACAACACTTACAACTATGAAATATTCAACACAATCAGCAAACACTCACAGAAGAAGAGCATTCCTCCTAATATCACAATGTGAGAAATTGGTTTCATAGAGGTCACGACAAAAAAAGAGTGGTCTATTTAAAGTTGTTCTAACTATAGGGCCAGTTTTACATTATTTCAACCCCAAAACCGATGTCTTATTCACACAGTTTAACAAGTCCCTAAATGCACTAAAATAGAGCTGTGGCATATTACAATTAATAATTTTGGTGCAACCACACCTCCTTTCTATGTAAATTAGCTCATCACTGACTACGTTTACCATGCAGCCAATAACCCGTTCAAAACCGGAATATTAGCAATAACCCGGTCGCGCACGACCATGTAAACACCGGCAAAAACCCGAATATGCTCATATCCCGGTTTTTAAAAACCCGGATATGATCCCTGGGGTACCCCTTTTCTAACCCGAATATTTGGTCATGTAAACGCGTATCGGCATATCCCCATCAAAAGGAACATTGATTTGTGTTCTGCGCATGTTCTATTCGCAAGGAGTCTTGGTCTTTTGAGGAGAGACGGCGCATACAAAAACCCGCGTGCAGTATACCGGAAGTAAACAAGAAGTAGAGGTAAACATGGCGAGACGCAGCACAGCACCACACTTTTGGAGCGAGGAGGAAAGCGCAAACAAAGGCGATCGCTATCTGCCCCGAACTATTCATTATCCGCGTGCTGCTGCTGTTGTTGTTGTCTTTGGATACAGGAAGAAGAATCGGAAATGACGCATATTGCGTCTAAGGTTGTCCGTACGTCCAGATGCTAACCGTGCGTCGCCGTTTAAAAATGGTAAAATGGTAAATGGACTGCATTTATATAGCGCTTTCACAGACCTATGGCCACCAAAGCGCTTTACCTTTAGCTTCACATTCACCCATTCATACACCGATGGCGGTGTCAGCCATGCAAGGCGCCATCCAGCTCATCGGGAGCAGCTGGGGTTAGGTGTCTTGCTCATGGACACCGCGACACTTGATCAGGTGGAACCGGGGATTGAACCAACAACCTTCCGGTTTGTAGACAACCTACATGAACCACTGAGCCACTGCCGCCCCCATCGGGATATTGCCAATTGATTACAAATTCCATGTATACAGGAGTAACTCTCTCTGCTCACGCATGTAAACGGGTTATTCCGAATGTTTCAGAAACCCAAATAGTGACCCGACCATAACCCGAATATTGACAGCTTGTAAACGTAGTCACTGATTGCAATTTTCATAGATAGACAGATAGATAGATAGATAGATAGATAGATAGATAGATGGCGCAGGCTGATATGTCCTTAACTCAATTTGTTAGCGATCAAATCGTTATCTACATAGCACAGCTGATTGGTTGCTGTGGCATCAGCAGCCAATGAGCTTGCTGTCCAACATTTCAAATACTTGGCATTGTTTGCTGTTAACAGTGTGCAGCACGCTTTCAGAGACCCTCCACCTTCCCCAGCTCCACCTGTATAGATCTGCTACGGGGGTTATTTCATGTAATCTCTGAAATAACCCAATAAGCCAATCTCTTCGAGAGTTGTCATGACAGAAATATATATAACATGAGGGATTTCAATAATAGCTACAGTCTAATTTAATACTATAATGACCATTTCACATATAAAGCAGATAACCATATTATATCCACACTGTTAACCGATTGTATTTTTCAGAACACTGTACATATCTACTGATCTCTTTTTATTGAAATGGATTATTAATTATAAAAGGCCCTGCAGAGTAGCCCTTTAGATAAGTCTATTATATCATATTGAATTCCTCTTTTCACCCTTATTAGTGACCAAGTTCAGCACACACTTAAGAGGACATTACCGCATATATTACATATAAATTAATATTTGATCGCTTCTCAGAGACCTGATGTCTTAAACTATTCTGGAACAGAGAAATGTCACTGTATTCCAGCCATATCAGCACTTTCCACCCTCATTAGAGGCAAATGCAAAATCTAACAGTCTTTAAAGACAAGGGTTTGTGAAAGTGAAAACTCTTGTGGCAAAGAAAAATATTGAACCCTTTTTCATTCTGCTGAGGTAAAACGACTGCGGTTGTTAAGTGGAAACACACTCATTTTTATTGGACTTTCTCTCAAAATCAATAGAATGAAAGTAGCGTTCATCTGACATACTTTGTGCCTCTGGACAATCAACAATCCAAGCTTAATGAGATCAAATAGGCCATTATTCGTCTTCAACTGTCATGACTGAAGCAACCATAACAGAGCAATGCTGGTTATGATGACAAACGTTACATGATATGTTTACAGCGGGACAATGTGATTTAGCCAATTACGACGTGCAAGGTGTCCCTGAATCAATCAGGATGTGTTCTTGGATACAACTGTCTTTTATTGGCCCTGGAACAACATTCCTACCAACTAAATAAATAAATAAATAAAGATGTAAGATACATCGGTACTATATTGGCCGCTATAAGATATTTAATTACATTTTATCGGTAGATATTGGATATATAGTTGTTTATGCTTATTTCCCCTATTTTTACATTTAGATAACCTTTGCCACTAACACTAATTCTCACTTAAAGTGTAACTTCACAAATTTTCAACCAGCTTTGATTTGTTACAATATCGGTAGTATATGTAAATTAACAATGTTTACCCGTTCTCCGTGTTACCTGGACTGAGAACTTCACATTTAGTTGTCAGCAGCTCCAGAGCTGTCATGTAAACTACAGATACACATTTTTGTATCCCCGCGCAAGGACAGTCAGATCAATAGAGGGTTATTAACAACACAGGTATTGTAAGGGTAGGTTTATTACTGAAAACACCTGTTCAATTTCTCATTAATGCAATTATCTAATCAACCAATCACATGGCAGTTGCTTCAATGCATTTAGGGGTGTGGTCCTGGTCAAGACAATCTCCTGAACTCCAAACTGAATGTCAGAATGGGAAAGAAAGGTGATTTAAGCAATTTTGAGCGTGGCATGGTTGTTGGTGCCAGACGGGCCGGTCTGAGTATTTCACAATCTGCTCAGTTACTGGAATTTTCACGCACAACCATTTCTAGGGTTTACAAAGAATGGTGTGAAAAGGGAAAAACATCCAGTATGCGGCAGTCCTGTGGGCGAAAATGCCTTGTTGATGCTAGAGGTCAGAGGAGAATGAGCCGACTGATTCAAGCTGATAGAAGAGCAACTTTGACTGAAATAACCACTCGTTACAACCGAGGTATGCAGCAAAGCATTTGTGAAGCCACAACACGCACAACCTTGAGGCGGATGGGCTACAACAGCAGAAGACCCCACCGGGTACCACTCATCTCCACTACAAATAGGAAAAAGAGGCTACAATTTGCACGAGCTCACCAAAATTGGACAGTTGAAGACTGGAAAAATGTTGCCTGGTCTGATGAGTCTCGATTTCTGTTGAGACATTCAGATGGTAGAGTCAGAATTTGGCGTAAACAGAATGAGAACATGGATCCATCATGCCTTGTTACCACTGTGCAGGCTGCTGGTGGTGGTGTAATGGTGTGGGGGATGTTTTCTTGGCACACTTTAGGCCCCTTAGTGCCAATTGGGCATCGTTTAAATGCCACGGCCTACCTGTGCATTGTTTCTGACCATGTCCATCCCTTTATGACCACCATGTACCCATCCTCTGATGGCTACTTCCAGCAGGATAATGCACCATGTCACAAAGCTCAAATCATTTCAAATTGGTTTCTTGAACATGACAATGAGTTCACTGTACTAAAATGGCCCCCACAGTCACCAGATCTCAACCCAATAGAGCATCTTTGGGATGTGGTGGAACGGGAGCTTCGTGCCCTGGATGTGCATCCCACAAATCTCCATCAACTGCAAGATGCTATCCTATCAATATGGGCCAACATTTCTAAAGAATGCTTTCAGCACCTTGTTGAATCAATGGAATTGATAAGGCAGTTCTGAAGGCGAAAGGGGGTCAAACACAGTATTAGTATGGTGCTCCTAATAATCCTTTAGGTGAGTGTATATATATATATATATATATATATATATTCACCTTTCTACTATATAGGCAGCCAAGTTTTATTGAAAGCCCATTTTGCCAGCAGTAAAGTATATATAAAAATATAAAAAAGTTATTTCTGGTAACTTTACGGCAGAAGCTGTGGATGAAAAGGCGCAGCAGGATGCAGGGGTTTAGAGTGAAGAGCATAGAGAAGAGGATTAAATTGCAACGGTCCCCAATTAAACCTTTGGAGTCCGGTAGATGAAGAGAAAAGCATTTATAGTGGACTATTCCCCTGAAGGCTCTATAATATCTACTGTTCAAAAAAGTTTAAGAGGGTGCAAAATCCCGTAATTGTTAACATTAATGCCATGCATATTTCCTCAAAGTATTGTGAGGATTTAATGCTGTTCATAACAACTGGAACATTTTAAAGCACTTTATTGAAGCAAGGTCAGTGTTCTGGCAGTCACTACAAGCTTTCATGACTTGACTAAATAAAACACTTTTTCCTATCTAACCTACATGTAGAGACAACTCACACCTTCAGTGTTTAGGATTGACAACTGTATTTAATAACAGGTGCGACTCTCCATCTGTGTTCATATAACAGCTTCCATATGAGATTTCAACCATTTTTAATGAATCAATATCTGATGTAAAGCCCCTTCTCTGTTACTCTTACAGCTGTGAATATCATATGTAACCATATTTTTTTTCCAACTCCTTTTGGTCACTCTAGTTACATTTACACACTTAACCTTTAAGCTTGACATTAGCCTTTGATATCACTATGTTATATGGGAAAATTTCACCAATTCCAGACCAAAAACCAAATACTGACATCAATATATATATATATATATATTGATGTCAGTATTTGGTTTTTGGACTGGAACAATTTTCATGGACAAAGGAAAGGTAATCCTCTCAGAAAATGTACAAATAAAGATACTTTTAGATGTCTAATTACCAGGGCCTGAAGTTAACTTTTTTGACCACCAGCCACTGTGGCAGGTGGATTTAAAAATCCACCTGCCACAGTAACTTTTTACCAGCCAGTTTTTTTTTTTTTTTGCCTTATAAAGGTGAAAAATAGAAATCACACAAACATTGTTCTTTAACTTGTAAGAATACACATTTAAGTGCTGCATCTTTTTATTCATTGATTTGCTGTGTCACAGACATAGTCATATGTCATATTCATATACTGACTGACTGCTGCTAATCTGAGTCCACAAAAAAGGAGCAGATGCACTCCTCTTCCTCCACTGCTGCTGCATCTTCATGAGGTCTGGTCTCCTTGACATGTCCCCACCACTTTTTGACATGTCCCCACCCCCACCCCCACCAGAACTGGGGCCCCCCACACCCAAGACAAAAATGGTTTGGCCACTGATCAAAATTTGATGTTGTCATTTAATTTGAAGTTCAGTACGCTCAAAATGTCCGGTCAGCACAAGTCCGGTGCTCAGAAGACGAAAGAAAAGAGAAGGAGAAAATAGAGGTTTTCTAAACAAATATAAAAAAATTATAAAAAAAGCGGTGATGGTGAAGCTGAAACTAGTAAAGTCAACGTAAAGCAAGGTAAGAAACAGCGCAGCAAACGCTTACGAGCATTGTCAGGAGTTTTCCTGCATTTAAATTTTTTGGGCGGCTGAAGATTTTTGTCCCGCCAAAGCCGTCTCGATTTTTGTCCCACCAAAGCCTTATTTGATCGGTAAGTGATGTAGAATAGAATGACTGCTGCGCCTGACAGGGCGATAACGAGCAGAGAGAGTCCCGGCCGCGCGCGCGCACTCTCACGTCTTCAAACAACACGTCGAGCGCTCTATGGTCGAGCGCTGTCTTGCGCTCTCTCACTCGCGCATATTAATCAAAGTCAATTGAACCGTTAAGCAGAACTAAATTAATATTAATATTACTGGTAAAGTTACCGGGTACCGGACATTTTCTCACTGGTTCCCAACTCAACATACACACACACACACATCTGTGTAACTGTCATTGTACCATAACCAACGTCAGCTTTGCTTTATCTCATCTCATCCCATCTCACCAACAGTTTAATACTGTTACTCGCACATCCAAAACATCGTATTTTACGTCGCGGACTTAAAAAAAAACAAAAAAAAAACAACAACTAATGAATCACTCAATTCTCATTGGCTACCCGCCAATGTGGCAGGTAGATTGACAGTTTTACCCGCCAATTGCAAAATTCACCCGCATTTGGCGCGTGGTCGGGTGTTAATTTCAGGCCCTGCTAATTACTATTTGGAAAATCAATAGTACTAAGTTGTCATTTAGCTGATGCTTTTGTCCAAAAGTTGTGACCATTATCTCGCATGTCATATTTTGCATGTCACCTTGGCCTTCTAAAGAAGGTAAAGCCTACAAAATGAACCAAATACAGGTTGTTTGGACCCCATTGACTTCCATAGTAGTAGTTTCATAGTGACTTCCATTGTTTTTCCTACTATGGAAGTCAATGGGGTCCATCAACTGTTTGGTTACCGACATCCATCAAAATATCTTCCTTTGTGTTCAACAGATGAAAGAAACTCATACAGGTTTGAAACAACTTGAGGATGAGTAAATGATGACAGAATTTTCATTTTTAAGTGAACTATTCCTTTAAGAACAATCAGAGCCATATAGGGATCCTCCACACAGACCCTATGGCCAGATACGGCTCCATACCTGCATGATGAATCGATCCTCAAGAGAACCTTACTGGATGAATATATGAATGCTACCGATCCCGTTCTGACTTGTAATGCAGCCTGAATCATAATGACACTGTGTTCGTTCGTTGGCCAGAGGAGAACTGCCCCTCGACTGAGCCAGTTTGTTTTTTTATCTCTCCGTTCTGTCAGCTGATAGAGTTTGGGTTCCTTGCCACCGTCGTCTCTGGCTTGCATATTGGGGACACTTAATATTCAGCAATATTATTGATTTGACTGTACTGACCCTGTTGTAGGAGAACTGAACTGAGCTGCTTTATAGATGAAATGAACTAATTTAATAACTGATGATCTTTACAACTGACTTCATCTGAACAACAGCCGAAATGCATTATTTTCCTGTTATCACTGTAAAGCTGTATTGTATAAAGCGCTATAAAGGTGACTTGACTTGACTAGAGCACATGCTATAAAAAAAACCTGTTGGCTCAATATGTACCCATCCAATTCCTCCTCTTCTCCCTCATTTTTTTGTCTCTTTCCTTTGTCCTATAAATAGAAAGGCTAAAAATCACACGAAGAAAGAATTTTAAACAAAAGCTCCCGAGTGCTCTCATTGTTGGCGCCAGTGCGGAATCGCATCTGATAGCTGCAGTGTGCCGACATCGGAGCAGGAATCCCAGCGCTGCCTCAGTCTTATCAAGTCGAGTTAATCCGTCACGCGGGCGTGGGAGGTGCCAATTGCTGAGAGAGTCAATTTCAGTCCAGCTCCGCACGCATTATCAAACTATGAGAAACATCTTGCTTTTTCATCACATCAGGCACGTTGTCAATGAATCTGCTGAGAAATTAATGGGAGATTTTTTTTCTTCCCCTCTTCTATGTTCTCTTTCCCCCACCTTCTCCTTATCTGTCTCCCACTCTTTGAAGTTGACTAAACAAATGGAAAAGGAAGATGAAAGGAAATCACAAACATACGGGAACACTCTGAGACCGGACGGTTTTAATGAAAATATTTGAGATGAGTGGGGTCCAAAAAAAAGAAAAGAAGAAAAATGTAAAAACAAAAAAAAAATTAAGGTGACGTAGTTACACATGTACTTAGTAATAACAGTAAATTATGAATAATTATAAGGAACTAAGCCAAACCCTAACCGCAACTCTCCATTAAGATGTAGTTCATTAATATTACTCAGAACTTATTTGAGTAAGTATGTAACTACGTCATCTTAAAATAAAGTGTCACCAAAAAATACTAAAGGAAATTTCAGAAAGATGCGCCATAAAAGCGTTTTCACGGTTGCACTTTATTTTACAGTACGTGCACTTACCTAAGAAAGTACTAGGTAATATAAGGTAATATGGGTTAAGGTTAGGTTTAGGGGTAGGTTCAGGGTTAGTATCTAGTTTTTACTCAGTTATTGTAATTATTATAATATACTGTAGTATGTACATGGGGAACAGGAATGCACAATAAAGTGCTACCTCTGTGGTCTCTGATTGTTGGACTCCCACTCTCTCAAACCCGGTCAGCCAATGCCCTGATTGACAAGGGAGTGGCACATATTTTTTATTTAATATCAGAGTTTTTTTTTCTTTTTGCTGTTTTTAAAGAGCTCAGAACTCTGTGACAAGTGTGATTTCTCTGGACACATTTTAGTATCTGTCAGGTAGGAACATTTTGTACTTTTCCAGCACCTTTGATTACCATCAAAGCTCAGAGAGTACAAAAATATCACCCATGAGCAATATACAATGTCATCTTAAAAACATGATTGAAGGGTATGAAGGACAAGGGCAAGTGCAGGAAACTTATCTTTTTTTTTTATATTCTCTATATTTAGATATTTCAATTCTAAATGTTATCATTTTTACTTTGTGAACAAGAAAGAAATTAGACCATGATGCTACAAATGAAGTCCAGAAAGTGTAGTACTTTTTTAAAAATGATACATTATATTATAATTTTCTATATTAATTAGAAGAAATGAATTAGAACATGTTGCTACAGTATGTGACAGTAAGTCCATAAAGCGCAGTTTTTTTATATTTCTTATTTATAATTTCCTATATTTAAATGTATATTATAAAATATATTATAAAATATAATCTGTATTTATTTAAAATCCTATATTTTTTTTACTTTATGAATGAGAAAGGAATCAACTCATTTTATAAATAAGTCCATAAAATCAATTTAACTTACTTTTTAATTATAATTTCCTATATTTAAATATATATAATATAATATATTATATTATAATATATTTAAAAAATATAATCTGTATATTTTTATTTAAAATTCTACATTTAATTATTTTTACTTTATGAATTAGAAAGCAATTAGAGCATGATGCTGCAAATGAGATTAAGTTCACAAAGCAATCTAAATAGTTAATTTAATTTGCAAGTGAAATGTAATATTTTACAGTATTTATCATTTTATTTAAATTTGTATAATTTGTCATCTTATTATTAATGAGACTTACATAATTTTTGTTTTCTTTCCTTGTAAATAATTGAATGTGATAAATACAATTTATTTCACAGCCCTAACCAAACTACAACTTTTTTTTTTCTTTTTTTTTAAATAAATAAATAAAATCCTTCCTCTTGCTAAGGGAGAGATGAAGTAATCCATCTTCATCTAATATTTACCCCTATTCACTCTGTCCTCTGACCACCTTTGTGTGATTAATATTTAATACCTTTCTGGGCATCTATGATTTAGATTCAGGGGTTTGCACAAGTATTCATGCTTCCCCTCAGGGGAAGGAAAAAAAAAGATGTTGCTTGCCTGGCACAGAAAATGTCTGTGAGTAATTTCAGTGGCTGCCTGTCACCCTCCGCAGGGTCTTTTGAAATTCGCCATGTATAGGATGTACGATAAGGTTTTGTTAACAAGAAATTGTTAGGGAAGAAATCTGATGCGTGTCGGCGAGAGGAAACGAAAGCATGCTGCTGGCTACAGCGTTCGAGCTGCTTTGAACTCGTTTTATGCAACATGGTCCCTGGACCATACAGCATCACATCACAAAACATTTTGTGAGGCAATGTTGAGCGCTCCTCTCATCTCTTGCCTTGAGGTAGTTACTTTAAAATGGGAATTACGGGTCCGGGTTCACAGTAAAACTAGTCGGGAGAGTAATTCTCAGTCGCTGATGAGTTGTAATCTGAAGCAAAATTACACATTTGGACTGAGGGCAACTGGCCAAATGCTCCATTTACCTCTTGATATGGGCTTATTAGTGTCTGGGAGACATGGAAGTATGTGACTCACACAGATCGGATTGGAGAATCTCTCCACATCACTGTAACACTGTGCTTGATGTGATGATATGGCGCTTGATATGGTCGGAAACCAGACGTTTACAGTCACTGCAGTACCTAGATACATCTAGATGTCCTGTTGTCAACAGACTCAAAAGCATGGAGTATATCAGAATCTGAACACGCATCTATACTGTATCCAGTGTAGACAGTGTCAACAAATCTCTATCAAATCCTACCCAAAAATCCTGGGTTGAACCTTTTGGGGTTAAAGCAGCACTCAGTAGCTTCGGGATTTCTTCGCTGTATTCTCGCTTTTTGCTCGCAGTTTTCTCTTTAGAGCTCCCCCCACAGCTTCGGAATAGATATTTGACAACACTGTTGTAAAAACTCGTTGTTGATTCTCAGACACCAGAGGCTATAGATCAACGACATCAAAGCAGATGGGACATTCTTTAAAACGTCTTCTTCATTCGGGTTCGGACAGCGTGAGGGAGCGCAATAATGACAGCATTTTAGCAGATTTCTTTTGGCCGTAAAGCAATTGTTTACATCGCGAGACATGATATCACGCGAGACTTCCTGACGCAGCGGCCGGCGGCCCGCCGGCTCAAAGTTGCAAGTGCGTATTTTCCGCTCACGGGCACCAGGGGGGTGCGAAACGACCACCATTCAACCCGAAATAAGTAATATAACCATTCCAATGACTCCGAAGCTGTTCAGTTAAGGTAAAAAAAAGTTACTTAGTTCACCTTTAATTTGTTGGGTTGTTTTTTCAGTGTTTGGGTAGTTTTTGTGTAACCCAGATCCTGGGTCAGACGTAACAACCCAGTGTTTGGATAGTTTATGTGTTACCCAGCTCCTGGGTCAGACGTAACAACCCAGGGGTTGAGTTATTTATCGTAGGCTTTTTGCAACCTCTTCAGGAGAGAGCAGTGCAGCTCCGTCAAATTGGTGCGTGTCTTCGGTAAAATACAGGTTTGTGTAAATTTTTTTAATCTATAAATTCGTTATTGTTCAGTATATCATTTAATTTTATGCAAAGCAACATAAAGGGGCGTGATGTGAGTCACCTAAACAAGTGTCATGTCGGTATTTTTCACGTGATGGAAATGCCGGATGCCTTGCATAAAATTTTTGGATTTTATAAAAAAAAAAAAAGATACAGAATATAAATACTTAGAAAGTTAAAATATGTTCTCAGAACTGTACACTGATTGTTTATGGACAGGTTATGGAGCCTGTCGCCGCATATTTCGGCTACGAGTGAAATGCAGGGCGGCGGTCTGAAGTTAGAAGTTCCCCCGCTGAACATGATACAAGCTCCGGCAGGAGATCCAGCGCCGTTACAGTGGAACTGTCTAATATTTGTTAAACAAGCTTAAATGTATGCAATATGTATTCATATATATAAAATATGCTATACTGTAAAATATGATCAGATGATCAAAATAAAGGAATTATCATGCAAACCAGTAGCTGTGTGTCCTTAACCCAACATGTGTTCTGTCCTACCCAGCCATTGGGTTGTTTCAACCCAGTGTTTTTTAGAGTGTATAGACCCCTTTTCAGTTAGTAAACACTGTGACGTTTTTTGTGGGCGGAGCTTAGGTGGAGGCAGAACGATTCCCCTGGCCGCTTCACTAACGCTAGCTTGCAAGTTTTGTTAGCTTGTTTTTTAACAATGACTGGAGAAAATCAGATTTTATCTTAATGTGTAAGGTCACTCACCATCCAGGACCGCGATTGTTATTTCCAAAAGTTAATTTTAACAGACAAAACCAGATTGGCCGACCCGTACACGCTCACTCAATGGATTGACGATCTGACAGGATTAACGTTAACACTACCTCGGTTGAGTGGCCAGACATCTACACTTTCCTGACAGAGAAACCAAGCATAAAGAGAAACTGAGGGCATATAAATCTTTAGATGTCTATAACTATGTTCTGAATGGTCACGTACAAGACGATCCGAAGCTCTGCCTAGACAGTGCCAAGGCCAGAAGAAGACCATGTTAAGAGTGACATTACAGTGCAATTTTAATGATGTGAATATTTTCTAGAATTTTTTTTCCAGATACAGCAAATTCATTTTTTAACTATGTATTTTATTAATCTTTCTTTCCAGCTCTTCAAAAAGTCTAGTCACAATCAAACACAACAATAGGCTATACAAGATGATTCACAAATAATCACAATAATTTAGAAAACATTATGCGATAAAATTTCAAATTGGAGCCTGTACTCCGTCGATTCTTGCACCCAACAACACAACAAGATGACATTTAATTATAATAATAATATTTTAAGCTCCTTATTATGTAGCCGAATTAGTGCTGGTTTGTATTGGCTAACTCCAGTTTTCCCTTTGTTTTGCCTCCAGCTGACGCCGTGACGTGACGTCGGTGCAAAAGGGGTCTCTAGGCCAATGTCAGCTGTTGAGCAACTGGATGCCAGTGGGCGGGGCCTATGATGCGTTGATGTACAACTATTTGTTGATGTCTTTCTCTAGAGGCAGTCATATGCAAATGTATTTGCCCGTGTGACATCACAGGTCACCCAATATCAAAACGAGCTGTTTTTCGAGCTTGATTAAATAAATGCTTTGTTTATAATAGGGAGAAACTTGCAGGATGTGTTATTGGACCTCGTATATGTCAAATATCAAGGCAAATGTGATTTCTCATGTCATGACCCCTTTAATGTTTTTCCTGTATTTTTCATCAAATAAAGACAGCCTTGGTGAGCATTAGAGACTTCTGTCAAAAACTCTTACAAAAAATCGTAATTATTCCAAACTTTTGACCGGTTGAATATATATTTTGATGTATAGATCGATAAAGGTGTGCTATTTAGTTCATAAGCAATCAAACTTACAATTTGTACCTGGTGGACTGCATTTACGGTAGGACCTGAGCTATTTCAATAAGACTTGGGCTAATAAGCAACCACCTAGCAACCAGCCAGAACACCCTAGCAACCATCAAACAACTCGGCAACCATTCAGAACACACCATAGTAACATCCTAGCAAGTCTCAATGTGTCTAGACTCTCAATTTAAGTTAATAAATAAGTTAGTCGGCAATTCATATTAATGACCCTAATTAATGTTCATGACCAGTGAGGAATTTTGCTAATTTTGCCAACTTGCAAGGTGCATTTGTATGTTGTATATTGTATATAGTCTCATAGAATAGTTCAGGTGTCAATTGTTACAGTGCACAAATCATTTTTATATTCAGTTATTTTCCCTCGGAAATGTGAATATATTGTAGTCCCGTGTAAAATACGAATACATTTTATTTCCAAAAATTGCTGCAACCTCAAATGCTAAAATATGCAGAACACTGCATGGCACACGGTATCTAATTATTGCAGCTTTAATGGTGTTTCGGGACGGCCGTAAGTATTTTGAATGCTCGTCACAACTATCCTGTCAAATAATAACTAAGATTGTCTGCACTCCCGTCATGATAAAAAGCCTCCAAGAGCTCATTCTTCCGCTGCTTTCCAATTCATCTCCAGGGCTATAAAACCAATTTTGAATTTTATGATTGGGTTTATTGCTGAAATTAAAGTCTTAATTAAAAGTCAGGAGAATGTGTATTAGAGTTGCGGTGGAAGATTGATGTCAATAATGAAAGACCCTTCAATGCTATAGACAACTCATTTGACAAGCATATTGAGCTTGAGCTTAGAAACACCGACACAGATTAAAGTAATTGTTTCTGTGTTGAACACACATGCCTTGCCCATCAGGATAATGTCTTTCAGATTCAGAGACTCTGCAATGGTTTTGTAAGCTCTTGAAATGCAATAATGATTTGGAGTGAGAATAACAGTCAGTATAATGAGTTTTCATATAGCAGTTAGTCTCACCTACACTTTTTTCCACCAGTCCGCCATCCGTTTTTTCGAGTTTCAATTTTAATGATAGGGAAAGTGGACACTTAAAAATAAAAACAAAAAATAAACACATACATACAGAAATACATACGTACACACGCACACACAAACATAAAGATGTAGACCAAAAATTCTAAACGAGCACCATGGCCAAATGTATCATAAAATTAAATAAAATTAAATAAAAAATAAAGAACATGCAAAAAAAAAGTAAAATTAAATAAAATGCAGACTAAAAATTCAAACAAATTTCTCCCAAATGATCACGATGGCCCAATGTATAAAATAAAATAAAATAAATAAAATAAATAAAATAAATAAAATAAATAAAATAAATAAAATAAATAAAATAAATAAAATAAATAAAATAAATAAAATAAATAAAAATAATAAAAATAATAAAATAAAATAAAATAAAATAAAATAAAATAAAATAAAATAAAATAAAATAAAATAAAATAAAATAAAATAAAATAAAATAAAATAAAATAAAATACAGACTAAAAATTCTCCAGAATAAGCACCATGGCCCAAAGTAACCAAGCAAGTGCGCAAACCGCTAAGCCACAGCTTCCCAGGTTTCATATGAGCAATACAAGGTGTCACGATTTCAGCGCCTTTGCTCTACTTGCACAAGTTTCGTAAAAAGGTTAAAAAGTTTGCCTCGTGATTGCAGCCCCGAAGTGAGAATGTCAACCCCAAAGGGGGCCCCTTTTGGAGCCTATAAATAACCTCCAATATTGCAAATGGACAAGCTCGATCTCTCCCAGCTCATTTGATGTGGGAGACGAATGGCCCGTTTGCGAGGCAAGAGCTGCAGCAGCACCGTGAGGCTCCAGAACCTATGAATGGCTTATTAAAAGATCCCTCGGTGCCACGACACTGTACCGAGAGCGGCGAGGAGAGCCTCGCGAGGTCAATCAACCTCTGTTGAGGCCATTACGACGCTGCAGGTATCAGAAGTATCATTTACTCCGACTTCTACTGTATTTATACAAATCTCATCTACATAGTTCCCTGCAGGCGAAGGGAAGGTTTCATCAGGTTTCATAGAGCCAGCGCTAATGTGAATAAATAATGTCTGAATTTTCATTTTTGGATCACTATTTCTTTCAACTTACTCCTTCCTTCCTCACTCTCTTCATGTTCGCTCTGGAATTCCCTGCATTTCCTGCACATTTCTTGTTTCCGAGCATTACGTAATCACAGTGTTCGACGGAGACAGATCTACAGATCATATATAAAAGTCTAATTATGTTCACCAAAACCTAAAACCATAATGAGCAGCTGCCGGTAATTACCACAAACTCGAGACCCTCACAGAGTCATTGAGAATCTGATGCAAAACCACAAATGCCCTGAAGACCCGCAGTAACAAGCACTGCAGATTTCCAAACGCCTGCTATCTTCTATAGGAAAAAAAACAACAACTCAAGACTGCAGGGCTGCAAATCTGGTTATTTTATCTCAATGCAGGGTGGGTGTGTGTTGGGGGGGAGTGTGGAATTCAATTTCTACCTCACAGGAGTCACCTCAAGCCGTATATGCAGGTAGACTAAAACACTTCAATCCCAATCCCAAAGCGAGAGGTATATCATCAGATTGTGTTTATGGGAATGGCATAGAATCGTGAATGCTTGATAGATACTGTCTGTGGAGGCTTTACTTATTCTGCTCACTTGATTGAAGTGCACTTTGGCTCATATGAAGCAAAGGTAGGCGGTATATGTTTGCTTAAATTTATTATGTGCAATAAATTAGTATAATATAAAAACAACAACCTTTAAACTATTCAGATTTTATCATATATATTTGCAGTCACAATGAGTTTGACCTACAGTATGCTTTTTCAAATATATACACAGTATTTATACATACATATTGTGTATGTTTGTGTGTGTCTATGCGTTACAGTACAGTGCAAAATTTGGGCTTGGTAAGATTTTGTAATGTTTTTGAAAGCAGCCTCTTATGCTCACTAAAGCTGCATTTATTTAATCAAAACTATAGTATAAACCGTAATATTCTGAGAATTTTTTACAGTTTAAAACAACTGTTTTCTATTTGAATCTATTTAGAAAAAGCAATTTATTCCTGTGTTTAAATCTGAATTTTCAGTCTTCAGTGTCACATGATCCTTCAGAAATCATTATAATATGATGATTTGCTGCTCAGGAAACATTTATTATTATTATCAATGTTGAAAACAGTTGTGCTGCTTAATATTTTTTAAACCATGATACATTTTTAGGGTTCTTAAAGGAATACAAAGTTTATTGAATTTATTTGAATAAATATTTTGTAACATTATAAATGTCTTTACTGTAAAAAAATTGTTTGCTATACTTTGTCCCTGATTTGTCTTATTTTTATTTCCTTTGCTTTTTCAGACATTTTGATATAATTTTCTTAGATTTCACTTGTGCATTTATTTGTTTATTTCCTTTGCCTTTTGTTATATTGTACCTGATGTTGTAAAGCACATTGGTCAGCTGTTGCTGTTTTATTAGTTATTATATAAATAAACTAAACTTGGACATTGAAACAATACTTTAAAAATGCATCTTTGCTGAATAAAAGTATTCATTTCATTTAAAAAAAATCCACCATAGCATATTACCCACACATTATGTAATATATATTTCAGCATGACAGTAAAGAAGCATTCACTATATGGTACCTATTAGACCAATCTCACAAGAAAAGTTTTAAATCAACAACCGAATCTCTCAAATATCACTATCACAGCATGCAAGTACACAAACTTAACATTACTAATATCCACTTTGAATATTAACAAACACTCAGTATATCACAACATGCTTGTGTTGCATTAATGGCAAATATCAACCTGAATGTGAACATTGAGTAATTTAATTTCCCACAAAAACATGAACAACTCTTTCACTCATTCACTGACCAAATGCAAACATAACCAGATTTCTCCAATGAAATGGTTCTTCTGTGGCATCACTGTAAAAAACAACAACATTATTTTGAATGTGTAGTTAGGGGTTCATTGCTTCGGAGTCAAAATTTCTCACATTTTAGGAAACAGGATCACTGAATGTGTTCTTTGAAACTCACAGTGTCTTTACAGTAACATGTGGATTCTCAGTTTTGCGAATGAACAGTTGATTTCCCTCAACTGTAAGCCAGTGAAGTCTAGAAATGTGAAACCCAGCAGTCCCTTATCTCACAGTAAAACCCGTATTTGTTTTTGCAATTTACCTCAGCAATGATATTTTGACCCCATTCTCAGGCTCCTTGGCCCCGACGGTCTGCCATGACTAAAGCCACTGAAGTGGAACAGCAGCTCAGGGGACCTGCTTTAAGTGTGTGTGCTGAAAAATGCCTCTTTAGTAGGTTTTCATCCATTTCTTAAATGTGAATAGTGAGATCCAGATGGGCTGACGAGCAGTTTGTGGAAAAATGCTAATGAAATGTTTATTTTCAGTTTGATTTCAAGGCATCACAGATAAGAAATCATGCATTGCTCAAATCTTCAAACCTCAAACCTCTGCAGTTTCATAAATGTGTCATTTGTGTCAATTTTAAGTGGATTCAGATGTAGATTAAATGACCTGCATGATATTATGGAGTGTTGAGGTCATTGCATATTAACCGCTCAATTAATATTCAATGACCCCGGTATGTTACTGTACCTCAGATCCACAGTGTTTCCAACAAGGCTTCATGTGCTACGAGTACACAGCGAGATGAATGACAAAAAACACCTGTATTGACACATAATCTCATTATGTCGGCCCCTGAGTTTACTGATCAATACCAATAAATCATTCAAAAGAACATAACACAAAACTCTTTTACTTCAAGCTCCCCAGATAAGGGTAGCAATTTTAAGATCTTAAATTTGTTACACTGAAGTGTGCAATGTGTCAGTCAGTCAATACTATCGATTTGAATTAATCCAAAAGACAAGGTCAGAATTCTTGACAGTTAAAATGTTTCAGAGCTTGATGCATTTTCCAACTAATTTCTTGTTTAAAATCTTAGGACTCTAGAGCCAATAACAATATAAAAGTATAGCAGTTTCATCTGTATTGATACCTTCAAACACACAGTGCTTTTAGAATTGAAACCCAAGGTTGGAGCTGTGGTTTAGTGGTTAGTGCTCTGGTGCTCATCTTGGAAATTAAGGTTTGAATCTAGCCTGCATTATTATATTATGATTCCATTCTTCACAATCATTTCCATTTCCAGTCAACAAAAAGCAGCAGAAGTTTAAAAAGAAAAGAAAAATGAACTATTAAATAAGAAATGAGAGCATGAGATGAAGGTTTGTGATCATAACTCAAGCTGGGCAACTTTTTATTCCTGTGAAGACACAGATTTGAGACTTTGCCTCATCTTTTGTAGCCATGGTCCTGGCACTTCTTTCTGGCAGTGCATTTTCACAGTAATGGAATAAACTGTCAAGAAGAAACAGCAGATTTTAGATTTGGAAGAACTTCCAAGCAAAATGGTTTACGAACCAATTGTCTGAAATCTGATCACTGCTAGACGATCTCATTTTGGCACTCTGCTGCCCTCTGTGGATGGAATGAAAAGCAGAAATCAAAATTGTGATATCATTTACTCAAACTCATGTCGTTCCAAACCTTTATTTCTTCAGTGGAACAAAAAGAGAGAAATTTAGAAAACGAAATGAACCATCATTATAAAAGTAGTTAATACATCTCAACTTCCCTTGAGAATCATGGGAATTTGACTCAGTGAGTCAAATTGAGTCAGTGACTGAATTCGGATTGGAATTAGTGAATAAATAATTTAAGGCTTGTTCACACCAAGGATGAGAACTATAACTAAAGTTTTAATAATCATTCTAATTCTATGAGAATATGGAAAGTCCCCACCACAACTATAACAACAATGACACAGAGGAACGAGATCAATGGAATCTTTTTCAGAATCAGTTTTTGACAGCCAATCAGAATCCATTCTGCTTTAAAACGCGTGAGCATTTAAAGTGGCAGACGGCAAAACTGCAGCGAGCGTTTATAAACACAACGTTATAGTCTGTTGGTGTGAATGCTATAGTTATCATTCTTGGGGTAAATTGGCCTTTAGACCAGTTTTGTGAACTAGATCACCTGATTAATTGAAAAGATCCGAATCCAAATAATGATTTGTTGATGAATTTTCAGTGAATAATTTCAAAGTTTTGATCCGTTCCTCACACAAAGCTATCGCTGTGTTTCAGAAAACTCGTGGAACAACACGAGGGTGAGTAAACGATGACGGAATAAATAAAAAAAGTTTTGAGAACTATCCCTTTAAGAGGAGAAGAGTTCATTAGGTTTGGCAGATGGCGCCAGTTGGCTCATCAATCTGTTTTATGGGAGACCGATAGG
This sequence comes from Leuciscus leuciscus, assembly GCF_965113295.1. Lineage (NCBI taxonomy): Eukaryota > Metazoa > Chordata > Actinopteri > Cypriniformes > Leuciscidae > Leuciscus > Leuciscus leuciscus. The sequence continues at coordinate 16,199,092 of NC_138724.1, read as the reverse complement.
ACGAACAGATGCATAAAACTTCTCTGAATCTTCAAAGGTGAAAAAGAATGAGAGAAGTTGAAGAGATTAATCTAAACTAATGAGATCACCAGACTCCGGAAATCATTAATGCAATGACATCCTCACTAAATGGCTGTTAGTAATTTTCAGAGAATGGAAGGTTCAGCTGAGGTGGTTCTGGGTAGGGCTGAATTTCATCTCACTTTAACATTATGTAAATTCCTTCTTAATCCATGACGGCTTATCCCAGCCAATGAGGTCAGTGACTTTGCATCCCGGGTGAAGATTTCCACTATAAAAGCTGACACGCAGAGAGAATCTTCATTATATCTTGGGTTCCTACTGTTGTTACGGGCTCATTAAGCATCTTTAACATGAGGGAAAAGACGTCTGCTCAGAATCTGTAGGGGGGATTTTGAATAACAGGCTCCAGCCTCTGTTACCTGTGGTGATACAGCAGGTGTGGATAACTGATTATAAGACCGGCATTTCACAATAGCATGCTCAGCAAAGAGGAGAGAGACATCCAGCTATGTACTTCTGATCATCTTGGGACAACCAAGTAGGGAACAGGGCGACACATAATGGGCGCATTGCTTCAGGCGCAGTATGGGAGAGACGGGATATGAAGGAAACCAGAACCTGATGTGCTTGTATGTTTGAAATCTGAAGTCTCTTACTGAAATTCTCCGGTTCACCTGAGGTGACTTGGTTTGTGCAATCTTAGCTTGGCTTGCTTTCAATTTCGAGCTAGAATTCAAAGGTGAAACGATAATGTGAAACAATACTATGTGAAAAGTGATGTGTATAGTTTAATGGTGGTAAAAAAAAAAAAAACTTAATATGCTGGGACAACTAAATAGTAAAAAAAATGCTAATAAGTATGACTTTTCAAAACATTGCTCTGTTTGTTTGAGATTCCTGACCTGCCTGGCATAGCAACAGTAGTTCAACCAATGGTGTGAGTCTGGGCGGAGCTATCTGTTGCTGTAACCAGTGGCAGATGGAGAGTTAGTGGAGAACACTTCACCTTTAAAGTCCCCATGAGCAATAAGTTGCAACTACTTTACTTCAGTGTTGTGACGTATTTCCAAGTGAACCAAGTGGATTTTATTTTAGCGCTCCTCCTCTCCATCCCTCGTTCATAGCAGACTGACGGTTGAAGGGAAGTTGTTAAGGATATTCAACCCAAGCCATCAAACTGACGCCATCAAAGAAGGAACGCCATTCCAGACCGGAAGCAAATTTTCAGATTTTGATTAAAGATCAAAGATGACTTTTTTTCTGTGTATTGACTTGCTCTGATTAATTGTTCACCACAAGACTAGTAATGTGCGCAAACAAATTAAATAGAGTCAATTTTGATTTCATGACGACTTTAAAGGGGTAGTCTCATGCTTTACATCATAATCACATTCTTGTAGTTCCAAACTTCCAAACTATCGCTTTAAAGGGATAGTTCACCCAAAAATGAAAATTGTGTCATTAATTCCTCACCCTCATGTCGTTCCAAACCCATAAGACTTTCGTTCATCTTTGGAACACAAATGAAGATCTTTTTGATGAAGTCTGAGAGCTTTCTGTCCCTCCGTTGACAGTTGACAGAAAAAGTTCATAAAGGGATTGTAAAACTAATCCACATGAATCGAGCGGTTTAGTCCAAATTTTCTGAAGAGACTTGAAGGCTTTATATGATGAACAGATTTAATTTAGGCTTTTATTCACATTGATAAGCAAACATAAACAGAAGCTCAACCAAACCTGCTTGACGTACAAGGACAAACCTCTTCTGGAAGCTCAAACTTGCTGCGTAACGCGAGAATGAACCTCATTGGTTCTCGCGTGTCAAGCAAACAGGCTCGAGCTTCCGTTTACCACAACTGATGTGTGAGTTGACGAATGTTTATATGTGAATAAAAGCCTAAATTCAATCTGTTCATCATATAAAGCGATCGTGTCTCTTCAGAAAATGTTGGACTAAACCGCTCGATTCATATGTAGTTTTACAATCTCTTTATGGACTTTTTGAAGTGTCTGAAAACTGAAACTTTGACTCTTCAAAAAGTTCATAAAGAGATTGTAAAACTAATCCACATGATTTGAGCGGTTTAGTCCAAATTTTCTGAAGAGACTTGATGGCTTTAGATGATAAACAGATTGAATTTAGGCTTTTATTCATATTCAAATGAATGAATACAATTTAGCTTTCTTTCAAAACTATTGGAATTTGTCATTTTAAATTCTCTCACAGGAAGGGATGCCCATAAACAAGAAGACACAAGCAAACTATCCCAAAAATGACCATGAATACTCTGCTGATTTGGACAAACCATGCCTGCTAAATGGATAGTCACAAATATATTTGAAGGTTTTCCAAACAGGAAATATTAACAAAGTCAAACAGCACAACACTGATCGCAATATTAGTCTTCTGTATACTGTACACCAGATGAACAGCAGGAGAAAGTCACACACGCAGTTTCAGTTTCTCCAATCATGTAACAAGATCACTCAGACTGATGAGACATCTCAGAGAGACAGATTGTACCGTTTTAAATAACTCATGACGGCAAACCAAACATGAATGGGCGCGTGGTTGTTCCCAAAGGAAAGCGAGTGTTTGTTTTCCCCTTCCATAAAACCGCTATTTTATCTGGAGCAGCAAATTACATATTGCTGTCATTTTTCATCATTATTGTTGCTTATGCACCATTTACATAGAGATTGCATTGCCTTGCTAGTGAGAACGGCCTCCTAAACACTACAGTAATGATGTAGTGGGGTTTCAAATGATGTAGAGGGTCACTTTGCCACGCTGCAAGGCTCCACTGCATGCCAATCAGGCACAAAAACGAAAATTAATAGCATCTGGTTACTACTTGTTTATTCAAGAGTATAATTAACTGCCAGTTATTAGTGTTCTGGAGACAGTTTCGTTTTTAACTCGTGATAAGGGGCACATTTCAAATGCAAGAAAGTGAAGATTGTGTCAAAGGCTGATTTGAATAGAGTACATTATGAATTTTCCGTAATGACGTTGAGTCGATTTTTATGTTCGACCTTTGAGGGGGGAAAAATACACAATAATTATAAACGCAAGTACAAATGTTCTTTCTGTAATTGGCTGTTATGAAGGATAAAGCAGTGTCAAACTGCGTCTGCACAATACTTCTTTAGTTCACTGCCGTATTTGACTTTATTTTTTTATATTGAGTGCAAAGACCAATCACAAAATACAGTTAAACAGCGGATTTGTACAATAAAGCTAAAGAATCCAGCAGTTTTATGATTTCACATATTTTTTACAGCCAACAACCGGGTGGTACATGCTTTGTGAACAATGTTTTCTGATACAAATGCAATACCATTTTATATTTGGATATGTACGATTTCTTAAAGCAAGGGGTTTTACATTTTTTTAGACAGTAAATCTCCTTCCTAAAATGTAAAGCTATATATTTTCATGAATAAAGACATAATACTGTGAAAAGCATTATAAATATAAATTTTATATTTTCTGGAAAACATATTTTGTTCCTATTAAGAATTGAATTGGGCCCAGTGAATAAAATAATTTGGATTAATCTCATAATTCACTAATAGACTTTAAAAGCAGATGGAAACAGTAATAGTTATTTGACAGTGTAATATTTATTTGACTTTTTTTATACCATTTCATGGACATTATAGTAATGAATCTAATAATCATTTTTATAGAATAGAAAAACAAGAATCAAGTTTATAAATTGGTGCTCATAAATTTATATAACCCTCTTTTCTCATACATTCTCAAACCGCATCCAGAATATAAATATAAATTAAAAAAAATAAAAAATAAAATACTATACTGAAAAAGCGACATAATAGACTTTACATAACCCACAAGACAAGAAATTAAACTATTTCCTCGTTGTGCATGTCTAAATTTGTGTAAAATTATCATCATATAAAAATCATATAAATAAAAATATGATATAAAATAAGTAATAATTAAAACAAAAATTATAAGTTTTAAATAAATTAAATACATTTTAAATGTTATGACTTTACATAAAAACATATTCTTATTCTGCAAAGGTAAAATTGTGTGCATAACCGTATCAAATTACCATGGTATTACCATCTGACAAAACCACTGTACCATGGTCCGCCACAGCACTTTTCAGAGAGATACATAATCCTGTCAAAATCATATTAAAGCACCTAGACTTGTACATTCAGACAGCTGAGCACGTGCGCAAACACACACACACACACACACACACACACACACACACACACACACACACACACACACACACACACACACACACACACACACACACACACACACACACAGATAAACAAAGTTGATGAGCCTGGAGGAATGATCTTAATCGCTCACATGTGTCTCTTCCTTTAATTGTATCTCCATAATTACAACATAATTAACGTGGCATGTCCATGTCTGCAATAATAAATCAATCGCGCATCACGAGATGACCATGATGTGGTTTGCTCTTCTGGGATGCCGTGGCGAGTCCATTACTGGACATGTGCCTGTAATTATGTCTCTATATCAAAGCCCATTCTTCTTCTACTCTCTTTCTTTATTGATAAGCTTCTCTGTAATTGTGGTTTCCCCTGGACGTGTGCTAACAGTAATGCTCTATATTATTGCAGGCTTGTGTGGGAGGGAAAATGGGGAATGTGAGCCATTACTGCACGACCTATGCGATGCAAAATGAAGTGAATTATGGGTTAACGGCAATAAGCAGAGAATTCCAAAGCAGTGTGAGCATGAATACAGATTTTCAGTTCTGGAGTGGCGAGTTCTTTGAGCCATACAAGGTCACAATTGAACCCTTTTTGTATCTTCTTCTAGCTTCTGACCTTTTTACCTCCTAGACTATTCATTTTTGTGCAAAAGCGCTGAATAATGGACAACAAAACATGAGCTCAGCTCGACTTTGATGGCTCAGACTTGACACAATGAAAGATGGGGGTTGAGGTTTTCAGATGTGTTCTTACAATATAGCCTGTTTTTTTAGTTTTTTTCATGAGTTTTGACCTTTCTTCCGTTGAGATTGTGATTTCCTTCCATCTCTGTCAAGGCATGTAATTCAGTCTTCGTGATGTTTTGTGTATAGCAATGCTGGTCAGCAAACTCGGAAAAAGCTTCGTGCCACAAATCAGTATGATGCAGTTTGTATTTTTCAATGTTTTGTCTAAGAACTTTTTGAACTGCATTAAAGCAGACATATCACAGAAAAAGGTTTTTCTTTTGCATATTTGCACTAAAAGATTTTGATTTTGTACTATGAAAGCACCATCTATACTAACACAACCAGTCCAACCAGATCATTTACTAGAACTAACATACAAAAACAGGTTATTTATATACCATCAAAATATTGACACCCCATTTATGTATTAACATCTATTCAATAATGACCCTAATTAACAACGATGAGAATTACGCTCCAATAGAGGTAATTTATATAAAGAAAAGTCAAACAGAACAAACAGCCTGTTTAAAGAAGTAGTTCATTATTTACTCATCTTCATCATTATTTACTTCATGTAAGTCCAGTAAATAATGACAGAATTGTAGTGTTGTAGTTTTACAGCACCATTTTCAGCCCATAAACTTAAAGAAAACTAAGCAAAACACACACACACACACACACACACACACACACACACACACACACACACACAAAACGAATTTATGGATAAGAAAATGTATCTAATATTCTAAGGGGAGACAAGGAAAAAAAATTAAAACACACACACACAAAAACAAAACAATAAAAAATAAAATATAATATACTGCAAAAGTGTAGACTGTATCCCAAAGCTATGTCGCACCTCTTGAAAGAAATTCAATTCAGACAGCCAACCAGTTGAGATCAGTGAAGCGAGACGTACATCAGAAGATAATCTGGAGCCCTCGTACAGAAACACATTTCAAAATGTTCTCTGGAAGCTTACCAGATTCTCGTGAGATCTGAACGAATGCCTCCACGCCGCTCTCTCCATAATTCCCCTCAGATGCCAGCGTGGAGACGTAGTTCCAGCCCATGGCGGTCACAATGTCCAGCATAGCTTGGGCCTGGTAGGAGTCTGGCGGCACAACCCGGGAGAAGAAGTCGTAGCGGGTGTTATCGCTCAGCTCCGGCGCTGTGGATGCATAGCTGATCTGAGGGATCTGTTAAAGGGGAGAGAAAACAAACTGTTATACAGGACAGCTTTTAAAGATCACATTTCTGAGTCCTGAGCCAGAAATAGAAAAGTTCTTAGAGAGGACCTATTAAGTCTTGGTTTTGTTTTTGGGGTCCATTAGAATATGTTTCAAACTTCATTTTTCACATATTTTACATTGTTGCAGCACCTCTCTTCTCTGTCTGTCAGTAACACTCTGTTTTGTTCCTGTCTCTATGAAGCCCCTCCTTCCGAAAAGCACAATGTGCTCTGATTGGTTGACTGGACCACTGTGTTGAAATTTGTCAACCGCTTCAACCGCGTTTCGGAAATGTCACAGCCCTTACCGTAACCACGAGTTTAAACACAATACTAACTAACTCAACCAGGTTCTCCCCTTTTTTTGAGCATGCCTTGAGCGGGAATTATTTATTGTGACGTGTTTGTTCCCTGAAGAAAACTCGAGACTACAATCGAGGTGTTTTAGGGAGTTCAGAAACATAAAAACGTAAATCATTTAGGCGTGAATTCAGGTTGATTGGGACACTTTTTGCCATTGAGATGACTGGGAAAAAGTGTCCCTATCAACCTGAATTCATCCCTATAAACCTACGCCAACACAGCAGAATACATCAATAGGTTTCTAAATATGCAAATTGTAGTACATTGCGATTACAAAATAAGTTTGAATGTTTTATGTCCACATATTCCTGTTCAAGAAATGACAGTAGCTGTAGCATTTCTATCGTAAAGAAGTGGCCAAATAATATTAAGTGGACATTTGAATTAAATATTTTGTCAATATTAAACACGGATTTGATCATGCTGTATATGTAACAACAACAATCACCAGGCCATTGGCGCCCTCTGCAGGCATTTGTTATAATATGTAATGTACACAAGATGATTATGTTTATATTCTGTATGTTACATTATGTATTTTAAAAGTATTGTTCAATAAAACCATATGATTAATTGATACTTTATTTGAACCAATTATTATTGCCTCATTGTTGTTATATATGTATTTTAAGTCATTTTAAAGGCTGTTGTTCACTTAGGTCTATTTTTATTACCACAAAATATATTATCCGATTACTCGATTAATCGTCAAAATAATCAACCGATTACTCGAAAAATCGCCTGAGATTAGTTAAAACATTTAAAAAATTCACCTTTATTGCTTTGCATTTTGTGACTTTGAGTCAAATAAAAGATTATTTTCCCTGTCATATATTTCCACCACGGTAAAATGTTTTTTTTGGTTTTCACCATGTTTTTTTTATTTCAAAACATTTGCGTTCTCCTGAGAAACTTTGCAGTCAAAAGTTTTGCGAGCGAACGCAAAGATTATCGGGGCATTGCAAAAATTTTGCGAAAGGAACGCAAAGTCTCCGGGGGAATGCAAACATTTTGCGAGGGAACGCAAAGTGAACGTAAAGTTTCTTGGGGGAACGCAAAACATTTGGGAGAGAACACAAAAGCATTTCCTCTTAGCTCCTATTTTTTTCCATCAATATGTCCCTTTGGTGGCTCCGCACTGAGAGAGTTGAAAATGTAAAAAAAGCATAGGATCCCTTTAAGAGCAAGGTAGAAAACAAAACTTTCAGCCCCAAAAGAAGCAAATGTTGACTCTTTTACAAGAGTTAATCATTAAATTCTGCCTGAAGCTAAATGGAAAATGCACAACCATTTAAAGCAAGCAAAGGTGGAGAGATACATGCAACCCTCCGAAACCGCTTTAGCCCAAAGCTATTGATGCAAAGGACTACCAACCCGTGAGGTGACGCAAAAGGTGAAACAAGACCAGGTAACGAAGACAAATCAGTACGTGTTGTGGTAGGAAGAATCGAGGTGAAGCCTGCCAGCAGGCAAGCTGGGTAATGGCTTCTTGTGGCGATTGACGGTGTGATTGATTTCTCCTCAGCCAAAAGGCCAGGCTGTCAGCCAGAGCCCCAGAGGCTGCGCTCATCAGCATTCATTGCAACAACGGCACGGGAGAGAACCGGCCCGCAATACAAATGCCACTCACTGGCTGGCGAATCAGGTACCGGCGCTTTTTCACCCGCAACACTGGATCGCATGCTTGTAAATACAAATGTCACGGATGTGTTGACATGCCTGTGAAACAGATGCGTGTGCAGGGTTTTGTGTTATTTCTGGGGAGTGTTATATCAAAGGTGCAGCACGTATGGGCAAATGCCAACACTAGACTTTATTCACACCTTTAAAATAAACATTTTGTCTCATGATTATCATGTGTTAAATGACAAGATAGTGTCAGATCCCCTAGATTAAAGGATCGTTTTAGGTTAAAGGCAGGTTTGTCTTACCCTGGTAAACCAGAGTTCTCGCGAGAGCACACGTTGAATTTGCTCAGCGAGTTACTCTGGTGTCGAGCAATGGAGCTCATTAAATATGCCCCTCGATCTGAGCTGCACCAATCACATCGGGTTATCTGATATAGGCGGGCCAGAGGCGAGCTAAACAGATGACGACAGCACTGTGACGTCGAAGTCATCAGTAAACATTGCAAGATGCCTATGGATAAATAGCAGTGGTTTGAAACGGCTTTGGCCGCTACAATGAACGAGTTAGACTTGGCTTTTTCCCAAAAGAGGAACAGAAGACGGCGCTCGAATCGTTCCTTTGCAAGAAGGGTGTTTTTGCTGTTTTGCCGACCGGAAGAGTCTAATCTACCAGTTAGCTCCCCTGGTAGCTAAGCGTATGGGGTTTATTGTTGTGATTGGTCGTAGTGTTATCGAATTGCGTGCTGTGAGATTTTCAAATGCATGCTTGGTGCCGCCCCTCGAGCTGGCCGATTTTCATTGATCGACACCAGACCATTAATCTTTTAGATTTAGGTCTGGATTTCCAGGCTAGGTTTGTCTAGGGGTGTGCGATATCACGGTTTTTGATCGTGGACGATTAAAATGTCTCCACGATCTGCTTTTGAAGAAATATCGTAGTATCGTTCATTCTATCAGTTGCAGTTCTGGCGCCACCGTCTCAACATAACATCTGTACAACGCGACGTATATTCACATCAAATGTTAACGCAGCGGAACGGGACACTGCAGTTCACAAAAGTTCATTATTTGCATGTGCTTTAATACCTTGTCGGTTAAACATTTAATTCGCGTGCTGATGCGCTGTTCTAACGTGCGAGTTTCTGAGCGCGTACACGTGAAGCTCACATGCACTAAAAGCCTGTCTAACAGCGCCTGGTTACTGGACTAAGTTATCTTTCGCGTCTTATTGCGCTAATACTGTCAAATACACACATTGGTTATGTCTAAAGTGAAAGCAAACAGAGAAAATTGAGAGAAAATCTGCTTGTCAAATGCGTGTATATTAGATGCATCGCGTGCAGGTCTTAAAGCGACAGTAGCCTAATAGTAAACATGCTGCCGCTTGTCCTTAAAGAGACAGTTCACCCAAAAATAAAAAATAATTATTCTGTCATTATTTATTCACTCTAATGTTGTTCCAAACCTGTATTAATTTCTTTCTTGTGCTGAACACAAAAGAAGATATTTTGAAGAATGTGGGTAACCAAACAGTTGCTGGTCCCCATTGACTTCCATAGTAGAAAAAACTTTAAATTAGTAGCTTTAATAAGAATCAATGTATAATTTATACAGTGAAGTCTATGTTTTTTATTTTCATATTTGTTCATTTAATTACTTTCTTCAATGCTACTGTTAAATACACCCTACTGTAGCTGAAAAAATAAAGCACTGTTTATTTCATTTGTATATTAAGTTTTGTATGTGTAATGTGTATCTTTGTTAATTTTTAATAACAAAGAAAATAATGACAAAGATTTTTATCTTCGCCACTTTGGCCTAAATGTCTGCCATTCTTTTTTATTTTATATTTCGTTGCCTATAAGGCTAAAATAGGGACATTAGTTTGGCGGTATTGCTCAGTCACTTGCAAAATAGTAAAACCAACATGAAAAAGAATCGTGATAAAATCGTGAATCGTGATTTTCCTGAAAAAAATCGTGATATGATATTTTTGCCATATCGCCCACCCCTAGGTTTGACATGTTTTTTGACAGAAACATTTTTTTGTTATGCAGGTTAAAAGTCTCTTCACATCCTGATAGCAATCACTAAGTTATGGTCTAAATGTATTTATATGTATATAACTTCTGCGGAAGGTACAGGACCATAAAAAGTTTGTCCAATCATTGCATACGGTCCGAATGCAATGATTGGACGAACATTTAATGGTCCTTCACCCACGTCATTTTTATTTTATTTTATTATTCTGCGAAAAACAAAAGATTTTAAAACATTAACATTTTATAGAACTACTTTTGTCCCCATTGTCTATCATTGTATGGACAAAATAAAAGTCAAAATATCTTGAATATGACTACAAGGTATTCAGCCAAGTTTTGATCATGTTGAAAATTTAGAGGCTTTATTAATTTGAGTATCAAATTTGACAAATTAGGCTTCATAGGGTTAATATGCAGTTAAAATGTTTGAGCACCATAATAAATGTTAAAATAATTCAATCACAGAAGGAATTACCCACAGGAATTATGCTAGTAACTCATAATCAGATGTTTATTCACTTCTAAACGCTGTTCCACTCCCACATCAAAAAGAAGTATGATTTTAGACAACTTTATTGATCCTTTTTTTTAACTTAATAATTAATGTAAGTGTATTCACAAAAACAAAAGCTACACATTTCTGCTTTATGCCCCCATAGAGATCCATTGTAAGTGCATTACTTTAAACACATTTTTCTTCACTTGCTATCAAAAGTCAGATTCATTCAAATGTGATTTTTGTTTCAAATCTTTTCACATGAAATAACATGGTTTCACTTGCATATTTCAAGCTTTAATGCCATCTTCATGTCGAGCGATTACAATGCGCACATGAAATTCTTATGTTTTTCCGTTCATCAGAGATAGGCATTTTGGATGGTGCATGGAGTAACTTTTAAAATAAGGCAGACTCTTTAAAACGGTTTAAACTCTACCCAGAAGTTTCGCTCCGGAACATTTCATTCAGCAGCTCAAGTGAATGACAGAAACTTTAAGTAGCTCAAGAGAGACAGACTGAGTCTCTCTCTGCCTGTTCAATTGCCTCCTTTCAGAACTCAGCCCACAGTGTTTTGAATTTTGCTGCACAGTAAAGGTTAGACTCAGAAATGATGCCTGTAGAACTTAATTTCACGCTCATGTTTCCTGTTTAATAAAATATTACAGACCCACAAAAGAGATGCACAGAAGACTAAAAACCTAAGACTTTTCAAAGCGGCCATGAGGGAAATCAAATGTGATACTTTCCATAAAATAATATATTATAGCTGATGGGGAGAAACAAATTAACCCTCATCAGCACAGCAATAATATTTCCTCATACAATACAATTCAGAAATGCATATTAGTGTGCAATTTCCATTGTAAAGTACATTGAGTTAAGAACCCGTAACTCTTTGGATTACTTTAGTTTCGAGAAAGTTTGTTGCATGAACTGTGCATTTTTGCCAGGATTTACTAGTTTCCTTAAAATGAATTGCAATAAATACAAATAATTAATAAAATAATTATAATTATAATAAATAGTATTAAGTTTATATATAACTTATATAAGTTATATTATATATATAACTACACATCTATATATATTTATAGGCTTAAATAAAATGTTTATTATAAGATACAATAAAAACAACTGTACATCAAACCACTCTCTTCTTGTTAAAAAAAATGTACTTGATTTTCAACAGTCTCTGAGAAACATGTAATTTATTTAAGCCAAGTAATAAACTTGAATACTTGAACAATGAATACTTGCTGGCTACGAAATAAATAATTACTAATTTAGGATCCATCTATTTAAAAAATCCACACCATTTGAATATCACAACATCGATGTCTGTCAAAAAATAACACGCACAATACACGGTAGTGTATATAGTGTAAATATGTAAATAGTGTCACATTCCTTGTTTGCGTAATAAAAAAAAAAAACACTGTAGTATTTACAAGAAGTTCCATGGAGTACAAGCATTTCCTGGAAAACCCACTCAACTGGATGTTTTGCCTGAGCAGCCAGAGACGTTAACATACACACATAACGCACACGAGTATACATTTGTTCTTCATTCGCTGAAATTGAATGAGAATGATCAGGGAACAGAGTGAAATAATTCACACTGCATGCTAAAGAGAATAAACGCCAATCCAATTGAAACACCTATTGTATGTTTGTATTTGTATGTTATACTTTGACAGATTTTTTAAATGCAAAAACTACGTATTCTGAATCTGACATTCCTGATTTTAATATTTTAAAAATATATATTCTTGACTGATATTATTTTCATAATTTTGGCAATAGATGAACTATTAAATGAGTGATCGTGAGAAGAGTCCCTGTAGTCGACTAATTTGACTCATATGCTGATGTAATATACATTTAATTTTCCAATAAAAGATGATACATTTTTACATGATTTGTTACATTACCCCTTTGCAGATTTTGAGCCGTACAATATAAAAACTCATGCGCACAGAAAGCCGCTTTAGACAGCGTGCCGGCCACATTGAGTTCTTTATCCAGCTTGAATGGACAAAAACACAAAAGTATGCCAAAATGCCCACCTTGTCGAGTATCCTCGTAAGCACAGTCTTAAATGAGGTAAATGAAGTCTTAAATGACGGTCATTAATGTAAATCAAAGAACAAAAGACAAAGAGAAAATCACTCACAGCTCTTGACTGAATAACTTTTGTAGCTTTAATAAGGATTCATCTATATTTAAATGATAATTTATGTAGTGAAGACTGTGAAGTGTTTGATAACTTTATTTCCTAAAGATCAAATATTTAAAATATACTGTCTTTATGTTGTTTTTTATGTTGTTTCTACATTAATTTGGATATTAACTGTGAGATTATCACAATCTAAAAAATATATTAAGAACTTTAATGTTATATATATATATATATATATATATATATATATATATATATATATATATACAGTGGGTACGGAAAGTATTCAGACCCCCTTAAATTTTTCACTCTTTGTTATATTGCAACCATTTGCTAAAATAATTTAAGTTCTTTTTTTTCCCTCATTATTGTACACACAGCACCCCACATTGACAGAAAAACACAGAATTGTTGACATTTTTGCACATTTATTAAAAAAGAAAAACTGAAATATCACATGGTCCTAAGTATTCAGACACTTTGCTCAGTAGAAGCACCCTTTTGATCTAATACAGCCATGAGTCTTTTTGGGAAAGATGCAACACCTGGATTTGGGTATCCTCTGCCATTCCTCCTTGCAGATCCTCTCCAGTTCTGTCAGGTTGGATGGTAAACGTTGGTGGACAGCCATTTTCAGGTCTCTCCAGAGATGTTCAATTGGGTTTAAGTCAGGGCTCTGGCTGGGCCATTCAAGAACAGTCACGGAGTTGTTGTGAAGCCACTCCTTCGTTATTTTAGCTGTGTGCTTAGGGTCATTGTCTTGTTGGAAGGTGAACCTTCGGCCCAGTCTGAGGTCCAGAGCACTCTGGAGAAGGTTTTCGTCCAGGATATCCCTGTACTTGGCCGCATTCATCTTTCCCTCGATTGCAACCAGTCGTCCTGTCCCTGCAGCTGAAAAACACCCCCACAGCATGATGCTGCCACCACCACCATGCTTCACTGTTGAGACTGTATTGGACAGGTGATGAGCAGTGCCTGGTTTTCTCCACACATACCGCTTAGAATTAAGGCCAAAAAGTTCTATCTTGGTCTCATCAGACCAGAGAATCTTATTTATCTCCATCTTGGAGTCCTTCAGGTGTGCTTTCATGTGTCTTGCACTGAGGAGAGGCTTCCGTCGGGCCACTCTGCCATAAAGCCCGGACTGGTGGATGGCTGCAGTGATGGTTGACTTACTACAACTTTCTCCCATCTCCCGACTGCATCTCTGGAGCTCAGCCACAGTGATCTTTGGGTTCTTCTTTACCTCTCTCACCAAAGGCTCTTCTCCCCCGATAGCTCAGTTTGGCCGGACGGCCAGCTCTAGGAAGGGTTCTGGTCGTCCCAAACGTCTTCCATTTAAGGATTATGGAGGCCACTGTGCTCTTAGGAACCTTAAGTGCAGCAGAACTTTTTTTGTAACCTTGGCCAGATCTGTGCCTTGCCACAATTCTGTCTCTGAGCTCTTCAGGCAGTTCCTTTGACCTCATGATTCTCATTTGCTCTGACATGCACTGTGAGCTGTAAGGTCTTATACAGACAGGTGTGTGGCTTTCCTAATCAAGTCCAATCAGTATAATCAAACACAGCTGGACTCAAATGAAGGTGTAGAACCATCTCAAGGATGATCGGAAGAAATGGACAGCACCTGAGTTAAATATATGAGTGTCACAGCAAAGGGTCTGAATACTTAGGACCATGTGATATTTCAGTTTTTCTTTTTTAATAAATGTGCAAAAATGTCAACAATTCTGTGTTTTTCTGTCAATATGGGGTGCTGTGTGTACAATAATGAGAAAAAAAAAAGAACTTAAATGATTTTAGCAAATATAACAAAGAGTGAAAACTTTAAGGGGGTCTGAATACTTTCCGTACCCACTGTATATATATGTATATATGTATATATATATATATATATATATATATGTATATATATATATATATATATATATATATATATATATATATTTCAATGTGATGAGGGGAAGAAAAAACTTAAAGGCTCTACAATATCAGTTATTTGTGTACTACATTTATGAGAAAGTTTCAAGTTCTAGAACGCAAAGATGATTTGAAGCAATTGCAACACATGATTGCAGCATCAGCTACAACTGACGGCTGTGCAGACGGCAGGATCATTTCACTGTCTGTGGTTTTGCAATGAGTATGAAGGACAAATCAGACATTACTTCTGAGAGCTACTGTCATCTTCAGACGTCTCGGGCGTCTTGTGTCTAAGAGACGTGGAACTAGAGGAAGCGGAAGAAAGTCTTTTAGATTTTAAAGATTTCTCAGAGGATGTGTCATGTGTTTTGCACTATATTAGCTATAAAGTTCTCTGGCACTCCAGTTGAGTCTTACAGATGGAACAGAGTTATAAGTTGTATACCTCAACAGTGATCGCCCACTTTCTCAGTGGCCTTGGTTATGGTATTTTCACCATTCATTTCAAAAAGTCTCCAAGAGCTCTAAGCCTTGAACGAAACCAGCATGTTCAGAATAACAATTATGATATTTTCATTTTAAACAAATATGTGCTACAAAGTTAGTACAAGATACAAGAATGTGTACAAGTAAATCAAACTTAATTTTTAAAAGTTCAGAAATTAAATATCTAATGGAAAATAAGTGGAAATTTTACTTCTGAAACCTAACTATTGTACCCTGTTGAAATACTTATTGTTTTTGTGTCAGATTAATAATGTATTATATATGTAGAGTTGTGGTCAGAATTATTGGCACCCCTGGTAAATATGATCAAAGATGACTGTAAAAAGAAATCTTCATTGTTTATCCTTTTGATCTTTCATTTAAAAAATGTGCAGAAATCGAACCTTTTATTGAAGTAAAATAATTGAAAGTGGGGGGTAAATCACATTATGAAATAAATGCTTTTCTCCAAAACACATTGGCCATAATTATTAGCACCCCTGGCATTTTTTATTAGTTAAATACCTCTGAAGTATATTCCCATTAATATTTAAATTTTTTAGCACACCAGGGTGACTAGAAGCATGAAATTGTCTAGCTATGAATTTTTGTTTCACAGAAGTATAAATATGAGGAAACACAAAAGGCCAAATTCCATTAATCATCCATTACAATGAGTAAAAAAAGAAAGAAAAAAAAAGAATATAGTTCTGATGTGTAGCAAAAGATTGTTGAGCTTCACAAAATAGAAAGTGGCTGTAAGAAAATAGCTAAAGCATTGACAATCGCCATTTCCACCGTCAGGGCAATTAAGAAGTTATAATCAACTAAAGATGTTACGAATCTGCCTGGAAGAGGATGTGTGTCTATATTGTCTTAATGCACAGTGAGGAGGAGAGTTCGAGTGGCCAAAGACTCTCCAAGGATCACAGATGGAGAATTGCAGAGATGACTTGAGTCTTGGGGGTCAGAAAGCCTAAAAGAATATATCAAACAACCCCTACATCCCCACATGTTGTTTGAGAGGGTTTCAAGAAAAATCCTCCTCGCTCATCCAAAAACAAACTCCAGCATATTCAGTTGTCAGACACGACTGGATAAGGGGCCTGGTTCTGTGGTCAGATGAAACTAGATAAGAGCTTTTTGGCAGCAAACACACTTGATGGGTTTGTTGCACACAAGGATAAAAAGCACCCCATGCCCACGGTTAAATATACCGCTGGATCTTAAATGTTGTGGGCCTATTATTTTGCTGGAGGCCCTGGACATCTTGTTCAGATACATGGTATCATGGATTCTATCAAACTGGTAAAAAAAACTAAAACCTGAACGCCTCTGCTAGAAATCTTATAATGGGCCGTGGTTGGATCTTCCATCAGGACAATGATCCAAAACAAACATCAAAATCAACACACAAATGTGTCACTGAGCACAAAATGAAGCTTCTGCCATGGCCGTCCCAGTCCCCTAAACTGAACCCATAGAAGATGAGTGGGCTGAACTGAAGAGAAGAAGCGCCAACATGGATCTGGGAATCTGAAGGATCTGGAGAGATTCTGTATGGAGGAATGGTCTCTGATCTCTTGTCAGTTGTTCTCCAAACTCATCAGGCATTATATGAGAAAACTCAGAGCTGTTATCTTGGCAAAAGGAGGTTGCAAAAAGTATTTAATAAAAGGGTGCCAATAATTATGGCCAATGTGTTTTGGAGAAAAGCATTTATTTCATAATGTGATGTACCCCCCACTTTCAATTATTTTACTTAAATGAAAGGTTAGATTTTTGTGAATTCTTTGAATGAAAGATCAAAAGGATAAACGAAGCAGATCCATTTTTCCAGCCATCTTTGATCATATTTATCATGGGTGTCGATAATTCTGACCGCAACTCTACATCTGTATTTGGTAGAAAGCATTATTTCATATTTTGAATTAGCTTTAATCTTTATATTTTTTGTTTTAATTTTAATTTTAGTTTAAGTTTGAATAAATTTGTAATGTGCTTTTGTCATTTTTATTAGTTTTTGTTTTTCTATTTAGCTTTGTTTTTATTTCAGTTTTAGTTTCAGTCATTTTGGTACTTCAAGTTAAACTAAAATGAGTAATTATTTGCCTGAAATATAATGTTTAAGTTTTTAAGGTTAAGCTTTTATCTAATATTTATATTTAATTTTAATACCTATTCAATAAGACAGCTTGACTGTAGCTTAAAGGGTAACTCTCGCCAAAATGCAACCTAGGGTCTTTTTGTTAATCTACCCGAGGCAAACTTTCGTGTAAAAGCATAATTAGAATGGAAACGCCACTTTTAAGTTTGACCGTATTTTCGTTTTAGGTCAAAATGCCTTGTGAATGGGAGAGAATGGGGCACTTTTATGATAGCCTCAAAAATCGCTATTTTTAAAACACTAAGAAGGTTCGACACAACATGAAACTTTGCTCGAAGTATCACCAGGGGCTCTACACATGAACTCGAGCATTGAGAACATTGTTTGTGAACAAAGAGTTTACTAAAAAGAAAGATTTTGAACAACTAACTGTTTCCGTCCGCCGGCATTTTGTCAGTCAAAAATAGTCGATCTCCGTAACAGGGAGGAGAGTAAAGATGGAAAGATCCTAAAGCTTAGTTCAATATAAATTCACGGATAATTTGTTGTTTTCTCGTTAGTGAAAATCAATATTGACCTTGTATTTGAAAAAGGATCCTCATATAAGAAACAATACTAAAATTCAGAGTCAGTTCATTCGCATTCAGAAATCGACTACTTTTGACTGTCAAAATGCCGGCGGACACAGCTACAGTGAGTTGTTCAAAATCTTTCTTTTTAGTAAACTCTGTGTACACAAACAATGTTCTCAATGCTCGAGTTCATGTGTAGAGCCCCTGGTGACACTTTGAGCAAAGTTTCATGTTGTATCGAGCCTCCTTACTGTTTTAAAAATAGTGATTTTTGATGCTATCATAAAAGTGCCCTATTCACTCCCATTCACAAGGCATTTTAACCTAAAACGAAAATACGGTCAAACTTAAAAGTGGCGTTTCCATTCTAATTATGCTTTTACATGAAAGTTTGCCTCGGGTAGATTAACAAAAAGAGCCTAGGTTGCATTTTGGCGAGAGTTACACTTTAATTTCTACTTATTATTATGAATTATGAGTTGCATGTTGTGTGGGATGCTACTTTTCAAAGGTTTGTTCATGGTGCTTTGAATTATTTGCAAAAGACGCATCAACAAAAGTGAATGATGTGGAATTTTAAAGCTTCATACCTGATTTTTAAAGCGTTTTTGTTTAACTGTTGTTATCTTTTTTTAATCTCTATGAAACAAAGCACACAGTCATCTGTGTTTGCCTCCATAATGGAGCTGTCAAATTGAGAAAAGCCCTCACTGCTGATAGATTACATTCAGACAATACTAATTAACCTCTCTGAAGACCTTTATTTAAAACACTCGCTGGAAGAGAAGTGGACACAAATTGCCGCGGAGTGAGAGATGCTTGCGCTTAATCATTCACTCTTTCATTTTCCCTCCTTGGCCTTTTTTGACGCATACAAAAGTGCTCACATGCCATAATTATGTATTCGCCATCCTCAAAGGAAGTTTTATATAGCGCCGCAGAGCTACAAGTAGCTAACGGAGTAATTAATCTCACATTAGCATTAGCATAAGTTCCATCAGAAAGTTCCTAATGCTAAAATAAAGTCTGTGCTTTACATGATTCAAAAGAGACTTTCCCATGTTGTTCTAAAACATAAATTACACACCGTCATACCTCAAACATGCATTGTGTGCTTTAAAAACATAATGGTGCTAGCATGTAGCATTAGCACACTTCCTTTAGATCTGCATGAGGTGCTTCATTTTTAACAGGATTTAATTAATGACATCAGTTCTGGCAGCTAAGCTGTGTGTAAATATACACCAGGTTCATGGTCTTAATGCCATGCCACAATGGGAGAAGGTTTTGTCTACTGAGGTGATATTTATTTAGTAATCCTGATGTTTTCTCAGGTTGGCTTCATGCACGGCTATACTGCTGTTTGATCTGAGGTACCTAGAGGAAGGAGCGCAAATGTCAGAGTTATTTGTTTGACAGACAGATGTCATCATCCTCCTCCTCCGGTCTGGCACCGAGAAGACGACATCATGATGACTGAATATACATTCTATGTATGTCTAAATAATTTGTCACAACGTGGCATTCAAAAGCATTAATAACAGGTCACAGCCATAGAGTCGCTGTTAGCGCAAATGCCAATCGCTGCTTTCAAGTCTTCCTGAGACTTTCCTACTTCTAGGTTCTTATTTTATTCATAAAGTTGACAATTTCTTTCTCTATTTTTTACTTTTTAGGGCTAGTGCTAGCCAAAAATAAATAAAGACCAAAATATGTTATTTTAGTATTTTATATACTAGCCTATTAATGTTAAGAATTAGCTGTTGTTTTTGTTTTTTCAGTTTTCATTGTACATTTTAGTGTAAGTTCTAATAATTTTGCTATGTGTTTTTGTAATTTTTAATTATTATAGTTTTTTTTATATTTCATTTTTAATCATTTTTGTGATTTTAGTTCTCAACATAAACTTATTTCATTTAGTGACCAATGAACCATCTCTAATGTTCATTTAAGTGTTTTATGTTTTTCCTATTTATACAGTAGGCCTACTTTATTTTTTCAGCTTCACTCAAAGAAAAAAAATCAATAGAAAAATGCATAATATCCATGCAGGCAGAAAATTACCAGTAAAACGAAACAAACAAAAAACAACAAAGAATAATTCAGAATATGTGTAAAAGACCTGTGGAAAAAAAAATCGATACAGAAACTTCCTTCATTAGGCGAAGAAAAAAAAGAGTTGGCTAATGGCATTTTGATTTTGAAATTAGGGTAAGTACAAAATTTTAAGTACGTCAGACAATTTATTAGCTAAAAATACTCATCAGCTCATCAACAACTTAATTATTCAGAGTTAAGTGAGCAAAATTGAACTACTACTTTAATCCTGCTCATTCTACTGGAACAAAAAGCATATGAGGCTAAGGATTACAGACATTTTTCACCCAGAATTTGTCTCTGGTTTCTTTCATGTTTAATTAGCCTATATGAACTTGCATTTTACAGCAAAACGACATAATTCACGATAAGCCTTGATATTTCTTCACTCAGATGCTGGTAGAGCTTGAAATGTGCTTTGATATGCTTTACATTTGAGAAATTTAGAAGGAACACAATGAAGGAGGAAGTTAAATAAAACACCATAATTTAATATTAAATAGAAAATACCTCTAAAAGGACCTGTAAACACAATTATTACCTCTATTAATTACCAACAACAACTATTTATAGTCCCTTTAAGCTCTTATTCCTTGCCTGGGAAACAAATTAAATATTCATGAACAAAAGCCAGTGGCCACTCCCACTCTGCCATAATACACACACTTGAAACAAGCACATTTTTCTGTTTGAATTTAATTAATTGGCATAAGTTTGTTAAAAAAAGAGAAAATGTATTAAACTTGTTTATTATTATTGTTGGATGGACGGACAGACGGACGGATACTTTATTGATTCCAGTGGGGAAATTGTTTTGCCATACATTGTTACAGGACAGACTTCAGACAAAACATAATACCTTAAAAATCATGATAACTTACACATATATGTGTAAATCTGTACTTTATGTCTAATACACGGGTAATACTTTTATTTTACAGTGTCTTTGTTACATAATGTTACATGTACTTACCATAGTAATAACAGTAAATTATGCATAATTACATGCAACTAACCCTCAACCAAATCCTACCCTAACCCTATAGTAAGTACATGTTGTTAATTATTATTACTCAGTACTTAAATATATAATTACACTGTAACAATGACACCTTAACATAAAGTATAACCAATACACTTATATACATATAGTACACACACAGTAAATCATATAAATATATATAAAAATGTAATTTGATTACATAAAATTAGGAAAACATCCCATATTTTTGTGGAGGACAGACCACAAAAAAAGTTTCACTCTCAGGAGATGTTCTATATTTCAAGTGTACGGACGCAATGACATTCGACTCTCTTTAGCTCCTTAATACTGAGTCTAAAATTGATATGATGACACCTTATCTGAAGGCCATTGTAAAGAAGACCAAGCAGTGGATTTAGATAAGCCTCGACCGAGCGAAGCCGGAGATATCGCGCGGGCGAGGTAGATCATTCTCACACGTATTGTCATCCCTCTGCCTTTCATTCTAAAATTACACTCCCACTCTGGCTGAATCCACAAGAAACCCCAAGCTATTTCTGCCGATTCTCGGGAGTTTGCGATGCAATTCTCACTCTGGCTCGGGCCGACCTGCTTGTGCAGCGCTCAAACACGCGGCATGTGAGAACTGCCATTTGTGTGCCATTTTCAGCCTCACACCTCTGCCTGAAAAAGCGGCACTCTCCAGAGGCCGCTGTCTTAGCTGAAGAGCGGAATCATGCTTTTGCAACCGAGAGCGCACCTGCTGTACACAAGGCTGAATCCTTCAAAGGACTGGATAACTCGAGGCGCCGTTGACGTATTGCAGCCATCTTTAAATCGGCTGTGTTGAGACCAGCGAGACCGAAAGTGACAGAGCGGTGGTGTCTGGAGATGGGACAAATATCTCTGCTAATGTTATGCACGAAGAGATACCGTGGCCCTTCAAGCTGATAAACGCTGTTCGCTAAAACCGAACGCATCTGACGTAAATGGAAGTGAAAGCCCGCTTTGGGCAGGATAAGATGAAACAAAGAGATGGCAGAGAACTGAATGTTCAGTCCGGGTGAATAAGCGTGTTTGAGTTGTTCACTAGAGTTGTTCACGCTCTGTTTTCCTCGGAGATTCAATGTCTTCTCGATCTAAAGTTCCTGTTACTAGACGGATTTACGGCTATTCAAGTCAGTGGCGGATGGTGCTCTATGGGAGACAAGAGGCATATTTGTGCTGTTCTTCTGTGGAACAGAAACAAAGTTACATGCATATTTAACATCCAATATTGTGTTACTCCCTAAATAAGTAACTGATTTTGTTAATTAGTTACTTTTTATGGAAAGTCATGCATTATGTGACATTATTCTCATCTGGAGTGGGCTTGTTTGTTTGTTTTTAATAAAAGAAGTGCATGCAATTTCACGCCTGTAAAGCTCTAACAAACCTTTTGGCAGTTTTTGTGCAAGTGCGATGAGTAAATGCTCATATTTAGTCTAGAACTACAATAACTATCATGTTCACAAAGGGCACACAACACCCCTGCACTTACTCGTGATTTATCTCAACATGAGGACAGGAGAGGTGTTAGTCTAAAAATGGGAAAACAGAGTAACTTGTGTTACTTATTTGAAAAAGTAACTCAAATATTTTGTTGCAAATTTAAAAGTAATTCATTACTTGACTAGTTATACTTGAAAAAAGTAATCTGATTACGTAACACGCGTTTCTTGTAATGTGTTCCCCCGATACTGCATCCATGAAACCTTTCCATTGCCCAAAAGTGCAAAATAGTTCTTACACTCTTAAAAATAAAGGGTTTTCATTGACAATTCAGAACCTTTTACATCCATGCAGGGAACCTTTCCATTCCACAAAAGGTTCTTTATAGTGGAAAAAGGTTCTTTAGATTATTAAAACGTTTATCACATGAAGAAATAAATGGTTCTTTTAAAAACTGTTCCCTGAAAGGTTCTTTGGAAACTTTATTTTTAAGATGAACATCAAAGTCACTGTAAAAAATGATATTATCAATAAGTTATGACAGCATATGTTTTTACATTGCTTTAAAGGGATAGTTCACCCAAAAATGAAAATTCTGTCATCATTTACTCACCCTCAAGTTGTTCCAAACCTGTATGAGTTTCTTTGTTCTGCTGAACACAAAGGAAGATATTTGGAAGAATGTTTGTAATCAACCGATCCCGGTCCCCATTGACTTCCATAGTAGGAAAAAAATATACTATGGTAGTCAATGGGGACCGAGATCTGTTTGGTTACAAACATTCTTCCATTCATTTTTGGGTGAACTATCCCTTTAACTCATCAAAATAAGTTAAGCATTTTTTTAAGTCATACAAGATTCAACTCATTTTTTAAAAGTCAGTTTAATGTAATTTAAGTACAAATTACTTAAACATCCAAGTTGATTTTACTTAAAAATTTAAGGCAGCAACTTTTTTTTTTTTTTTTTTTACAGTGTAATGTTGTTTTGGACCACAGTGACTTTTTTTCTTTATGTTCCACAGGTTTGGACCAACATGAGCTTGAGTAAATGATGACATACTTTTCATTTTTGGGGTTGATCTATCCTTTTAAGACCCCACCTTGTACAAAAAAAAACCTACCACCCAATATATTATAACATAAACCTGAAATAATCAGCAAAGCACAAGCTACATGATTAGGATCAGTCATTTCACATCTTATTGATCCAGACCAAACAGGTTATCAAGGAACGGTGCTCATTCAATAACACACGCTGCTTATTCAATACTGTGGATATCAGCAAGAACAACAACAGCAATACTTAAATAGCATCACTAGATGCAGAAAAAGCATTCGAAGGGAATGTATTATAGTAAATGAATAAATCAAACTACATTCACCCTAGGGCATCAAAAACACCACCAAAATTCAAATTACAGCAAGGAGTCAGACAATGAGGTCCACTTCTCATTGAATCCACTGTTGATACAAGACAAAATTATCATATTACAGGGATCACAGCCAACAACATCCACCACAAAATCAATCACAAAATCTGCCTCTATGCTGATGATGTTTTCCTCCAAACCCCCAATACATAACTCCACAAGTTTCGTAATCATATTAAACTTGTTTTACTGAGTTATCTGAATAATACAAATTAGAATTAATGCAAAATGTAGCCATTAAATGGAAGATTTGGTATCTCCATATCAGCAGCATCACATCTCTTTCAAAGCACATCTCTATTGATTTATTCAACAAATTTGATCTTAGCTTTATAAAATAGAAGATGTTTTTAATTACTAGATCACTTATTGGATGCAATTACTGACAATTACCAGTCAATTATGTAGTAATTGTCCATCAATGAGCTCATTTCCATACACATAATCTATATACACTGTCTCTCTTGCCTTCTCTCAGTCAATATTGAATGTTGTTAAATGTTTTGGTATTTGTCCCTTGTGAAAATGAATAACTTTGGAACATATCAATTGTTTTATAATTTAAGTCCCGAATGGCATCTTTTTCTAAAGTGTTTTGATTAAAAAAAGTGTCATTAAGTGTCAATTTGTTAATGCAGACATAGTAAGTATGCTAAAGTGATCAAGTAATCTTTTTGGCTGTATGTCAAATGAGTTAAATGCATTGTGATGCCGATGCATGAGGTTTCAATTATTTGGTAAATTAAATCTATTACATTATAACAGCTGTTATCAAAAGCGCTGCCAACAGACGAGAGGTTTGTTCACCTGAAATGGGATTTCGACATCAAATGGGCGCACTGCAGATAACCTCATCCCCAAAACAGATGATACAATGCTTTAATTACTGAAGATAGTGACGCTCATACTGATTCCGTACCCCAAATGAGTGAATTTGTTTAAGTGGATTATAATGAGCCAAAGGCCTTGAGGACAGGCACATCTTACTCAGATTCTGTCAGCATGAAGAAGCAAACAGGATTTGTGCTCTCAAAGGCAATGCTGTCGATTTAGCGATGGCATTAGCATAAGTCACCCCCTGGGCAGGCACGGAAATTTGGAGTGGAGCTGCAATAGTCAAACTTTATTTTTTGGGTTGACTGAAATAGGATATTCGTAATTAGTGTTCGGTAAAAGATGCAGATACACAGGATGGTAACGTCCTGAGGGTTGCGGGTTAGCAGACAGTTATTGGGAACGATGGCAAGATTGTTTGCAGCCAGGTTGGCTACAGGCTCTGAACAGCCTTATAATTTGCCATTTCAGTCATTTGAATAGTTTTCTTCTCATTTGGAAACCTAAAACCTTTGAGTGAGCCTGAAGTACTTGTACGCCAGATGGAAACTGCGCCAGGAAGAGAATTAGTTGATTTTCAGTGGCCAAAGTGCAAAAAATTACTGTTTAATTAGTTATTAATGACTCTGGACTTGATTCTGTGTTTACAAGAATAGGTTTTCATGCTTGAATGTTCAAAAAACATTTTTCATATATTTTACATTGTTGCAGAACTTAAAGCTGTTTAGTTCCGGTCTCTACGAAGCCCCTCTGATTGGTCGACTGGACCAGTGTGTTGTGATTGGTCATCTGCGAGTTTCACTAGACCAGGGGTTTTCAAACTGTGGGTCGCGACCCATTTGTGGGTCGCAGATTGGGAAGAGGTGGGTCGCGCAGTCACTATTGGCTGCAGCTAAATGTACCTTTCATGAATGACACACACACAAACATTTTGCACGATGTACCAACGTTAAATAGAAATCGCTATGAGATCGCATTACACAGGAAAATTCAAATGTCACGAAAGGCGCTGCATTTCCCAAAAGCATGAATCAGCCTTTCGTGACATTTTAATTATCCGGTGTAATGCGATCTCATACAGAATGCAGAGCAGTGATTGGAGTAAATGAGTTTCTTCTTGTTAATAATGCGCACAGAACCGCTTAATGAACCGCGCCGCTCTGAGACGCTGAAATTGTTAACATAACATGTAGCAAGCGCGCGCTTCATGAAACGCACTGATTTCTCTGTCGTCTGTTCAACACAGCACTGTTGTCTTTCAAAGATATGGTCGTCGTAAGAGTGCGTTGTTTGCGTTCCCTTGCATGCATTTTGCTAAAACGCAAAAAATATAGCCTATATATAAAAAGTATTTCACATGTACACACACGAGCACTAAAGCGTTTTCTGCGCTGAAAAACGCAATGAGTTTAACAACACTCGCAGCATAAATATTAGTATTGAAATTCTACACTGTAAAAACTAAAGGAGCCTCAAATATCCTGTCGGATACTCAAGGAACTTCAAAATGTAATTTAAGTGCCTCAAAGCTCTTTCTCCTATAGTAGGGTTACTGGAGGAGCATTGACATTCTTTGAGGTTCTTGCTGGAACTTATGGGATCCTTTAAGCACTTTGTATTTAGTTCAGAGGTTCTGGAGTCACCTTTTCATTACCATGAGACCTCGAAGTGCTTTGGGGGAAAATAGAGGAACTTGAATGCGATAAAAGGGTTATTGGAAGATCTTTTAACATTTAAGTGGTTCCTGGAAGATCTCTTATGTTAAAGCCAGCATCTGGAGGAACCCAATGGTTCTGTGAGGCCAGAATGAGAATATTATTATCCTATTATTATTATTATAGGCTACTTAAGTTTGATTCAGTATAGCCTACATACCCAGGTGAAAAAAGACGTACTATTAAAAATGCACTTGAGTGTGTTTTTAGTATGCCTACAATACAAATATACTTTAATGCATTTTTAATACATTTAACAGTAGCCTACGTCTTTTTCACCTGGGTAGCTTACATTTATTTAGTATCTATAGGCCTATTTTGTTGATTAATTCAACACTAAATTATAATAATATTAATAAGAAGAATTCATTAATTATTATTGAATAAATAATAGTAATAAAAGAATAATTTTTACGTCGCTTCAGTGATCCTCGCGCTGCTCGCGCGCAACAAAGCTCAGCTGATCGACGTCATCGGGTAACGGCTCCGTCCTCTCATCAAAGCTTCCGCCGTTTGATCGGCTCTCCGTTACAAGGTTTGTAAACTCACCAAATAAATATAAATACAGAGTGAACTCACTATATATTCAAACACACATATATATATAAACTAAATTGATTATACATTACTACTTTTTTACAGCGTTTACCACTCGTTTATTGCACAGTATCTGGTATTAAGGTTTTAGCCGCGATGCTAACTACGTTGATCTAACGTAAGTTAATGAACAAATGGAAATTATTGACTTATTGTCTTAGATTGATTTAGTCATTCAATTCAACATATTCTGTAAAACTGTGTCTTCAAATTGCTGAGATAGCCTAACTAATGTAGCTGATTCCTGCTGTCTCATTGGCGTTTGTTATGAATAACAAAAGCAGGTTAATATAGTTTGGTCTGTTTTTGTTTAGCCTAACTTTACTTACTACATGTGCCCTCATTCTCTCAAATACCATTTTAAAGCCATTTACTGGTCAATAAATATTATGTTGTGAATAATCAGCTTTGTTCTTTTGTTTCCCCAGAACAACCAGTAACGTTACATTTCTAAAATAATCTGAACATTTCAGAGGCAACATTGAATTACAGTAAGTTACCTATACACCACATGCAAGTACTTTATTACTATGAACTTTCTCTGTGTGAAATTGTATTGTTTGACTGTGTACTTTTTTAATAAGTTATTCTCTGAAAATCTTCCCTCATGCTCTCAAATCTCATTCATGTTACTCAGAAAAATAATATCACAGGTTTGGAGCTAATAATGCTATGCATTTTTATAGGCTATACCTTAATCATATGCATTTGAATATAAGACATTTGAACCCTGAATTATAACTTAAAGTTGAGTCTTTTTCGACAAAAAAAAGGAAAAAGCTATTATATGACTTCAGAAGACTTACAACACAACCCATAACACATGAGTTGTGAACTCATTGACTATTTTTAGGATCTTTTCTGGGACATTTTTGAAGCTTAACCATTTTTACATAAATTGTTGCATTGAATTGAACTAGACAAGTGTACATAAGAATAGTTTGAATGAATTACAAAAAAAATGTATGCTTGTGTTTCATGCAGTGATATTGAATGGTGACGGGTTGCATTATCCCTGAGATCTGCTTTCGGGTTCCACAGACAGAAAGTCAAACAGGTTTGGAACGTCACAAGGCTGAGGAAATTATTTAATAACTTTAATAACCTTACTAACAGTAAATTTTGTACTTTGCAGGGATCTCGGTAAGCTGAAATACAAGTTTGATCAAGAATAAAAATCCTCCTGTAGACCTGAAAATCACTGAA
Organism: Leuciscus leuciscus; assembly: GCF_965113295.1. Taxonomy (NCBI): domain Eukaryota; kingdom Metazoa; phylum Chordata; class Actinopteri; order Cypriniformes; family Leuciscidae; genus Leuciscus; species Leuciscus leuciscus. The sequence goes on along the minus strand of NC_138724.1, from coordinate 16,170,716 downwards.
GTGCCTGGACCATCCACCAGAAAAGAGGAAAAGCAAACAGAAAATGAAGCTGATGCACCTTTTCACTTTTCTAACTCGTTAAGTACCTCACGTGTCCCTTGTGAAGATTTTATAATTGATTGCATTTTATGTTGCAGCGAGTAAAGGTGCATCACATTTGTGAATTTCGTGAAATTACACAGGCAAAAAGACAAAATTGCTGATCGTGTGGATTCTTATTGAAATGACTGAATTCACCAGTGAACATTCACAGAACAACAGATCATTTTACTGCACCTTAACTCTGTTAAAATGGAAAATGTTTTCTGCTTGTTGTGACATAAGGAATACTGTTTCCGGGTCGAAGCCTCTACTTCTACTTTCTCTATCTTGTTTCTAGATATTGAGAATACTCAACAACCATTTATGGGAACTGTTGATTCAAGTCACACATTTAAGCTTTTCAAAAGGCATAGTCTACATTTCAGTCTCCAGTCTCACGGCATCCCAGACTTCAACATTTTATGATTCAAAATAGCTGAATAACTAACCATCTGAGATTGCGGAATAGAGATAAAGGTTAGGATCCTAATTTTCAGGAATATTACAGCACAATGAGTGTATATTAGCACTGTTTGTTGTTTGTTTTTGGCATCTGATAGAGCTTTTGGACTTGGAAACAGTGACGTCAGACTTAACAAGCGGACTGAAACATGTTTTAAAATTAAGTGAAGATGGACATTTTTAATTAGTCAAAATTGTAATTTTTTACATTGATTTATTACATGGAACATGTGTTTTCCATGCATTTTGTTGAGATGTCTTTTCTTGTGTAGCCTATTGTATACACATGGTTGATTATTCATGTTACTTATGTATTATACTATTTTTTTTTTGTGTGTGTGTGTATTCATTGATATTAATCTATTACTAGCTTTTTTTTTCAAGTGCATGGAAGTGTATGTATTAAAATGGATCTAAAATATGTAATAAACAATTCTTATTTTGTATTTGGTTCAGTTTGTTTATTATAATAGAAGTTAATGGTGGTAACCATAGTAACAACATGAAATTAATTTAATACAAATAAAATAAAATTGAAATTTGGTTCCTGGAGGCACCCACAGTGGTTCCACACAGTGCCTTATATAAGAGTTCCTCAGGAAACCTGTGTGGTTCCTCAGAGAACCGCCCCTTTTTAAAGGGTGCCTAGAGGATCTACAGACGGTTCCGCCGGTGTGGCAAAGTGAAGAACCCCAAAAGGTTCCTCCAGGCACCTTTTATTTTTACAGTGTAGGTCCTGGGTCTACTGTCAAATAAAATTAGGCCTATTAGTCTATTATATTTTTTTTATATTCTGATTTTTGTCATATCAAACCTTTGGTAATGATTAAGCTTACATCATCTTTTTTTCATTTCTTTAAATTTGTTCTGCCATGTCTGGTAAATCAGTTGTGGCAGCAGACAAAAACTACTCAGTATTCTTCAAATTATTTCAACAGCCATTAGGCTGTTAGGCTCTCAATTTTTGATAATGTGCCAAAAGTTTGCATTGCAATTAAACTTGTCATTCATACTATAACAAGGAAAAAAACTGCTCCAAAGAGAACTAACACCTCCCACCCCACATTCATGCTTTCAAATTATTTTATATTTTGGTGGGTCTTGAGATAGATTATTCTTGTCTAGGTGGGTCCTGGAATGGAAAAGTTTGGGAACCCCTGCACTAGACTACTAAAACAACTCCACCAGGCCTCGTCTCCTTTTTTTATTTTGCATATGCCTTGGGCAGGAATTATTTAAAGGGGTGGTTGATTATGATTTCACTTTTCTAACTTTAGTTAGTGTGTAATGTTGCTGTTTGACCATAAACAACATCTGCAAAGTTACGACGCTCAAAGTTCAAGGCAAAGGGAGAAAAATGACTTTTTAAGGACTACAAGAAACGGCTGGTAGGAACTACATGACATACCTCCCGGGTTAGTGACATCACCAACCCTAACATTTACATAAACCCCGCCCTGGGAACGCGATTTATAGATTATCATGATAGAATATGCTAATCAATGACTAGAAGATAACTACACATAAGCTACATAAATTCATCAACTAACCATTCAGAAACGCCCTGTTGCATTCTACATGTTGTCACTTCTTCTTGAGTCTCTCCATCTTTGTCTGACTCCGGTTTGAACATAAAAGGTCAATAAAACATAACATTTTCAGTGTGTGTCTGTGTGAGGCTCCGCCCTCTGTGCTGGGAGCAGCAGCTCATTTGCATTTAAAGGTACAGACACAAAAATTAGGCGTTTTTGCTCATCCTCAAACAATTTTTGACAATTTTAACATGCTATATAAAAATATATGTGTGGTATTTTGAGCTAAAATTTCATATACACACTCTGGGGACATCAGAGACTTATTTTACATCTTGTGAAAAGGGCATTATAACACCTCTTTAAATGAGTAATAGTGTGGCCCTGTCCCAAATGGCACAATTCATATGCACTTACGGTCTAGTGTGCATTTGTCATTTTAGGTTTCAGAAGGGTGCTTCGTGGTCGATATGCGCACTTTTGCCGAACCGCACTGAATCGCGCTCCACAGCATACTTCTACCCAACAGTCAAAGCGGCGTTACGTCATGAAAGTGCGGACTCCTACGAAGACTGCGAGTGGCTCAAGACTCAAGACTACAATGGAGGCGTTTCAGGGAGTTCAGAAACAGTACGCACTTATATAGAGAATAACTCCCTTTGGAGTGACTTTGTGCTTTGTAACTTTGCAGTCTTTTTCGTGCTGAAACAGCAACATTACACACTAAAGAAAGCTGAAAATGCAAAAAAATATAATAGATCCTTTTTAATAATCATCTGTTGAATTAAGAGAAGAACAAAGGCAAGAAAATCCCTGTATGCATTAAACAAAAACCTGCACATTTAATGTTTGTTTAGTGTTACGAGGAATTAATTTAAAGGAACGGTTCACCCTAAAATTCATTTTATTTTCATTTTTAATAAGTCATCATTTACTCACCCAAATGTCACGGCAAACACGAATGACTTTATCTTTTTTTTCTACAGAACAGAAAAAGTGCATTTCTGAAGAAAATTCTGGCTATTTTCCATACAATGAAAGTGAATAGGGACTGGAGCTTAACTCCATTTTTCAGTAGTGTGACAATGTGTAAATGTTTTTGAAACTATTTGTTTTTGTGTCAATAAATGCTATCTGCTAATTTATTTATTATACACTACAGTTAAAAAATGTTGGGTTGGTGAGATTATAATTAAGTATAATAAAGACATTCATAATGTCACAAAAGTTTTCAAATAAATGCTGTTCTTTTGAACTTTTTGTATGTTGTTTCTGTTTTCAATATTGATAATAATAATAAGAAACGTTTCTTGAGCAGTAAATTTAGACTGATTTCTGAAGGATCATGTGACACTGAAGACTGGAGTAATGATGCTGAAAATTCAGCTTTGCATCCCAGGAATAAATAACATTTTAAAATATATTCAAATAGAAAATGGTTATTTTAAATTGTAATAAAATGTCATAATATTACTGTTTTACTGTATTTTTTTTATCAAATATATTCTGCCTTGGTGAGACTTCTTTCAAAATCATTGAAATATATAATCAACTACAAATATTTGAATGGTATAATTAAATATATTACATATGCTATTCAAATTTTATATGCATTACAAAAAAGTCAACCTTCCTGAAAGTCACATGCATCACAGGCAACTTGATTTTTTCGTGCAGAATAAACCTTTGGTGTAATATCACAGCACCATATGCTACCTGCGATGACTCACTGATTTGTTTCAGGTGTTAATTGCATCTTTAGTATATAATGACCTACAGATTTACATTACATTAGCTCTCTCCTCAGAGCATTTGAGGCGTCGTGTGCTCCTGAAAAGCTCTAATCCCTACAGCGGCGGCACAATAATTCCTACAATCAAAGCGCAACAAAAGAAGACAAAAAAAGCACACTTAAACTCATGAATACATGATTATAGACACTGCTGTCCTCATGTCTACAGCTTTTTCTTGTGCGGTTCTAGCAGTTGAGATGGATTAGGTCGGCCCACCACTTTTTTAGCTTTAAAAAATGCTGTTTGTCACCAAAGAGGCCCAATCAATGTAAATTGAGAACCTAATGGAGCCATAAGAACCTAATGAAGGAGGATTTATTGTCAACTTCTTGTTCTCTGCAAATACTTTTCCATGCTATTCAATGGTGCCCTAAACTATTACACTTACTCAGTCTGAAAATGTATCTAGCGGCACACTTTAAAAAACGGATGTCCCTCTCCTGCCTTCCCTCGCTGTCTAATTATCCAAAGATGGGCTAGAATATCTAATAAATATATCTAATAATATAAAAAAAAAAAAATTGGTTGGAAATTGAGATTAAAAATGTTTCCATATTAAAACAAAACAGATTTAAAATTTAATAAAATTAAATATTAAAAACAATGAAAATAATAAATGATTAATAATAAATATAAAAATTTAAATATATAAAAAAACTAATATTAAAATATGTAATGCTTTTTTTTTTTAAAGAGAGTGAATTAAAGGGTCATAAAACCTGAAAAAACTATTTATTAATAGTTAATGTCAAATTAAATTAAAACGTTGGTTATAAATTTGAAATATATATATTTTTATATTTTAATAAGTAATGCCTATTTTTAGATAAGCCAGTGAATTAACGGGTCATAATAACACATGAAAACATACATTATTACCATACAGTGCATAATAAATTAAATATTAAAAGTAATTATTTCAATTAATAAAATTAGTAAACATTTTTAAATATTAAAATTTAAAATACAAAAAAGAAATATATATAATGCTTAAGTAATGCTTATTTTTAAATAAGCCAGTGGATTAAAGGGTTATAAAACCAGAAAACACTATTTATTAATACTCAATGTAAAATAAAATAAAATATTAATTAATATTAATATATTTAAAAAACTAATTAAAAGTAATGCCTATTTTTAGATTGATTTTACTTATTAAAATCTAAAAATAAAACAACAAAAACATTAATATAGCCTAAGTACTGCCTATTTTTAGATAAGCCAGTGAATTAAATGATCATAAAACATATAAACACAAAATAGTCAGATGCATTACGTTTGAAGCCATAATATATCTAATGCAATGCAGCATAATCGGTTGTCACATTTTCATCATTGCACATTTTATAGTGCCAAACCGCCCCTAGTAAGCACTGCATAAATGAAAGAGCACTAAGAATGAGAGAGGTGGAAAAAAGGATACGATGTCCCTCTTAAAGAAGCCCTGACTCAGGTTTGGAAGTCTGAGGAAATGGGATGAAGTCACATCCTCCAGTCTCAGGAAGCGGTAAGCGCTCTATGTGATTAGAAATTCTGTGTAGAACTCCGTGCACATCCTGGTTCTTTTTGATCACGGGCCTTTGGAAAACAGCTGATGGCGGGTCTATGAAACGCAGACTCAAGCCTGGGATGGAAATGAACTGGTCGCGTAATCGTCAGCCAAGCGTACAGACTGTGCCAGAACATTCTTCGAGCTCCGGCAGACAGCTACCTGTGATATTTGGCTGGCATTTACAAATGTAGCCTCTGGTTGAGGTAAAAATAAATAAATAAATAAATAAATAAAAGCAGTAGCCTGGGAACGCAAGCAGGAAATACGTGGCAATTAAAGAAAACCGCATTCATCCCAAATAGACCGGGTTATGTAAGACGTGCAGGATAGGAGACGAACCCATCCATCACAAACCTGCAAATTACCAATTGAAATGCTTGGAATGAAGAATGCTGGAGAAGAAATGTAAACAAGATCTTGGTGCATTTCCTCACAAACACTTTGAGGTCAGAAGGATTTTCAGTGTACAGCAGGGGTCGACAACCGGAGGGACATGCAGGTATAAACAAAGTAGCTAACTACACTTAAAGATACTGATAAAAAAATAGGAATAGGAAACAAAAACAGTCTTTAATAAATCCACAAAGAATACACAGGAGATAAACGTGAACACAACCACTTTAAACGCTGACGATAGACACAGAACTGAGGAAACTCAGGGCTTAAATACAAGAGGAGAGTAATCAAAGGGAACAGGAACAGGTGTGTAGAACTAATTAACAACTATATGGAGACTAACTGGAGACTAACGCCGAGTCCCAATTCACCTTTACTATGCCCTAAAAGTATGTAAGAAAAGAAAATTGTCAAATCAACTTAGATAATTAATGTGGTTCAGATAACATAATATTTTGAGTTTCTGTTGATTAATACAAACTAAAATGTTTGATTTCAATCAACTCAACATTTTAAGGCAACCAGGTAACTTACTTTTTTAAGTTAAACCAACAATTTTTTTACAGTGTACTTTTGAGTGTGCGGCAAAATAAACGTGTCACCGTTTAAACTGCCCTGTCAATCATCTTTACACAGTTAAAATCAACCATATTCAATTTAATTTAATTTCCGTACCGTTTCGGGGAGAAAGATGTTTGTTTTTTAACACTTTTGATTCGTGTTTGAATCCTCGTCCGATGCACAATGGGTTGTGGGCAATATTAGCCATTTGAGTGTGCACGGATCTGCACTTCGGATTCTAATCTTCTAACCTAGATCATCCGGGTATCTTTGGAATACTCATTTCAACATACTAGGATTTGGGAAATTGGGATACACTAATTCTCATTTCGAAATACTATTTGGATATACATTTTTTTTTTTTTTTTTTTTTTACAAGTTGTGATAAGTGAAACGGCTTCTGAAATGAGAAAAAAAAAGTAGGGGGGACTTGATTTCAACCTTCAGGAGTTGATTGGTTCGTAGGAAGTAGGGCATTGCTAACTAAATGGAGGCAGATCTGAATGTCAGTTTGCAGTCAGTTGTGGGGGATATTTAGTCCAACCTTCATCATGAAGAGAACAGACGTCGTTTCCAGGGGGAGGGGAGGTTAACGGTTTTGATTATAATGATTAAAAAAATATAATGGTGTGCATAGATAAATAATTTATAATAAACACTGCAACATTCTGGGAAAAGGCTTGTCAAAAAATATTGCATTTGTAGAGTGAATTTGCTCCTGGATAGTGTATACAGTCGAGAAGTCAAAAGCTCTCCCATGGAACAGACCAAATTGACCAAAAACAGATAAAAACAAGCTAATTTTACATGCTTTTTTAATCTTATGTAAGGTAATACTTTGCATATGTAATAGCTCTCATAACAACAAAAACATACCTCTAATGCTTAAATAAGAAAGTGGCAAATAAAAAATATATTAGATTTCTCAACACTATATGCATCCACTGCCTCCTTATTTCCTATGGCTAAAACCAGCCCCATCTGTCATGGGCAAGAGGAGGCCTGTCAATCTTCCTCCATGAGCAGTTGGCCTTAGATGAATCACCTCCAGGTTTTGGGAGCATCCATCACTCTTGCAAATGCAACGCACAGATTCGCTAACACACACATACACTCAGAGAGAGTCCAGCTAAAAAAATCCGGGGAGGGAATTAAGATTTTATCTGGGGCCAATCAGAACCTCAGTTGTCGAGGGATGTGAACGTTTCTTCGAACGGTTAGGCGTAATGAAATCGTCGGAGTAAAGGAACAAGATGAAAACTGCCACAGCCAATCAGTGTTTTCAAAGTGTGAGTGAAATGTGCTCGCCTCGAGGGATGGGCTGAGATGTCACACAACAACCAGGCCGTAAAGTCTTGTCTGATTTGTTGCATAGCCTGCTGATAATGCTACTTCATGAGCAATATGTTTCTCGAGCAGGCAGTTATTAATAAGCATTACACTTCAGTGTCTATATGGAAATGATGTGTATGGACATTTAAATTAAATTAATTACACAATATAGCAATAAATTACAGTGCTATTTTGTTTAATTCAAATATTCTGTGGAAATCAGTTATTTTATATATATATATATATATATATATATATATATATATACTGATAATATTGATAATATTGATATTTTAGTAGTAAAGTTCTTAAAATACTATATAATTTATACAATTTAAAAAATAAAATTAAACACACATTTATATATGATAAACTATTAAATGAAAAGGGATAAAAACATTTATTTACATTATAACAAAAATATAATCATAACCATGACCTTAATCTGAAATGTCAATAGTGGAAATTATGCGCATTTAGTTTAAATTAATTCAACAATAAAGCAATAACTTATAGTGATATATTGTTTATTTAAAATTAAAATATTCTTGTGAAAGTACCATTTTATTTGAAATTGTCTTATAAATAGTTGTTATATACATATTTTAGTAATAAAGTACTTCAAATTATATATTTGATAACATTTTTAAATAAAAGTTAGCCAACACACACACACACACACACACACACACACACACACACACACACACACACACACACACACACACATTTATCCTGTGTGTGTGTGTGTGTGTGTGTGTGTGTGTGTGTGTGTGTGTGTGTGTGTGTGTGTGTGTGTGTGTGTGTGTGTGTGTGTGTGTATATATATATGAGCTAAAAAAATTATAATAAAAAATGATATGAATTATACAAATATAAGCTAATAAAAAATATGAATAAATAATACAATAGTATATGAATGATACTAAAACAATAACCAGTGTGAGTTTATATCCAGAGGCAAACACACAGATTTAGCCTGTCATTGTAAAAGGCATTAAGAAGTAGTGGAAGATTTGAGGAAATTGAGGCAATGCAAGTAAAAGGCAGTACATCCCCACGATACTTAAAGCATCATCTTAACTCACTAAGGTGCTGTCAACACATGTATACAGAAACCACCGGTAAAGAAATCTCAATTGCGGGACATGACTTCAAGAGAATTCACCTCAAATACTCTTTTCAAGAAAAGTGCTGACTGCAAATAAAACACCGCCACAACGTTCAGACCCGCTCGCCTCCCCAGACGGTGTGCGCAGGCGCTCTCTTGAACCTAAAACCTGGCCGCGCAAAATATCTTTCCTGGTGTGGGTCCAAAAATAAAGCTTTGCTTTATCCAACTCGTAGCTAACAAAGTTTATCGCCTAAACGGTTCTCCCCGTGCAGCGTTTACAGATTGTCTGGCTCTATCCGTAGTTAATCACATATGTTTCTGTAGGCCCAGCTGGGAGAGTTGCACGAATGTTTGGATGTCCTAAAGCAGAAGTACTGTTTGTTGTAGATGTGCCTCATTATGTTTGGCTATGGCTGGTGCTGGTGTAACAGAGCCCCCTGGTGTGGTAATTGCTGGACTCCAGCCGCAACTTTCCGAGCCATATGCTCCCACGCTTCGCTGCAGCTGCCACAACTACCTAGTGTCCAGCTGAGACTATCAAACCGTGCTTTAAGACAACAGTGCTTTCAGTCCACCTCCAGACAGGCAGCAGAGAAGAGCTGGAAGCTTAAAATGGGACTTCAGTGGCTTTGCTTTCCATATGCATTCATTCATAATGTACAGTTTATTACGGGATGTACTTTTCTAGCGCAACGACCAGTTGTCCCTGTTTTCCGGGGACAGTTCACCGGAGCTGTCATCGCAAGTGTCCCTGATTTTACTGTGCGTTCAAAATAGCCCCCAAAGAAAAATTAACCCTGATTCTGGCAAGAAAGACTGCAAAGCAAAGCCTACCGGTAACCAGCAAATTGTGTGGTGTTTATTTTGACCACAGGAGGGCGCTGCACGCTTTAACAGCTTGTCGCATTGTCGTTCATCGTCCTTTGATAATTACTTGCAGACGGGAGTTTAAATAATATACAATTCCCGTGGTTCAGTCTTTGGTTTAATTTTAACATTGTAGATTAATATGCTAATTCTCTTGCGCTGTGTCCGAAACCGCGTACTGCCGGAAGTAGTAGGTCACTGTTTTTTTAATATAGGCCTGTAAGTACATACTACTCGGGTCACATACTGTTTTTCTCCTACTGTATAGCATGTTAGCAGGTACTGTATATTCGGAGACAGGGCCAGTTTATTCTTTATTAACTTTAGTATTAGCATATTACCTTACCTCTAGGTTTATTCTTTAGTTACATTTTTAACATTAGCATATAGCATATTAGTTTTACATATGCTAATATACAATGATCTCTTTGCAAGCCAACTGCAAATGTATTTTCTCAGTTCTACACAAGGCTTTGGTATAGTAGTCTCCCACTGGAAACTGTGGTAGTAGCAAACTCTTTCGATCACAAATTATTACATTTTGTATAATATAGTTTATTATATACATTAGCCCTTTTAACTATAGTAAACTTAACATTTTAGTATATAATATTAAAACATAACATTTTAGTAATGAGTTCCACATGCTTAATATAGCTTTAGTGAAAAGGTGGATCATCATATCAATATTGCTTAGTCCTGTCGTGTAAAAGATAAAATGTTGTGCTTATAATTTTCAAACAATTTCCATACACTGCTGCACCAGAAGTTACGGGGTGCCGACTGATGCTAAATGTGGAAGTGATCATGCATAGAGTCCATTTTCTTGGTTTATTCTAGTTTAGCTTTAGCATTAGCATTTATATGCTAATAATACAATTCAGTCAGTTTATTCACGAGTTTCCCTTTAGCAGTAAGCTAGCATGTACGCAAATTTTATGTCTCTTAGTTTTTTCTTAAGCATGAGAATACCCATGCAATAATTACCCATGCAATAAAAAATTATTTTTTTCAGTTTTATAAAATATCACTTCCGTTCAGCAATGCTAAACACTCTTGCGTTGTTTTTAATGCATGCTAACAAAATCGGCATTCAACAAACACAGTTAAAGGAAGCAAGGAATACAGTTCAACGATGAGCAATGATGACTAATTGTAACTTAGAGAAGTATGATACTGTATACAGATTATCACAATTCTACATTTACCATGGTAAAAATACACAAAACCAGAATAGTCCTTTTTTTTGGTTTATTCATATCTAAACTAGAAATGCACCTTATTTACAAGCCATGGTTGAATGACGCATTTGTGCTTCTTTCATGCGCATGTTGCCTATTAAAACCACTGTGACATCTCAACGCTTGTAGGGCTTAATGTCACTGATTAGCATTATTTTTATGGATCCTAAGACACATACACAATAACACTCATCGGTCACTTAAAGCGTCCGGGGGCAATGGGAGCTCATTTAGCACAGCCATCAAAAATAATTTGTAACACTTCACTTGCCTGAAGAAAACAGAATAGGAGATGACCTAAAGGCTGTATGACTCAATGTAAGGTAGGCCACTCTGTCTAAGTGACTGTTCCACTCGGTCAAACAAATAATTTCTTGCTCGGCAAACTTCTGGCTCACAGCATCTGCAATTATTTTGACAGACGTGGTTGTTGCTATTACGGTGCTCTGACAAGAGTGCTGGTGGTGGACGGTGTGTTGTCAGCACATGGAAGAACCTGTGGTTTCATCAAGCTGATAAAATCACTGATATTTACCAAGCTTTCATCAAAAATGTCAAATTTTGCGAGCTGTATTAAGCACTTTCCTCATAAAATGCACAAATATCAGTGTTATTCACAGTGAGTTCATAAAAAAGAAACTTTTGCAAAGGTCTGTCTCATTGTAAAAGGCAACGACAGAGTAATGAGATGAGGAAGAGAAGTGACCACTCATAAGGGTAAGTGTTCCCTACCCACAGTGCACTGGAGCATGTGAGCTTAAGAGTATTGCCCACATTGCCGCAGACAAGGCAAGGAAATCTGACGTCACATGTGGTAAATTCCAAGTTACTTTGCTCCATTTCAGAAACCACCCATCATTTTTTTAAAGGGGAAGCCAAAATACTTCAGGCCAACAGCTGGTCTGCCAAGGTGCCCCGCTCAGGGTTTCCCTAGTACAGGCACAGTGCCAGAGATCCACTTATACTTCATTCAGCCTCTGAGCTGGAATATACCCAACTGCACTGTGATGATTTAACTGCTATTGAATCTGCCATCTTATTTACTACAACTTCTGTCTTAAAAGTGGCCATATTTTACAGTTTTGAATGATTTTGTTAGTTTTACATGATAATTTCCGCCATCTTTCTTACAATTAAATTAGTTAAAAAAGCTGTTTTTGTTACTGTACCTTTAAGACATCGTGTAAGGTTGTTAAAAAATTGTTGCAGAAATTATGATATAATTTACCATCATTTCTACCTTTTACGTGAAAGGGGTACTTCACTGCTGGTAAAATGGGCTTTCAATAAAACTTGGCTACCTATACAGTAGAAAGGTGGGGGGAAAATACAAATATGTGTCTTCCCTTTTGCCCAATAGGTAGGAAAACTTCAACACCCATAATGCACTAGGCATGTTTCCACCCAAAGACACTCCCACCAGTCTGCTATGGACATGCTTACCAGAGTCAGATACTGCCTTGCTTAGTAGGAAATACTAATTTGCAAACTTTTTAATAATGGTGTCGACTTATTGCATATTGTTCCCGGATGCAAGAATTCAAAGAATAAACGTTTAGCGTGAGTGAGTTATTTTCTGTTCAAAGAATCATAAAAACGGAGAGAACGCTGTGACGAAAAATCGGAAAAACAAAATTTCTCGGTCCAGGTAACACGGAGAAGGAGTAAACATTGTTCATTTACAGATACTACCAACATTGTAACAATACAAAGCAGGTTGGAAATCAGCGAAGTTGCACTTGAAAGTATGTCTACATATTACAAAAAGTTAGTTTCAAAAACAAGAAAAGTTTACATTTTTGGCTTATTTTGTCCAGTCATCTTAAACTCATACTGACACCTAGTGGTGTGGATGCAGCATCATACCGGCATATCGATGCCTATGTAGAAATTCGTTTTGTTTTCTTCAAAGCAAACACCAGCATTGTTTTTTCCCCCAATTGTTTTATTCTATAAGTGACACAAAAATGTGAAATGCTCTCATTCTGTCATGGCGACATCATTTTCAATTCAGATATTCCCACTTCCAACCTTGTCTCGAACACAGCAATAGGGGCTTTCGCACCAGAGGAACCTTTTTATAGTTCCTAGAACTAATGCCTTAAGTACATGCTTTTTGGCATGTTCGCACCGCAGGAACTAAGACCGATTTGAGAGAACTAAATTAGCTTCTACTTCAGAGTAGGTCTAACCCAGCACAATAGGAAACACCAGTGATGTTAGTTCAAACTAATTGGCCGAACGCACGTGAAACACCAGCACCCACCATTTAAAAAAATCTATGTACCCACACAGATTTTAGCCTATATATTTACTCCACAAACTAACTCTACGAACATGGAAAATGGTGATAGATGGAACTCTCAACCTTTACGCTAAGGAAAAAGCAGTTCTAAGGGAACCAAGCGAAACATGATTATGTATTTCCGCTCAGCTATCGACATTGGGCATCAACCACATGGCAAACGCTAATACTTTTTTATATACGGTCTACTTTCTTTGTATAACAGTTCTATCTAATAACGTATAAGACTGGACTGTTAAACAGATTGTAAACTTATAAAGACGCAGAATGGGAGCGCTGTGTGTTCAGGCTCTGGCGTTCTCAGCGCCGTCAAAATAAAAGTCAACAACAAGCGCGGCTTACGTCACTTCAGAGTTCCTACTGGCGGTGCGAATGCAAATAGGAAAATGGCCCTAGGGGAATATTTAGTTCTCGGGGAACGACCCTGGTGGCTAGTTCTAGCACTACGGTTTTAGAATTACCTGGTGCGAAAGGGGCTAAAAACATCTGGTCATGTGATCACAAAATGGCCGCCCCCATGAGGTGACTTGCTCCCAAGCGGCAACATTCTAATCTGAAAAATGAAGCCTACCCGGAAGTGCGAAAAACTGCAATACATCGAAAATCCGCTAGGGGCAGGTCCCAAAAGGGAGCAAATGTCCATACACCCCCATGTTAAAATGTCCGTTTTCACAGCATAAATTCATGTTTTTACAGGTTGGTCCCATGGACTTTTATTGTATTTTTCGATAGGTTCCGAGTGCCTGACAACTGTGAGGGGGGTGAATTTTTTTCTAACTCGTTAGTTTAGATCGTATTTAGATATAAAATGTATGACAAATAAGGGCGCGATTGACAGCTTGATTGACAGCTGACAACGAGCATAGGCTGCGCCGAGTGGAATTCCTGAAATTTGACGTCTCGGCCTTGATCTGACACAACACATCATACCTGTAAGTTATCCTTTCTGAACATTTGTATTGAAATATGGCGCTGCCCATACCCCCCATAAACGGCCTCAAAACCGTTCTTCAGAAGTCTATGGGTGACGTCACAGACGCTTTGTCCATATTTTTTACAGTCTATGCTTGCTCCTTGTAAAATAAAACTTGTAAAAGAGACTAATTTTAACAGCATTTATTCATTTAACAAACTTTTTCTTATTACATTACATTTAAAAAAGGTAGGTCACATAGAAGTTTTAAACCAGAGGGTTTTATATATTCCTAAATAATCTGTATTCGAATAAAAAGTGGTCCATTAAATCAATGTTTCATCAATGGCAGTGTGAGCTTTACGGGAAGTCTTGCCTCAGGCCTTCTAAATCAGGCAGTTTGAAGATCCAATTAATTAACACTTTGCAATAACAGCTCCCCTTCACACGCAAAAAAAAAAAAATGTGTGGCAGCATATTGCACCTCTGCATCGCACCAGTTATTTTTAACTTCAAAAAGCTCTGCCAGGGAAAGGCATTGCACTTTAATCAAAACCTGTGGTTCATTTTAAACACATTTCATACACTTATTAGCATGAGAAAGCAAAAGTCTGCAAAAGGTGTTAGTGAAATACTTATTAATAACTGTGTTTTCATAAATCCAAAGTTGCAATGAGATGTCAGAGCACGGTGATACATTTAACATATTATTGAAAAATGATTTTAACGTTTATGGATTGACCCCATTAACTTCCATTGTAAGTGCCTCAATATTACCCATATTTCAGGGGTTTTTTAATACATTTTTTGACAATCAGCATTATGCCTAGCCTGGAAATCCAGACCCAAATCTGAAAGATAAATGGTCTGGCATCGACTAATGAAAATCGCCCAGCTCGAGGGGCAGCACCAAGCATGCATTTGAAAATCTCACTGCACGCAATTGGATAACACTACGACCAATCACAACAAGCCCCATACGCTTAGCTACCAGCGGAGCTAACCGGTAGATTAGACTCTTGCCGTATCCGGTCGGCAATACAGCAAAAACGCCCTTCTTGCAAAGGAACGATTCGAGCGCCGTCTTCTGTTCCTCTTTTAGATAGAAAGCCAAGTCTAACTCGTTCATTGTAGCGGCCAAAGCCGTTTCAAACAACTGGTGTTCATCCATAGCCATCTTGCAATGTTTACTAATGACTTCGACGTCACAGCGCTGTCGTCATCTGTTTAGCTCGCCTCTGGCCCGCCTATATCAGATAACCCGATGTGATTGGTGCAGCTCGGATACAAGGGCATATTTAATGAGCATCATTACTCGACGCCAGGATGAGGATTCATGAAATTAATTTATGGTAATGGATGTTTTGTTTCCTACATGCGCTGCAATCAGTCGACCAATCACAACCGACTGGGCCGCCTGACCAATCAGAGCAGTCTAGCTCTTAGAAAGGCGGGGCTTAGAGAGACTGAATTTTCGAATGAGTCGTTAAGGAGTCTTTGAGAAATTAGGTGATGCTGCAGTGTATATTATGAGAAACAAACATTAAAGTAATGTCATTCACTTGGTAAAAAAGTATCTGAACACATTGTGGTTGGATATTCAGTCGCAACAGCCTCTTTCACTAGTTAAAGGCTTCTGGTTTCCTCCGAAAGTCTTTCCTCTGTCCCTTGTTAAACCCCCAGCTAGTGATTAACTGTAGCGGTCAGCCTGGGTGAACTCGACAGAACTGTTTAAAACTTAATGATGAGGAATGGGGCTCTGAGTTTTTCTTTCCCTGAAGACCTGAATCCCACCTCATAAGCCGAGCCGAATATATATATTCCAGTTCCAGGGAGCTGCGAGCAATGACCTGCATCCGTTCCGTAAACGAGTTACTAAAGCTCTGTATCAGAGATTGATTAATTAAACTTGCTGTGGCTGTCACATTTTTAATAACGTGTTTGCTGGGATAGTCCGAAGAGATTCGTGGCCATGTGACCTTAGGGCGCTAATGCAGAATAATTCTGAAAAACCGCCCAACAGGCAAGAAACCACAAACCCTCTGCGATCACAAGTCACTTGGCTGACAACCTTGCACTTCCAGGCCATTTCTCTTTTAGCAGACCTTACATTGTAAAATGGCACAGATCAGTCTGAATGCTCAGGCTTACTTATGGACTTTAAACTAAACATTTGTGAAAAAACCTGTCTAAAGAAGGCTGTCGTGAGATATAACTTACATAAAAGGTTTTTCATTGCCCTGTTCATGAAAAGCCCTGTTCAGTCACATTCGAATTTAGATTCTTCTTTTACTACTGTGTGAAGCCTGTGACACTTGAAAAGGAGTGATTATTATTTTATTGTATGTACTGCGCTAGAGATGGGTAATATAACCTAAATGTATTTCAGGACATATATCACAATATAGTTATTTTTGTTATTTTATTTAAATTTTTGTTATATAAAAAATGAGAACAACAAAGCAAATTCAGTATGACAGATTCAATATAAAAAATATGAATTAAACTAAGTTTTCAGGTACAATAGGTTTATTTAACATGTAGTTAGAAATAGAACAGTAATTGGATGATCAAATGTAAAAATAAAGTACTGCACAGTCTTCACTGTATGAATTACATATAAATGTATTCTTTATTAAAGCAAAAAAAAAAAAAAAAGAAGAAGAAGAAAGTTATCCAGTCAAGAGCAGCAAGTAATTTTCTCTTTTGTTTGATTTGACACAGACAGGTCAAATTAGGCTGCTGTCACTTTAAGAGCGAATGCATGGATCCAATATACAGATAGGCCCTGTCCCAAATGGCACACTCCGGACTTGTGGACTTCCTCAGAGTCCACACTTTGGTGACGTCATGTAGTGCAGACCTATAGGGCCCTTGGCGCGAGTCCACGAGGGCGCATTGAGAGGTATTTTTGGGACAGACTCGCTCGGCATGCCGGAAATAACGGTCTGGTTGTTGTTGGACAGGAGAAATCACATTTTTGCGCTCCGACGTCTTATCTGCATGTCCACTACACAGCCTAATTTTACAGTTCTATATTTTGATATTATGCATATCACCTGGGCATTAGACAATAGATAAATTATGCTTATTTAAATGATGTATACAGTTGTACATAATAATACATAATGTTCCATTTGAACTATGATTACAATTTTAAAACATAATTTAAATATATGTTTATCAATTTACAGGTTTCAATATTCATACTATGTTTACATATGACTCAGTAAAGCCCTGCCATTCGGTTCTATTTATTTAATGAATCATAATGCGATCGTATTATTAAACACGCTATTATTATGTTTGAGACATCAACCACTGGTCGATGACCATAATGTTTGTATAAACTGTGGGTAACAACTGGTAAAATGTACATTTAGGTCATAAAAACAGTAATATTTTCTTCTCAGCCATGTCAACAATTATCCGTGAGTGAAATCTCCTCCCATCTGTTGTCTGATTGGCCTTTCGCAAGGATTCCTGGGTAGTTAAAGTGCGTGGAGCCTGCATCTATGCGGGCTTCGTGGAAGACCGCTTCAAGGGTACAAAGGGGGCGCTGCTGAGCACACTTCAGAGCGGTAAAATGCTGAATGGGACGCCCTACGGACTCGTAGACTCAGCGAGCACGCGCAATTCAAGTCCACGAGACCGAAAGTCCGCATGAAGTGCGCCATTTGGGACAGGGCCATACACATCCGGTTTACACCTCACTGTTTAATTTTCACTTGAGACACAACCGACTGTGAACGTCAATACTCCATTCAATGTCTTTTTCATTACTCTTAAACTGCTAAGCAGTAAACCTTGCTATTCTTGTTAAAATAATAACTTGGCTGCTTTAAGTGATGATAATAGCTATCACTGCTTATAATGTTAGAAGTTTCCTGAACAAAAAAAAAAAAAAATCATAATTTAGTTGTCCACACCCATTTTGCTCTTTTCCACACTCTGAGACTAAGTAGACAGCCTGCTACTGTATCACTATTAAAAAAACATAGACTTACATTAAAAGGGATTGAAGCTATATTTAGACACCAGAATGGGCATTTTTGATTTAACCCTTTTACACGTAAGTTCAAAATATTCTAGTTGACCCTTTTTTAAGTTAAGTCAGCTGATCACTTTTTACGGTGTACCTAATACCAATGTGTATCTGATATGAATATACGGTAACACACGTCATTTATATAGTCTGTATGATGCACTGAACGTTCTAATCACACCGGTGTGGTCGTATGCTCCAGGGACCAGCCAAGACTGATTACACCGGTGTGATCGTATCATCGTACGCATCACAGGGTTAAGATCAGTAAGCCCTGGTCACACTAACATCATAGCAGTGACTTTTACACAGGAAATGAAATTGAGAGTAACAGACTACTCATTTCAGAGAAAAAATTAAGGCATGAGAGCGCGAGCCAGATAAACCACAACATTCACTGTTGTATGAATTTTAATGGTGTCCCATGGTTTTTCAAAGGGTCAGTGTGAAGCACACATATAAACTAACGCTATAGATCTGATAAGTTGTGGACATGGCAGGCTGCATGCTGAGTGTGATATTGCTTGGGAGCAAGTCGGGATCAAACACCTTGGAATTCAATGTCAAGAACTAAAGGAGAACTCTCTCTCTCTCTCTCTCTCTCTCTCTCTACACACACATACACACAATGTTCAAGCAGCCACAAGCATACCAATTCTGTATAGCACAAACAGGGACCCATAAAGTATTTTGGAGTATTTTGAGCCCTTTTGGAGACACAAATCACACTTTTCTAGGTCATTTTGTCAATTACTTTTAACCAAGTTGATTCTAGTGGAAGTGCTTGTGCTATTAAAAAAATGCCATTTGGTTTAATATTTTGTTATATAATGCAATGACATACATTTTCAGGTCTGGTTTAAGTGTCCAATACTTTGAGGCTAATATAATATAATATAATATAATATAATATAATATAATATAATATAATATAATATAATATAATATAATATAATATAATATAATATAATATAATATAACAATATTAATTTTATTCTACCACAAAATAATATATTATATTATATTATGGTTCAAATCTTAATTTTGCAGGATTGCTTGGATGACAAACGACACTCACAAAATTAAGATGTGCAGTCATGCGTAAGTCTGCAGGCCTGAGACAGATGCTGACCTTTTACCTCATTACACTTATTATGCAGATCTATTCACCTGACACTAAGCAGACCGCAAGGGCAACTTCTCATTTGCATAAACACAAAAAAATAAACAACAGACCTATCCCTCATAGTGTCGCGATTTTGCTAAAGCTGGCAAAATTCTGACTCTTGATTTTAAAAGGACAATGACGAATGGTTAAATGCATTAAATGTCAATTGATAATAAAGTTGCAGTGCTTAAGTACACTCATCTTAGCATGTGGCATTAAACACCACTAATGACAAAAAAATATGACAGAATAAGTCATAAAACAGCTCTGATCCAAAACCGAGTGAGCTGATTTGCTGTCTACTGCCTCCTAAGACAGCATAACTGCAATGGAACCTCATAAATAACTGATCTGGAACACTACCCATAGAGCAACTCCACACATCACATGTAAACCACAGACTCCACTCATTCCAATAGAGTGCAACGGTGCCCATCCACTTTTTCAGCGCTCTTGGTACCAGAAGTATTTTTTCTATAGGAATTTTTCTGAGTTATAAGCAATGAACCAAAGCAAATCACAACATGCAAAGCAAAAAAGCATTTGAAAATCAGACAAAAAGACAGATACATGATTGTTTGGCTTTAGAGAGGGAAAACATATCCATACATATACACATATTTAAGTAGTTTGAGAGCGTAGGGAGACTATCACATCATTCTCAGTGCTTCATGGGACGCAATTTGTTTCGATTCTCTGATTGGGGAGATTTTCAACAGGAATTCCACTGTTAAAGGGGATTATTTAAAAAAGTTTAAATAATGTGAACTGATGACAACAACAAAAGCATATACCATTGATTAACAACCTTAAAGCTCACTGTAGGCCTGGTTTATAAATTTGAAACCAATTCCTCTATGGAGAAAATGTATGGGAATTTCACTTCCGGAACACGACTTTTGCACTCTATGGCGTTTGACGTTAGCATGTTGCTAAGTACACAAGACAAGTGCATAGAATGCTATCTTAATGTCCATATAATGTAGTATTTATTGCCTCAGAATGTTGTTTATTTAGCACTTTATACAATCGATTGTTTGAAGTAATATTACAGTGTTAAACATTGAAAAAACAGTCTCAGTGTCGCTTTCGATTTGAATTTCATCTTCAATTTCTTCTATACAGCAGCTCTCCAGTGTGTTTTACTCGTGTCTGACCTCGATGGACTGAACAGAAGAAATGAACCAGAGAAGATTTTCCCTTCAAAGAAGGTGGAGTCTGAGAGCCACACCTACTTATTACATCATCGCCATGGACCAATGGTAATTCAAATGTGTTTACCAGCCGGAGCGAACTTTGTTTGGCCTGATTTTGTTCAAAATGACGTCGCACCGGTTTGTTCTTCAATTTCGATTGAAGTATATCTGGGCCATAAGTTTAAGCCAATGCATTCTGGGATCGCCACCTTCTCTGAAAGATACAGTACATGCAATATACACTTAAAATAAAAATACATAATAAATAATACAAATCAGGAGGAGATAGTCTATGGGACAGATTTAACGCAAACCCTCTTTTGGCGTTAAAAAACTACTGTCGGGATTTACTAAAGACACGCAGTGAAATTAGCGCTGAGAAAGCGTGGACATCGTTATTTTTGCGGCTGACTTTATTGCATACATTATGCATTTGTAGGAGTTTCCCTTTCAGACGCAAAATTTATGGGAGGAGAGTATTTAAATGAATCACGCAAGGTGATAAACTAAGGTTTGCGCTAGTCAATTTACCGGTGTTTGCGCCATTATTTACCGCCCAAGACAACCAGAAGCTTGATAGATTGCGTTGGTCATTATGGAAATGATCCGGCCCCATATGTGGCCCCATATGTTGCCTTAAAATTCTGTCTAGGTAGGTATAGCTACTACTGTAGGTTTGTGAATGAGTAGACTTTGGCCCTGAACATGCTTGCTAACATAGTTTCATGCGACAAATATCTCCACTGGTATCATATTAGTTCCTCCTTGTGCATATTACTATGAAGTATGCATGACTGTTCATTTCCTCTTAAGTAAAAAAGGATGCTTGCTAAACTCACTGCACGCCTCAGCTGCAAGGACAAAAAGCATCAGAAGTGATGAGAAGCATGAAACGGACTATGTTCTTTAAAATTGAATTTCAGACCTCATTTGTGCTCGGCTAATCCCTCATTCACACCCTGTTCTCCATAAGCAAACACTTCAGATAATTCACTTCCCATCAGGACGTATAATGGACTGAGAGGCAGTAAGATCTCTCCAAATCAAACCAGACACGGCAGGAGTGGAGAGACTATTGCTGTATATTACAGGACAGCTGTAGTGCTGCTGTATTGTTGGTAGCTGTGTTGGGGAGCAATTTAACTACTTTTTTCAATATCTTTTTTTTAAATAAGCTAAATATGTACTGATGGATAAAGCGGATAGGGGGGGAAATTGCACCCTATTCTGTCACCAGAGGTTGCTCCATCATATCTCAGGAGATATAATGAAGCTCTCAGGCAATGGTTTTTTTTTTTTCATAAGCTTACATTAAAATTCCTTAGGAGATTCAGATATAAACACAAATTAGATTAATGTGGATAGCAGAGCCTAGAAAATGTCTAACATGGAACTGATTTTGAAATAAGTTCAAAATCTCTCACTTATGATTTAAAAATGAGCAAGAGCTTTATGGTGTTTTCTTGCAAGTAAAGTTAAAATAACTACAAAGAAAAAAAAAATTATTATTTATATTATATTATTATTAATTAATTAATTTAAATATTATACATAAAATTTAATTTACATACATGATAAAAACAATATTTTTTTTAGTTTATATATATATATATATATATATATGTCTCAAATCAATCTAATGGAATTGAGAAAGAGTGTAAAAGTTAGGTAAGAGCTAGAAAAAGTTAGGAAACTAAATAATTCAGTTTTTGCTATGCAAGTGACCAGAAGCTAACCTAATGTATTTACATTTACATTTTCATTATGTTTCTGATCTGATTGGCACCTTTATTTAATATGTTTGCAAAAAAGCTAGGAATATTGGTTCTAGCTGCAGTGGCTTATCTGAAAACGGCAGTACTTGCAGGAATGCAGGAGTTCAATCGACTGCGTCCACTTGTGGGATCCTTTTCATACATATGGATGCTCAACCACAGGAGTGATCGATCAGAGCGAGTGAGTGTATGTGGAGAAGAGGTAGAAGGGGGTGAAGACTCATGCTCTCGTCATCGAGGGTGAGGTTTTTTTCAACTGCTATCATATGTTTGGGTGTGCTTGACTGATTAGAGGCGAGAACTCTCATTAATGGGGCCTCGGGAGACGTGTGAAGAGAGAGATCGCTATGGGATTGTAATTAATTTGGCATCCTAATCCAGACATTACACTAAAGGAGTTTGACACGTTACAGGAGTACTAAACAGCACTATCAGATCCATACCATAACATTATGCTTTTCAAAGGTGTTTAAGACTATTTACACAAGATAACAGATGAGAGATACACATTAAAAAGGCCATATTATACCCTTTTATAAAGTCTTGATTTTGATTAGGGACTACTAGAATAGGTTTTCATGCTTGAATGTAAAAAAACAAACATTATTTTTCAAGATATTTTACATTGTTGCAGCACCTCTTTTCCCAGTCTGTCAGTAACGCTCTGTTTAGTTCCAGTCTCTATGAAGCCTCTCTTTCCAAAAAGCACGATGTGCTCTGATTGGTCGGCTGGACCAGTTTGTTCTGATAGGTCAACTGCTTAGAACGTGTTTGGGGAATGTCTCGTCAATACCATAACCGAGGGTTTCACCACATTTCTAGCGCAACTCAACCAGACCACGCCGCTTTTTGGTGTATGTATTGACCGGGAATTATTTAAATGAGGAATTTTGTGATGTGCACGTTCCTGGAAGAAATCTCGAGACTACAATCGAGGCGTTTCAGGCAGTTCAGAAACAGTGCACACTGATATATAATAACTCCCCTGATAATAACTCCACTGATATAACTCCCTTTGGAGTGACTTTGTGCTTTGTAACTTTGCAGACATTTTTCATGCTCATACAGCAACATCACACTAAAGAAAGCTGAAAATTTAAAAAAGCATAAGTCCTCATTAACTGCAGCATTCATATGAAGAAATTGCATCATAACCAGGTAGAAGTAATGAATTGTTGATTAAACAGGCTATTTGAACATACTAGTTCATACCTATCCTGCCAACGGCCGAAATGAAAGCCGAAATGAAAGCCGAAATGCGGCCAGAGTGGATCCATTTCAAATCCCAGGTCTTGAAAGGGGAATGTCCCTGTAGAGAAACCAATCTGATTTTCATTTCATTAGTACCTACTGCTGGTTTCTATTCTAAAAACTGCAGTCCCACCAAAATGACCAATTACTCTCAAAAGAATAAATGATCCATAATAACTGGTGCTAAATCACCAGTGCACTTGTTAAATAATCGACAGCAGCAGTAATAAAGGAGGAAGCACCCCTAAAGAGCCAATATTGCAGAAATAATATCTGTAATATAACAGGTTTCCCTGACCACTCCCCCGCAGTATTACAGACTGCGATTAAAATGGTCACTAGCCTGATCAAATAAATTAATAAATTAAAAACTGCGACAATAACTTAAAATCTAGTCTTGAGTGAATTTTGACTTAATCCATGTGTGGTTCTGCAAATATCATCTTGTGCTTGCCTTGCTGGTATTTCATGCACGCAATGATATACACAGTAAGAGCCGTGATATATGATTTGCTAAACAAAATACATGAGGCAACACTTTATTTCTATATTCTACTTTAGACATTCTACTGACTATAAGTAACTATGCAACTACATATCAACAAAGAGTATTAGTAGGCTGTCTGCTCAAACTTTATTTTGATGATCACACAACAGACATTAACTGACTAAGTAACTTTGCAAGCAAGTCAACTTTTTATTTGAATCCAAACCCTAACAGTCTGCTTATACTCAGGGAGTTAGTTGACATGTAGTTGGAAAAACCCAAATAAGTTAGCAGAACTCAAAATTTGAGGTAACATCAAAAATCTTAAATTAAGAAATTCAAAGTTTAAGTAAGCAGAACTATCAGATTTTTATTTTGTACTCATGTTAATTACTCTTAACTTGAAATGTTTGAGTAAGCGAACTTAAAATTATCATGTAATCTCAAATATTTTAACTTTAATATTTTAAGTAGTTGAAACCTAACTAGCTATAGCTAATTCAGTAAATGATAACATGCTAACATAAATGCTAATTGGTAACGCAATGCTTTGATTAGTATAGCAATTGCTGAATGAGTAAGGCAATACAGAACATTAACAATCTTAAACACACATACACACAAAAACCGTATGTAACACTTAATTTTAGCATTTACTCTCACTTTTAAGTGCCATGACAAAACATGCTGGGAAAAATAACTCCTCAGCCCAGTTTCAGTTATATTTAAGTTCCTCTAAATGGAAGAAACAAGTTCATTAAGATCAAAACAATGAAACCATTCAGATTACTTAAATTGTGTGAGATTTATGAACTCAAAAGAAAAAGAAAGTTCTTAAAGGGATACTCCACTTTTTTTGGAAATAGGCTCATTTTACAACTCCCCCAGAGTTAAACAGTTGAGTTTTACCGTTTTCGAGTCCATTCAGCCGATCTCCGGGTCTGGGGGTCTCACTTTTAGCATAGCTTAGCATAATGAATTGAACCGGACAAGACCATTAGCATCTCTCTCAAAAAAATGTACAAAGAGTTTTGATATTTTTCCTATTTAAAACTTGACTCTTCTGTAGTTGCATCGTGTACTAAGACCGACGGAAAATGAAAAATTGCGATTTTCAGGCTGATATGGCTAGGAACTATACTCTCATTCCTGCGTAATAATCAAGAAACTTTGCTTCAGTACCATGAGTCCAGCAGGCGTAATGATATGACGCAGCACCTGATAATAGTCCCCAGCTCAGTAGCCTATTATCAGGCGGCATGCGCTGCGTCATATCATTACGCCTGCTTCACCCATGGTACGGCAGCAAAGTTTCTTCATTACTACGCAGGAATGAGAGTATAGTTCCTAGCCATATCAGCCTAGAAAATCGCAACTTTTCATTTTCCGTCGGTCTTAGTACACGATGCAACTACAGAAGAGTCAAGTTTTAAATAGGAAAAATATCGAAACTCTTTGTTAATTTTTTTTAAAAGAGATGCTAATGGTCTTGTCCGGTTCAATTCATTATGCTAAGCTATGCTAAAAGTGAGACCCCCAGACCCGGAGATCGGCTGAATGGATTCGAAAACGGTAAAACTCAACTGTTTAACTCTGGGGGAGTTGTAAAATGAGCCTATTTCCAAAAAAAGTGGAGTATCCCTTTAATACTCATGAAAGTTCATTTAAGTTTGCCCTTCTCAAACCAATTCATTATTTTAAGCATGAGGGTTTACACAGTATAGAATTTACATGCTGTTGCAAAGTTACTTATAGTTAGTAGTACAATGTCTAGTGAACTATTGAAATAAAGTGTAACCAAAAATGACTCTTATGAACCAGTTCTTTTTAATGAATCAATCAAAAAGATTCACAAAACAGATCAGACTCAGACTCAAACTCAAATCAGATTCACTTTGTGCAGTGAATCATTAAAAGCTGTTACACTTTAGCAAATGAATCCCTTACCGAACCATGAGTCATTTTTTTAATTATGTCTAATTCGAAATTAACCAGAGACTTTGTTACTATGGTGTGTTAAGTTTGTGACTTAAATCAGTCTATTTACTAAGAGGTTTTTTTAATATGACAACAACGTGCAATACATATAAATAAATACATGTAAATGTTGATAAATAATAATATTCAAAAAAGACAGAGACAGACAGACAGACAGACTGATTGATTGATTGATTGATTGATTGATTGATTGATTGATTGATTGATTGATTGATTGATTGATTGATTGATTGATTGATTGATTGATTGATTGATAGGCAGTGGAATCATCTGGGTACTTCACCTAAAACTCATATTAGATTAAATATGTACACAAATAATACCAAGAAATTGTTATTGTTAAAATCACTGAGGGTAGAAACAAGTTTTAGGGATGACTTTGGGACAATAAGGCATGATTCATAGGGTGATTCATTTTTAGATAATGTGTTGTTTCTCTAATGACCGGTTTAGTTGTTTAGACCTCATGTTGAAGTCTTTTTAATACTGACCTGAAATAACAAGGCCTGCCGGAGGAAACAATATTGGTTGAGCTGTGGGACTTAGTCACTTCTAACAAACGATTTAGTGAATGATTTAGAATAGATATGACAACAAAAGCTAGATTTACATTGATCAAATCAACATATTCATATTATGAAAGAGTCGTGACATTTAGTGCATATAGGCTTGATAATATGCAGGTAAACAATCTAAAAAAAGACCAATTAGCAGGAGCACTCTGACACTCTTATTGACACTCTTATTGCTGTTTCCTAAATATTTAATGTTCCTCAGTTTGCAGCATTACATTATGTGGCACTAATTCAAAGGCAATTAATTTAGTTGTGTATAATTCATGAGGATACAAGCACATTTCCTAAAGATACACTAAAGTTTCTAAAGTTTTATGTTAAAACAATTTCTCAATGTACAAGGAGAACTATACGTAATTCACTCACAGATTTTCTTAAAAAATTGCAAATTTATCCATTTTATAATTAAAGCTGCGGTTAATAAACAGAACTGTGTGCGTCTTGTGGAAGAATATTGTAGCCTGAGCTACTTCTCTCTGTTTGGGGCTGTTTACACCTGGCCACTTCATGCGTTTTCTCAGATTGGATAGCTATCTGATTTATCAAAACGATTCCATTTACACCTGGTCACATATTTAAATCCGATCTTCAATTCCCGCGCTATATGCAGATTTAATGGAGTGCACGTCACCGAAAGCAACAGATATGAGCTGCATTTTATTAATCATCAGCTAAAATTTCAAAGACCGCAATAAAAGAGAGCGGCAACAGCCCTGGTAAGATCATTTCGTTTCTTAAGAATTTACTTTTAATGATGATGATTGTGTGTTAAGCGTCTGCGACTTACTTTCGCTTTGATTTGCGATAGTTCGCACGTTGTCTTAATGAATAGATGCTCAGCTTCTCATCTGCGGTGATGCGTGTTCCAGTAGCGTCGTCATATCTGGCTATAACATTACATATAGCCTATTACACGCTCTCACACGTTTATTTTTTTAGCATTTTTGGGAGGAGTACAATTTACAAATGTGGTTTCAACAACCAGATGCATTTACACTTGTCCAGTTTCGTCTGGAATGCGGCCCAGACCACCTCCGGAAGTGGTTTGAGCGATCGGATTCAAATCCGTCTCGAATGCGTTTCGGAGGGCATTTACACCTGGTCTTTTCACGATCGGATAGCTATCCGATCCAAGAAAACGCATGAAGTGGCCAGGTGTAAACAGCCCCTTTATGTCAATGACAAGACACGCAGAAACTGTGATACTTCGCAGTGGTACGACCCGTACCAATCTAAAACAGTCCCAATATAAACACTTATTATAGGTGGACCGTAGTGATTCAGGGTCAGACATAAGCACGGTTTGGAAAATGCATTCATGATGCACTCGCTCATTATATAAATGTTGTACATTTTAAACACAAAAAAAGTTACAGACTGCAGCTTTAAATTCCTCCTATGGTGAAAATCAAGTTTTTAATGTTTATATGTCTATGTGGTGTTTTTAAGACAAACTAAGACCAAAATGCATAATTCCACACCATTTCTGAGTGTTTTCTCTTTAAAACGGCAGTGAACCAAAGAGTCTCAAAAACACGGTTTGAAATCGCTGGTGTTTCTGACGTCGCAAACTACCTTGTAACCAATCACGTCAACGAGCCGTCGGGCTTTAGCATATCATTAAAAGTGAACTAGCAGGGGAGTCTCAAAAGAAGCCATGTTATCCTGGTATATTTTTCTTTTGATATGAAAAATCGGGTAGATTTAGCAATATAGCAGATGTATGATGTATATCATTATGATGAACTATATGACTCTGAGATGGTGAACGGGAACATGGTTTGTGTAACATTAGCAACACATTATTAGCTGTATGATAACACAGTCAAGCAAAATGCTAATCATATTAATAACCGTTATGTGTCCGACGTTGTAGAGAGCAATACTATTGCAGCGTTTCCCTCAGTTAGTTGGCTGAGTAAATCTCTGAGCTGAGGTGAATGAGTGGAGGCGGGGCTAATTTGCATATTCGTGAATCTGCGCATACTAAATGAAGCAAGGGTGTAGAGTTACATTCAAGCTATTTTAAGGCATGAATAATTTTTTTTCACATGTTTTCATATGTCATTTTGGTGATCAAAGAAGAGTTTTAAGGGATCAAATTATTGACTACAGGGGGACTTTAAATCTTATTCCATAACAAGCAAAAAAATCACTAAAAGAGTGGTATTAACAGTTCAAACAAACTGACAAAGAGCTTTCAGGAGCTTTTCTGAACTCTTGGATGTGGAAGATGCAGCAGACTAAATAAGATATGTGGCATACTTTACTCGGACTGTAGTTACGCTTCACTGCAATCCAGGCTCTTTAAAATGGCGAAATACGTGCACTATGCACTACGAGTCTGGATTTATGACAATTTATAATGCTCGTCTCCATCATTTGATCATTACTTGATGAATAACTGATGCTGTGATCATCTAAATCCAAATGAAATTCTGTTTACCATCTGGTTTCGGCAAACAGTAACAGTACAACGTTAATTGCAACAAATAGCATTGAGTTTTGAAACTCTGTAAAGAGCCTAATAAGATGCAGGTTGTTGAAGCATTTAGTGAATACGCCCTTCAGCGTTTTTCTTGTCCTATCCTTAAATTCACAAGAACTTGATGCAACCAGTGTGAAAACTCTAAGGGATACTTTCCTAGTGGTTCGCAACAGTTTGCAAACACCACATTTGCAAAGATATTACTTTCAAAGTGGCTTTTTCTGGCTTATTTCTCCGCGGAGGTTCGTAACGGCTGTTGATTAGCCCAATTACGCTGGTGTAATCAGCAATTTGATGATGTGGATGTTTTACAGTACAGAATCTTGCATTAAGTGCAGTTTGGGGCTGAGAGCAGAGCGGAACAGAGGCCTAAAAACATTGATAGTCTGCAGTTTAGGAAATCTACAAGCTGAAGATAGAACTGCATAAACCACAGAATAGCAAGTTTCAAGAATAGCACACAAAACAGGCATATAAATAGCATCTAAACGTGTTTCACTAAGGTCCAGGTGCAAAACAGTATCCATGGATGCATTTATGCAGCACTTTAAGCCAGTTTAACGATTTCAGTTCTGATTCCTTATAAAAATGGTTTCCTATCAGTTCTACTAAAGATTATTTTAGCACTTTTGAGGAAGAAATATTAAGAAAAAAGAAATGACATTCCAATGCCAAGTGATAAAAAAAATTATGATAATGAATACGTAATAAAATTCTTGCAAAAAATTGTTTAGACAGACAACTTTCCACAGCCTTTTTAGAGGCAGCATAATACAATTCAATAACTGAATTAATTATTTTAATCTCAAGCTGTAGTTTGTGTTGAATTCACTAAAAACAACCAACCCATAAAAGTCTTTCGTTAAGGAATCAGACTGATCAGGAATCAGACAGTGGTTGTGCAGTATGTTTTTGATTCAAGTAGCGGCTCATAAGTGTCATTTGAACAGGAATGTGTTTTTGATTCAATAAAAAGCACCGTCTCAAAAGTCACGTGTTCATGAATCGAACTCACTGTGTGTTTTTGATTCACTAAAATAGACAATTGTTAGACTACAATGGTCACTCTGTACATCTCTGATTCAATGAAAACCACCATTTCAAAAGTAATTTAATATTTAAAATTAATATTTTTGATGCACTGAAAATAAACCAACTCATAAAAATTATTTGTTTGGAAATCGGACTTCAATGAACAATGTGTGTTTTGAGCTGCAGATTCAGTTGTGATGTTACAGTGAATTTTGAGTATTTTTGTCCAATATGTTTTGTCCTTTAGATTTAGTTGTGATGTTCAGTTATGACGGTCAATTCAAAAGTATAGCCATGTACTCAGATAATACTTTTTGCAAGCAACACATAAATCAGATTTGTTTATATATATATATATATATAATATAGACAGTGACTGTTTTTAAAAGGTCTCAAAAATCATGAAATGGATGTCTTTTTTCACTGTATGGTATGCTAATGTAGTGAAGTGTTTGGGACTGTGCGTGTTCTTGTGGTGACATCAGCAAGTCACATGATTGGTACAGCAACCAAATATCTTGATCAGAACGGGGTTAGTTTAAAAAAAGATTCGAATGAGGATCCGAATGGTGCATTTTTCCTCTGATGTGGACAGAAGATTGTACGAAAAATACTCAATTCACTGTAACATCGCAACTGAATCTACAGTGTAAAACATACTAATTCTCAGAATTCACTGTATATCACAACTGAATCTAAAGCGCAAAACACATTGTATGAAAATTCACTAACATCGTTGTAACATCACAACTGAATCTACAGTTCAAAACATACAGCGTTTACTGTCGTCCGATTCCCAAAAAAAATCATTATTGTGAGTCGGTTATTTTTAGTGCATCAAAAACATACAGTGTTGTTCGATTCTTAAACTAAAAACTTCATGATGAATCAAAAACATACAAATAAAATGTTTTTGATTTACGTGTTGCTTGCAAATAAATCCTTATCTGAATACATGGCAGCTTTTGAATGGTCTGTCAATGAAGAAAGAACCCCTAACATATCCTGTACCTTACAAAATAAATATTATCCACTGCTGCTGCCTTACATTTTTAAGTACAATCAACTTGGATGTTTAAGTTATTTTAACTTAAATTAAATTAAACTGACTTGAATGAGTTGAATCCTGTATAACTTATAAAAAAAGTTGAAAATTGCTTCACTTATTTGGATGATTAAAAGCAATGTAAAAACATATGTTGTCATAACTTATTGATCATGTATTTTTTTTTTAAAGTGTACATTATGACAATTTCCACATTCAAGAAACATGCAGCCCTATTTCCAAGCTTCACGCTCTATGACCTCATTTCCTGTCTTGTGCTAAAACATATACCCTCAGGTGGACTGACCCCACTCATATCTCTTCACTGAGTCAATACAGGGTGACAGTCACACCAGTGCACTGGCCAGTTTTCTTCTCAGTGTAAGAGAGTTGGCGTAGGAGGCTGGCATGAAAACACAGATGTTTATTTTCACAGCCTCGACTACAGGAAAGAAAATCTTCCCTCCTCCGTTTCTCAGATTGTGCTAAGGCTGTGTATTGATTAAGACTGATGCGACGCTTAACTTAACCTAATGCCATAATGGGGACCTGGAGGTGGCAATCATACCCTGAATGCCAAACAAATCAGGCCAAATCACACATATGCACATTCATACTTCATTCATTGGTTCACAGATTGCTTTGTTTTTAAAAACAGGGATTTTCTTTTGT
Source organism: Leuciscus leuciscus (assembly GCF_965113295.1). Classification (NCBI taxonomy): domain Eukaryota; kingdom Metazoa; phylum Chordata; class Actinopteri; order Cypriniformes; family Leuciscidae; genus Leuciscus; species Leuciscus leuciscus. Next base: position 16,138,835 of record NC_138724.1, on the reverse strand, counting down.
ATTTCTGATTGAAATTGCATTTTTCAGGCAATTTACACTGTGAGAAAGCATATTTTATTGCATTATTTATTCATTCAGATCATTTAAGTATGAAGCAATTGCTTTAGGGGACCTTATTAAAAAAGACATTATTTCTTGAATTGAAAAATATACATTTACACACTCGCACATCCGTATTCATGTTTCATTCTACAAACTGATTGCTTTGTTTTCAGAGTAACGTGTATTAAAGGTTTTAATTTTTCGAGTGAAATTCCAATTTTCAGCTAATTTATTCTGTGAGAAATAAGTTATTTTATTGCATTATTTATTAGCCAGATCATTACAGTTTGAAGCAATAGCTTCAAGGCACCTTATTAGTTAAAGCCATTACTTTTTGAATTGGAAAAAATCTAATAAATATGAAAGAAAGAAAATGAAAGAAAAAAAAACCCAGATAAGACAAGACAAAGTGGGTAGCTTCTACATGATTAAATAACAGTGGTAAACAAAGGAAAACAAACAAGTACATCCAAACAGCATTCCCACGTTTCAGAATCCAATAAATGCATCAAATGTCTTCACTCAAAGCAATTTGTTTTCTTTCTATTGAACGCACACCCTTCATCATCCCCTCTGTCTGTACTACTATATGATCTGATATCATGGCGGTCACTGTGTTTTAAGTCTTACGTCTGCATCACAAGTTAGATGAATGAGGCGGGCATTGCCTCTGCTCCGACACATTCTGCCACTATGGTGACCAATAAAGTCATTTTCTGAACTGGATGAACTGGATGTCTCCATTATTCTTACCCTTCATGAAATATGCATGAATATATTTCACACTTCTGAGTGGATGAACTACTTAAATATACATGTAGACAGTGTGACTCTTAACTTCCCATTTACCTGACTGTGATAAAGTGCTCCATTGCTGAGCTCAATTGCTGTTTGGACAACTGTTTAAGTGTAAGGGAGATGTGGGTTCCATCTTAATCTCAACTATTTTTTAATTCATGATGTAGGACACATTTTGACTTCAGGTGATGTGAAGCACTGCAGAAGCTTGAAGAGGCCATATTCTACACTTAGCCGTTTAAGTCCATTGAAAATTTTATTTAGACCACAAGCAGTCGCAATTTAGAGTTACATGACCATTTTCCACTCTCTCTGAGATATTAGCATAATTTCAGCAAATTTTCACAAGGAAAAAAGGTCAATTTTCATTGTGATGTAAAAGGCAACATTCACACAGAAGTCACTTTCAAACTAAGCAGTGTTCTGTTTGTGTGACAAATGTGTGACCAACTTGATTGCTAACCTGATGCAAAATCTGTTTGGGTAAATCCTTCGCCCTCACAATCCTGATCACATGGATTCCTATTGCAAACAACATTATGTGACCACATCTTCAAAACTGAACAGGTTGTTTGTGCTACTGTACCTTTAAGACTATGCAAAAGAACTTCATTATGATTGGCTAAACCAGGGTTTCTCAAACTCGGTCCTGGAGGGCCACTGTCCTGCACAGTTTAGCTCCAACCCTGATCAAACACACCTAGCTGTGAGTTTCTAGTGATCCTGAAGATTAGCTCGCTCAGGTGTGTTTGATCAGGGTTGGAGCTAAACTGTGCAGGACAGTGGCCCTCCAGGACCGAGTTTGAGAAACCCTGGGCTAAACTCATCACTTTTGAAACAAATAACAAATCGAATGTATTAACAGCAATTTCAAACATTCAAGTGACCAAAAAGTTAGCCAGAATGCGCTACATAGATGCTAGCAAACAAAAGTCAATCTCATCAGAGGTTAGTATAGCAACATAATGCTACATCGAGAAAAACATTAGCCATAGCATCATCAGTTCATCATAAACATTTAGCTACACTTCACAAATATACCTAAAAAAATATACCTTTAGCATTTTGTTTAAATCTCTTTAAGACATTAGACATATAATAGATTAGCCGGCTGTTAGCTAACATTAGCTAGCAAGAGATAAGCTAACTGTGCTGGTTGCGCAGTGATGATTGGATTGCGCAAAATGAATCGCATACTGACAGAAATTTCTTCAAAAAGTCAATGCATTAGATTACAGATCAGAAGCGGTTTATGATACATCTACTTAACTTTCTCTTACTAAGCTAATTGCTAGCCTTGAGCTACAGTAAATCCAATGCAGAAACAAACTCAATGACTTCCCCAAATACATCCTGTTTTGAGACCAGACACATATCACTTTCAAATGTCCAGTCTCCACAGATCAATGAGAGGAAGGAGCAAAGGAAACAGAAAAGACTCTACGACGGAAAAGTAATCCAATAACATATTTTCTACGTAGTCGGGGACGCTCTAAAATTTCAAAAACAGCAAAGGGAATCAAGCATCTACTGCCTCAGCTTAAATTGATCCATGAAAGCTTGCGACTTTACAAAGAAACAAATGAAAGAAAAATCCACAATCGATATCTGATTTAAATGATTGATGCACAAGGTGAAGAACAATGCAGTAGCGAATCAACAAGCTCAATACAAGTAAACAGCCAGACATCTCACTTCTTCTGAAGTCCATGCCGAGTTTCAACACTGGTTACACTGCAATGCAGATCAAACCTTTTGCATATGATAGACACAAACTACCAATCAGATTAACAATATGCTCCATAAATAGTGAAAACCGCATCCCAAATCACACCTTCCCTCTCCAACCATTTCTGTGGTTCTATTTTCATAATCTCTACTGCAGATGAAGTCACGGTGTGTCTAATCTTTTCTGCAGATGAAAAGGTGAATGCTTTCTTCAGAAAAACATGACACCCATTATTTGATCCAATTACAAGCCAGCTATATTTAGTATCTATAACAGACAGTCAATTATTAATGAGACATGAAACACCCAGTGGCAGTATTTTTGTGACTCAAAGGGAGAATTTTTTTGCACAGCATAAACACCAGATAACAGCAAATTAATCCGTTTAGGACAATCCGGAAAAATATTTAATCTACAGATCCAGTGGTTCAACGCTATTGGAGATGATTCTGAAAAGTCTGACAAATTTCTGTTCATTTATAATCATTAGTAGTCCCTGTTTACTGCTTAAGAGACTCGAGTGATTATTGATTAGCCCTCAAAACAGATTCTATTACAGGCTACTACATCCACTAAAAGTCAGTACAGTGCTGTCAAAAAGTGTGTGCAATGAATTCCTCTGAGCATGCATCTGAATCACTCTGTGAGATAGAAGAAATTACTATTTCTTTATTTCATGTTTATAGCACGGCAAAAACAATGCTAAATTCAAATTATAAAAAGTAACCAGCCATATAATCAATCAAAAAGTGGGAAATGTAAATACACTTATGATGAACTATATGATGAAAGTAGCTTGGATGCACTGATATTAAAATACAGATAAGCTTCTAATTATTTACGATAACCGATAAAAGGCCGATATTAAAATTCTATACTATCTTGGCTTAATGCACTTTAAATAAAACACTAAAAATGCTACATATTTGTTTTGAGATTTGCTAAAGATTAGATTCAACAGTATTACTGAATTATTAGTGTTTTTAAAGATTAACTTTAAATAAGTGTTAGATGAGCGCAAAGGTGTTAATTTGAATTAAATATCCAATATCAGCTGACACTGATCATTTTTACATAAAATGTGTAATATCGACCAATTACCGATATGGCACTAATTAGAGGTAGACTGATTATCGGCCATGTATTAGACTGATTATCGGCCATGTATTAGGCCGATTCTAATAACTACAAAAGTGGGAAAACAAGCCAAAAACCAATCAATGGGTTTATGGGTCAAACCGATAGGGCCTACCTATAGTGCACTGGGAAAAAAAACTAGGTTTTATTTTAAAAAATTGCTAATAAATTTAACAAATAATTACAAAGAAATGCCACGTAACATATTGATTTAAATGTGAAACGTATTCCAATAATCTTTTATTTACAGCTTCGATTTTCTTTTACAAGTGCTGATATATCGTGCATCCCATATCTATTGTTGTTGATGTCAAAAGTTGCGCATCCAATCAAACTTTGCGGTATTTTGGCGCAAATTCATCCCTCAAATCTGTGAAACTATGCCATATTAAGCAAAAGCCAGCATGGACAGGTGTGTGACATGCCTTGAAAACCATGACTAAAGCTTTGAAAAGTAGAAGAAAATACACCCTAAACTACATTAAACACTTGTTTTGTGGATCCCGAAGCAAATCCACCAACCAATAGTGTAGCAATGACAGAAAAATTACCTTAAACAGGCGTAGGATGTTGGCCACCATGATGGAGACAGAACTAGCAGCTGCACCGATCACACCGATGATCTTGTCCGGCTTGGCGAAGATCGGCTGCTCGCCACTTGCGCATCGCACGTCGGTAGAATCTCGCTCGATGAGCGCCTGCACGAAGGTAAGCGACTGTTCCAGGGCGTAGGTGTCGCGCGAGCAGGTGTCCAATATGCGCGCCCCCAGGGTCACGTTGGGCAGCAGGTCGGGGTCTTTGTTGATGAGGTCGATGGCGAAGAGCATGGCCTCTAACCGATGAATACCCTTCTCTTTCTTCAGTTCCCCGCAAGGGGCGCCACGTTCGCCCCGAGCGTGCACCGGGAAGAGGCCCCCCAGGATGATGTCGCCATCCAGTCGTATAGAGTGGGCATATTCGGGGGCGGGGGGCGTTAGTGGATCCGTACGCTGGCCGACGGATCTTGTCATCCCCGTCAGAAGAAGAAGAAAGCCATACCATTCAAAGGCACTCAACATGGCGACATAAAGTGGATCCAGATGCACAAGCAGCAGTGGGGGTGCAGTTACAAAGGTGGGAAGCCAGCAGGGACGGAGCGCAATAACCAAAAGGGGTCATCAGTGCCCCTCACCGGAGCAACTGCGTACCGGATAATGGAATCCGACGACAAGGAGACCATTGGAGTCGCCTGGAGGTTTTGGGGGAAAATGAAGAAGGGCGATGATGGAATATGAGGCAATCACATAGTTGCTAGCTCCTCAATTACAGAGGTCACAGACCATTAGAACCCTGTGTGAGAGGGAACAGCAGAGGAATATGCCTTCATCAGCAAAGATTGGGCACATGTTTTTTTTTTCAGAGCACACATATGCACTGCACAGCAAGGAGGCTCTAAGTGTGAAAATGGAGAGAGCGATCAGTGCATTCGTGTATTTGCTAAACACATCTGATCTGGCAATCGACTTCTAAAGCATGCATAAATAATATGCAAACATAATTAGACTGTTTTACACTTTCGTTTTTAATATCTTTATACAACAAGTGAGCCAATGTGCTCAACAAATGCTGCCGGAAATCGATCCCGATAAAGAGCAGTAGAAGACATAATAGGCAAAACCATCATCGCAGAATAAGTTTATGATTCCTTCAGTCAAATAAAACTCTAAAAGGGACAGCTCACCAACAAAGTGTCATTTACTGACCCTCATGTCATTACAAACCAATTTATTTCTTCTAGACCACAAATGGAGATGGCTGGAGACTGACAGTCTCAGTCAGCTGTCGCTTTCAATGCATCTTTTTTCCATATCATGAATGTGAATGTGACTCTTTTTTGTGCTCCACAGAAGAAGATAAAAAGTCATACAGGTTTGAAATAACATGAGGGTGAGAATGTCCTTTTTTGAGAGTGAACTGTCTCTTTAAGTAGCCAAAATCTACTGTACAATGTATGGTTAATACATTCAACCCTATCAAGTATAATTTGGATTATTATTATTAGTTAATAAATGTGAACGAATAGAGCACACGGTCAACATTGTTGCATTAGAACTCATTAAAAAGGCATGATGTCAGCGTCCCTCTTTAGGAATGGGAAAAAGAAGCTTTCCACATACTGTTGGTACTGCATGAAACTTTTAAACATTTTAACCGGCAGAAAAACATACGGTCAGTTTTTCTCATCTCGAATAATTGCTGTAGATTAAATGCAAATCAGCATCACCTCGAAACATTTCAGCACATCATAGTTGCACCAAAACAGCACTGCAACAATTAAACACATAGAAAATGGCATATTAGGTTACAGGACAGCACAACTCGCTCTATTGCTTTAGCAGATTTAAAGAAATAACATTTTGAATCCATTCATACCTGCAGGTGCCTGAGCTGTGGTCGCGCGCTGATCGCTGCTGCTTTGATGCTGCTGGGAGGGACAGCGCGCGAGAGGCACACTGAGCGCACGAGCGCATCATTTCTCGCGCAAATACTCCCACTCCGTTATGATTGGTCTGACAATTTGGACGACGCTTTCTTCGCCCTGGGGCCCGGGCCACATCGAGGCAAACTGGAGTCAATATTTTGCGAATGATGCATTAGAAGTTTAAGAAAAATAAAACAAATAATTAGAAACCCCTTAAACACTATGACATTTAAGTAACGAGCATTTGTTATTTTTAAGGTGCGCGCGATGCTTGACTATATGATATTTGTAAAAAAAAAAAAAAAAAAAAAAAAGAAATTTCTGTTCAGACTGATCAATGCAAACTGTATAATTATCAGTTCAGTGTGGCTTGACAGCTGGTTTGAAGAGATCAAGCTGTTCAACAGTCATTGCTGTGAATGATCTTATTGCTCCATCTAGTGTGAACACTGTGGACTTACACGGATAGTTACTGTTATGCAGTAGGCTAGGCATTTTAAAAAAAACTTTTAGTTTTAACATGTTTTTTAAAATAGAATTGAAATAAAATAAAAGTATTAGATGAAAAACGTAAACTTTTAAAACCTTTTAGAGATGTTACATTGGCAACTAACTGAAATAAATGACTAAAATGAATACAACTATAACTGAAATAAAAATTAATTAAAGCTTTATAAATAGGCTATTAAAAAAACGAATAAAAAAATTAAGCAAAATTAAAGGCAAATTCACATTATTAATAAAGTATATAATAAAATGTAGACAATGCTGAACTAACACTGCATCTTCAACTTTTCAACTGACGTTCTTTAAATATGTCTATAACATTTTTTTTTTAAAACACACAAAAAAATGAACCTACCCCTGAAAAATATTCACTGGAGTGGAAAAATGTGACCTCGGTCTCCTGATGCATGAAAATGCACTGCATAGTAGGAATGAATCATACGTAAACAGAAAGTTGGTTTTGACAGCAATAAAGGGCAATAATTCCTCTCCAGCCCTAGAGCCTACTACTGGCCTGTTCAAAGTTTAATTTTATTTATTTATTGTTGTTGTTTTCCTGGTCTCATGGGCTATTTACACTTGGCCATATTGTGTCTCGGCAAAAGACCTAGGCCTACCTTTCCGGATCTATACAAGTTCGCTTTATAGTTCGCTTCCGTGATAATGCTAATGTAGTGCGTAGAAAGAGTGTGTTTGAGATTCGCGCTCACGCACGTGTGGATTGCTGAGCTCACAAAAATGCTGACGTAATTCCATTTGGGAGGAGTGACGTATATACGTACGTGGCCTGAACAGCTATTTATGCTTGGCAGGAGTCTCACACCACCTGAGGTCATTTCTCTTGTTTACTTAAACCTTTAATGAGTATTTGAGCATAATAAGGTGACTAATTTTTCATTTTCGAGTAATTTATTCTGTTTTTAGATATAGATCTATCGACAGACAGACAGACAGACAGACAGACAGACAGACAGACAGATAGATAGATAGATAGATAGATAGATAGATAGATAGATAGATAGATAGATAGATAGATAGATAGATAGATAGATAGATAGATAGATAGATAGATAGATAGATAGATAGATAGATAGATAGATAGATAGATAGATAGATAGATAGATAGATAGATAGATAGATAGATAGATAGATAGATAGATAGATAGATAGAGTACCGGTCAAAAATATTAGGCAGCACAACTGTTTCCAACATTGATAATAAATCAGCAAATTAGAATGATTTCTGAAGGATCATGTGACACTGAAGACTGGAGTAATGGCTGATGAAAATTCTGTTTTGCATCACATAAATAAATTATATTTTAAATTATGTTCAAATAGAAAACCATTATTTTAAATTGTAATATTTCACAATACTGTTTTTTTTTCTTCTGTATTTACAAATAAATGTAGGCTTGATGAGCATTAAAAAAAACCCATAAAAAAATAGTAATGTTTCCAAACTTTTGCCCAGTACTGTATATAGTCTACTGAATATGTTTATCTATCCTGATGGATAAATACAACAATCAAAATGCTTTTTTATTGGAAGGGTAGTACATAAAAAAGTTGACAAATAATGTGTTTATTATCTTTATTTGAACAAAAAATCCTACTGCAAGCAAGGGTATACCAGGATTTTGCAAATAAAAAGGAGTGTGCATCAGAATAGATCTATGGCATTTGGAAAAAAGCCCTATTATACACAAAAACAAATGTTTCAAAGCATTCTGCATGCACCCCAACTAAAAGGAATTGTACTTGCTCAAAAGCTTCATAATACTTGAAAGCAATGATGAGAGCCATCTACGAAAACTGAAAATTATTTTCTCATTAGCTTTAGGTATTAGTAGGCTACCAAACTACTTAGTAGGCTACCAGTATTATTCTATTTCATTTTAGTCAAAGTTGCAACCTTAGACAAAGACAAACATAGCTTAAGCTGTTAAAAAATGTGGGCTCTTATTTAAGATGCATCCTGAGCAGCTTAATATATAGGCTTCGACTTTAAAGGGTAGAAGAAATATAAGTACATTTCTAACAAATTAGCAGCATTTCAATCCATAGTTGATTAGAGAGGTGAACACATGGCAGGGAAATATGAAGCAGAGTTACATGAACTTATCTACTTATGAATATTTAACATTAGTTACACATGCTGTTCATATACAGATCAACCTCCTATGTATTTTACACTCAGTCCATAGTCCATTTATAAACATTCTTTGTGTGTTTTTAAACTGTTGTTGAGAATACAGAAAAATAGTGGTATAATCCGTTAACAAATTAATCAAAATTCATTTTGAGAGTTGTTTACGTTAAACATTTTGCCAACACCAATAAATCAAAACTCATTCAAAATCAAATGAAGATCGGATACCATTTCTTTTACTACAGCGTCCTCTAGGGTAAAAATCTGGAACAACATTTTGGGCGCACTTCTTTCTTGACTCATTCAATCCCATTATACAAAGGTTATCCTTTGTTTTCTACCCATAAGTTTGTCCATATTCCTTCCTCTTCTTTCGCATGGAGATAAACCCATCCATGAAATCCAGTGCAAATGTGCTATGTATTCTGAAAAAAGGTCTAAATGGACAGAAAAGAAAGGAAAAGTGAGAGAGAATCAAACATGTCATTCCTCATTAAATATATAACAACATCACTATCAAAAGTGAATAATAGTAATGATTTAAAAGAGAAAAGTGTGTGAAGATGTTAAAGGGATAGTTCATGTAACAATGAAGGTTGTGTCATGTCGCCCCACACCTGTACGACTTTCCTTCCTTCTACATTCTTATTTCAACAAATTATCGGTTTGGAACAACAAGAGTTTGAGCAAATTATATTAATTTCCATTTGTAGGTGAACTATCACTTTAAGGGAATGGACATTTACAAAAACTCCACGAGCATCACTATTCTGTCGGCAAAACCACTGGAGGCGCCCAGAAGTTTAAAAGGTCAGGTCAAAACGTGTAAAAGTTCAACACATCTACATATCTATTACAGAGAGCAGACAATGGGGAATCCCTCTCTGATACTGTCTGCAACCATGCATTCAAATTAGTGAGCAATTCCTATTACAGTGACCTTAGATTATTTGTCTGAGCATGTGATGAGGGAAAAAATAAGCACAGAGGCAACAGTGGCTTGGGTAACCAAATTAAAGCAAATGTGCCCAATTTGGATCCATTGAAACCACTTAAAAGTTTAAGAAATGAAACTTTCCTCAAGAGTTTCTCAAATGCAGCCCTGTAGGGGGGTACCTGTACAGCAGAGTACAGCTCCAACCATTATCAAAGATTGGGGCAAGCTAATCAAGGTCTTCAGAAATACTAGAAATGTAATGGTAGGTAAGTTTGATCAGGGTTTGAGTTAAACTCTGCAGGACAGATTTGAGGAACCCTGTTTGAGGAACCTCTGATAAAGACAAGTACTGGTGTCCAGTGCAGTCTTGAAAACACTAAATCTTGTGAAATGGCGGAATGTTTGACTCTGTTCAGCATCTCATCCATTATGGGCTGGAGGAATGCTGCAAGCATATTAAGGCATGGAAGCTCACATCAGTTTGAAACCTTGCATCTAATTATAAGGGATTGTATCTTCAAAGACAGTCTAGGAAAGTCTTTCATCTTATTCAACAGTCTAAGATCACAATTTTTTTGTACACTAAGTAGTGCTTTCTTAGGAGTACCAAAGATGGCTGTATAAAATATTTATTAAGTTTTTTACAGTGTTATTTACAAGCTATAGTACTCTGTAACTTATCAACAGCATATTGAACTACATTTTTACAAACTAGCCGCTATTGCAGAGGTGTCCATTTCTGTCTTGTAGGGTCACTATCCTGCAAAGTTTAGCCCTAATCATAGATACACACCTGAACCAGCCAATCAAGGACTTTGGGATTTCTAGAAACTTCCAGTTCCAAGCAAGTGTTTTGGGGCTGGCTGGAGCTCAATATTAGCCCTCCAGGAGCAGGACTGGACACCCCGTGCTAGGGTGTTCTGGGTAATTACTCAGTATTTGCTAGGTGGTAACTTACTGGTCCAAGACAAAAGACTCAAACCCCAATTCTCTATGACATTCTGGTCCCTATATATGGCTCATGTTCCTTTTTCAATGTAAGTCTATGGGAAGACTTACATTGAAGTCCCCCCTCCCCTTTTTTAATGTCTGGAGAATTTTCAAGTCTAATTGCTTAGAAAGGAAACATCACACCTTGAAACACCGCTCAATTTGAGATACCATTCTTGTCTCGAGCTGCATAACGAGTCGCAGCCTGAAGTCTAATGCTTAGGGTTAGGGCTTTAAGGCAAGCATCTTACTGTGCTTGTTGAATAAATGGCATAACAAAGAAGCAACCTACCAAATGAGGGCCTTTGATCGAGTGCTTCTTCCTTGTAATTTGTCCCCACTTGCGATGGCAGTCCTGTGTCTCCGCCTGTGAGTCTCAAGGTAGACCTTTTTGGCAAAAGCCCGGCCACACATATCGCATGCGTGGAGGGAAAAGTTTTTTGTTACCCTAACCTCAGTGCAGGTCTCCTGGCTTCTGGTGATGGGTGTCCCCTTGGTAACATTATGACTGCGAGTGACATGCGGGTTCTTGGTTGCTTGAAGGTTCTTGTCTTGTCTATTTGGTGTGAGCGGAGACTCGAGTTTGCCTGTGTTAAGCGACGTGAGCGCAGAATGCTTTCGAGTGTTGGGGGATGTTGGGGATTCTTGTTTCTTTGTTTTGGGAGATATGAGAGGATCTTGTTGACGACTGTTAGGGGAAGCTGGTGGGTCTTGCGTTTTATGCTTCCCGTTACCCTCTTCTTTCGAATTTGGTTTCTTGTTTGAGTTGTTCAAGATTGCATCAGCTGGTTTCTTCACAGCCTGGTTCTCCAAGGCAGGCATGACCTTAGCCAGATAGCGTGACGACTTCTTGTGCACCACTGTGATATGGCGGATGACATCACGCTTCCGCCGTGACTCGTATCTGCAGATGGGGCAGCGGTAAAACTTTATGTAGATACTATCGTTTCCATCGGTGTGCAGCTCGGAAATATGCTTGCCCAGGTTCTGACTAGTACTGAACTGACGTTTACACAACCAGCAGTAGATCCTCTTAAAGTCAAAACTCACACTGTGGTTTCCCTCTTCCTCTGAAGCTTTTGAAAGAGACACTTTCTTTGAATAAACCTTATCTTTTCTCCCGTGCTTCAATTTGGCCTTCTGAGAGCTGTTTTCTAGAATTGGCATCTTATGAACGATTCGCATGTGCCGCCTAAGCATTAGTTGGGAGCTGTACTTGCGTTTGCACAGCTTGCAGCGACAATTTGTCAGGTTGTACTGTGCCTTTTCTTGCTTGATTGGAGAGCTTGGAGCTTTCGTTGGAGAAGGAGGTTCAGTTTCAAGTAAAAGAGGCTGGCCTGGTCTTGTGGCAATTTCCGGTGTGATCAAATCCCGCTTTAAGCCACGGTGGACCTCGTCGAAGTGGCGACGAACATTGGCCTTGGTGGCAAAGGACTTTTTGCACACTGGGCAGCTCTTCCCTGGAGAAGGTGGTGGTTCAGCAGGATGCTTGTCCTTCACCATAGACAGCAGGCTGGTGGGAACGGTGCGCGTCTCTGTAAATTTGCGCAACTCCTCCATCCTCTGCCAATGCATTTTTCGGCAGTGGCGTCGCACACTGCGTCTGGAGCTAAAGTCTTTTCCACAGAGACAGCAAGAGATCCTCATCTCCTTTATCTCAGAGGCGGCACTCTCCTCTTCTTCTTCCTCTCCTTCTACTGGCTCAATCTTTATTTGCTCTTCACAGCTTTGACCTTCTTTAGCAGGTGGTTCTTCAGGTTCAGTTTCCATCTCGTCCTCAAAATCTGACTGCTGGACCTTTTTGGGTGCCAAAATAGATTTGCGGCGATTTTTCTTCTCAGGTACTGGGATCCCAGTCTCGGGTGTAGGGGTTTCTGGCGTGTTCTGAATTTCCACAACTGCCACGTGTTGAAACACTGCATTGGGGTTGGTCTCAATGGCTTCCAGCTCAATTACATGTTTTTCTTGTTCTTTCTGTGGATAGATGGCTTGAAGAAGTTCTTTGATGGCTTGGCTCTGCCCACCTTGTGAAGGCTCTGCAGAAAGTAGTAACATCACAAAATATTAATCTAATTAATAAATACTATTATATTCATGGGTCCAAATGCAACAATTTGAAGTACATTTTCACATCTCTTGAAGAACACATGAATGGTTCTTGCCCATGCAGAACTCAATCAGAGTGCATTGTGTTCAATGTGCAATTGACTTTGAACAGTTGAAGCATTCTTCAAAATATATTCCTTTTGTGTTCTGCAGAAAAAAAATAAAGTCATACAAGCCTTGAAACTTTTAAAAAGTCAGAGCACTTAAATGGATGTACAAACCATCTGACTGAGGTTGTCGCGAAAAGCAGTAGAGCTCCTTGTGAGTGACCAGATTCGGTAGACCACGGAACAGACTTCGACAGATTTTGCACTCAAATATGGTGTCAACCTCCTTCAACAGCATGTGTTTGAGTTGAGCTGTACCTGCAATAACAGCACATGTTGAAAGCAAGAAATTATCATTAGGCAATAAGGAAACATACTTTCATGTAAGAAAACTATTAGAGTGAAATTTCATTCATTCAAAATCTCACTCAACATAGGTTTCAACTTTGTTTCGTTGTATAGCAATTCACTTTCAGTAAGGACAGACAATGTCTTGGTGATGGCAAAATGTGTCGTGTCTGGTGAATAAAAGAGGTCTTCATGACATGCATTTACTGAATGATCAAAGTTCTGGGATTGAAGTACCTGAGCGAAAACACTCAATGATTTGAAGAATTCCTGACTTGGATGTCTGGAGCTGCTTTTGAAGCAGGGGTGGATCACCAGGCTCAATCGAATGTACTAAAACAGAAAACAGTGAAAGAAACATTTTAGATTATACTTAATGTAAAACATGTTTTCACAAAAGTCTTCTGTTGAAGTTCCATCATTCAGGTATGGGGACAGTAAAGGGATTAAATCTGTTGTAGGGACTAAGAGGTAAGGGTGTGGCAAGACACCCAATGATAGCTGGTTAAATGCGCTACTGCTAATTCAAACAAAAAGGCGGTGACTGCCTGCTCATGTGCCCGTGGAACTACCGACCGTCCTGCAAAGCCTGAACTTCACACCCTCGAACTTCACAACTCAAACCTGGATCCATTTCTGCCTTTCATTTGCATTTTAATTTGAATAAAAGTCACATGTAATTCTAATCCCACATGTGTCTTTGCTCACCTACACATGATGCCAATTTTAGGGCATGACATGGAGATGCAGATAATATGACTACATACATACAGACCGTAGATAATAATTATAGGAATGAACTCACTGCTTGTATAATTGTATTCTTATAATGATTAATGTGAATGTTCAAGAAAAAGTAGAATTGTTATCAGAGCTTGACAACTTTTTTGCTCACCAGCCACTGTGGCTAGTGGTTTTCCAAAGTTACGAGCCACTCAGCATTTTAATTGGCCACAATTTTGACATTGATACCATGGGGAAAACTGCTATATAAATATTTTTTATATTTTCTTATAATTTGGCACCCGGTATATTAGGCTGCTGTCACTTTAAGACCTGACGCACGGATCCAATATACTGTTACACATACGTTTTCTTTCTCAACTGTTTATGCTCTTAAAACATAATTGACTGTGTTTACAAGAATACTCGCAAATGGACATTATTTTGTGTGTATTTGACTGTTTAACTGCAATAAGTAGCAAAAAAAGAACTCAATTTAATACTGATGGTGGTACTAAATTAGTACTGAAGGTGGTTTTATGCTCACGCACTTTGTCTCTGGCAAACTTTAATGTCTGTCTCGCACTTTAATCTGCGTGAAATAAAAAAAATCATGCACAATATGCAAAATCCCACGCCGTATTTCAAGCCCTGTAATAGCAACAATTTTCATCCAGAGCAAATGAAATGAGTAAGTGAGTGAGGGGAGGCGGGTTTGTGTGTAACTTGCTGTCGGAGAGATGAGAGAGCGAGAAAGCACAGCTGGTATCGTTTATCTATTCTGCGGAAAATGAGTATTGGAAGCATTTCATATATTTCAGTAACGACATATATATCGAAAATGAATCGTTTATTATTTCAGATGCCTTTTTAAAAGACTACATTTGAAAAATATATATATTATACATAAAATTTGGAGGGTTGACGGGGGTTAATGTCAAGCCCTGATTATTATGCAAAGGCAGTAGAATCTTGAGGAAATATTTTAACCAAACCAAAAATCTTCTATTCGATTAGTTTCTATTTTTTTCAATACTAACTGTATATAATTCCTAAATAAATAACATCAATGAATCTATGTATGGCATCTTTCCTTTAAGGCTTTCAAATAAACCTGCATAGAGTCTGTCTAAAAACCTGTCTAGATGAAGCTACTCAGTGTTTAGTTATCAGAGACAACAAAGACTGGAGGGAAGTGAGTGAGGCCATAGCCGAGGCCAGGACAAATAAAATAGTAGATCTATTTCCCCACGGACATAAGCATCTTTTGGTTTGCAACACTTCCATCATTCTTTTGTACACCTACAAGACTCCAAGAGATCTGCAAGAATCCTTGTTGCTTAACCTTTAATCAGTGTTTGGGGTCACACAGACCCCAATGGATTTTTCCTTCATTTTTTAAAAGTGTTAACTTCATCTCAGGGGCATGAAACTCTGGAACTTTTCCTAAATAATCTATCTAAACATGCACAAAAAAACTGGGCTTGATTTGGTTGTTCTAAAGGTGTGTAAAAAAAAATTTACCTTTTAAGGTGTTTGGGGTCAAAATGACCCCACATTGAAAATGAATGGGAAAATGAAAAAAATGACTTTTTTTTATTTTATTTGTCAAAAAAATAAAAGTAAATCCATTATAAATCTGAAAATTTCTACATAGAAACCAAGGTCTGGTCCTAGAGCATAAATAAAAAGTAGAGCGAACTTTCTATCTCATACACACACACACACACACACACACAAACACATAAACAAACACACAAATGTTATGTGTTTGCAACAGAGAGCATTTTTACAGAAATTGGCAAATAAAATAAACAAAACTGGCATAAATCTAAAAGAAATTACATTTAAATCAAGGTCTGGTCCTAGAGCATAAACCCAAAGTGGAACGAACTTTCTATCTCATACACACACACACACAAACACACACAAACACACACAAACACACACAAACACACACATGTATGTCACTGCAACAGAGAGTATTTTTATAGAAATTGGCAAATAAAATAAACAAAACTGGCATAAATCTAAAAAAATTTACATCTAAATCAAGGTCTGGTCCTAGAGCATAAACCCAAAGTGGAACGAACTTTCTATCTCATACACACACACACACAAACACACACAAACACACACATGTATGTCACTGCAACAGAGAGTATTTTTATAGAAATTGGCAAATAAAATAAACAAAACTGGCATAAATGTAAAAAAAAATTACATTTAAATCAAGGTCTGGTCCTAGAGCATAAACCCAAAGTGGAACGAACTTTCTATCTCATACACACACACACACACACACACACAAACACACACATGTATGTCACTGCAACAGAGAGTATTTTTATAGAAATTGGCAAATAAAATAAACAAAACTGGCATAAATCTAAAAAAATTTACATTTAAATCAAGGTCTGGTCCTAGAGCATAAACCCAAAGTGGAACGAACTTTCTATCTCATACACACACACACACAAACACACACAAACACACACAAACACACACATATATGTCACTGCAACAGAGAGTATTTTTTTAGAAATTGGCAAATAAAATAAACAAAACTGGCATAAATCAAAAAAAAAATTACATTTAAATCAAGGTCTGGTCCTAGAGCATAAACCCAAAGTGGAACGAACTTTCTATCTCATACACACACACACACAAACACACACAAACACACACATGTCACATATGCAACATGGAACAAGCTTGTTGAATGAATGATTCTCTATGGCCCTCTATGGGATATCTTTGGCCATTGCACTTTAATTCCTTTCCTATAAGAAATAAAGTTTTTCAACTAACCTTTAGATGGCAGTGTTCTATCCCTAACACATAGAGCAATGTCCAGAAACTATTTATATTTAATTATGATCATCATTTAAGTGATTTTTTCTTTTAAAAATCATTTTTCATGAGCCAATTTATGGCCTAGTTATGTATTTGTGCAGTAAATAGGTAAAAAACTTCAACATTTCCACAAAAACACAGCATAAATGGATAGTTTAGAAGTAAAAAAAAAAAAAGATATATAGTTTTCCATATAAAAAATTATATTTCCTTATGCAATTGCTCTTTAAAAGTTTGGGGTCAAAATGACCCCAAACACCTTAAGTGTTGTCCTTTTTTAACAGTGATTAAGGGTTAAGGCAACTCTTTATTGTTAGTAGTGATTTCGACTTTCTGTTATTTTCTTCCCATGGATGTCTACCAACTGAGAGTCACCTGGTAAAATCTGCAGGGACTTTTGATGATGTGTAAGTTACACCTTCTCATCTGATACCAGGTGTCTGAAAGTTATGGCGCACATTATATTAACTATGAGAACACATGAGAATATTACATTACTTAGACTATTTAAAACCATCTGCCTACAGTTTGCTAACATACTTTTTTCATTTAAATGTGTTAAAATATGCTGCACATTTATTCCACAGTGCATTAGCAAGGGTAATTTTACTATTATATAGTTTTGTCAAAGTGGAAACTTAAAAAGTTAGTGAAAGCATTTAAATGAGTCAATTCTTCCAAAACATGTTTTTGTCCTACCCTGATTCACTATGGTAAGCCTATTAGAAGTGTTTATTCTTTATAAACAATGCTTTTTCGTAGGGCAAGTGTGTTCACGACAAGTTGAGGTTTTTGCGGGCCAATGTGTGTACATCCAGATTTAAAATTCAAAGAGTCAAGATAGTCTAGATGTGACTTTCACGTTTCCATGGTAATCCGTCACTCGTGCATCACGACACGCCCATGCTCGCACCGCACCGGCGCTGTATCCATCATTTTCATAGAGGTCGCAATGAGTTCAAAACGGCAAAAAACTCTTCACTACTTTTTCACGAAAAAGTCAAGCACTGTAAGTTGTCATGTGGTATTTGAAAAAGTTTTGTGTGAAATTTAAAATGTTCACTACCCGCACAAACGTGCGCTTATTTTCAGTCTTTTTTATTGGTAATGTCTTTTATTTTCACAGATATGTTATCAAAGGCCTTCAAATTAGAATAAAGATGGTGATTATTAATGCTGAATTTGGATTTTCATGCATTAACATCCACTATATATCTGCTTGGAATCATGCTGCTTGTAACATGTGTAGCCTACATGATGTTTACCACATATAATTCGGTAACACTTTACAATTAGATAAAGTTCAAGTTGCCTTGAAAAAGCCTAACCAGAAAGTTTGAAGTAGTTTTAAAAGCTTGAAGTCAGCCTACACAAAAAAACTATTTGAAATATGTAAACAATATAGTACAATATACAATGTGCAATATAAAGTACAGAACATCTTTCTTTCTATCTATTTTATTACTTTAAACATAAATAGCATATTAAGCCAATTAAGCAAAAACCTGTCAAAAAAACTGGTATAACACTTGACATTCAGTCACTCTCTCTTTTGAAACGATGGCTTCGCCCCTGTAAATTGCCATCTGTAGCATTCTAACAGAGTTTATTGTAAATCATTATCTATTGTGAAGGGTCACTTCATGATTGTTGTGCTGGAATTTAAGGAAGTACCGTGTCTATTAATGGGTGTAGCGACAGTAACGTCTTCAGCTTGTTAGCTTGAGATCCTTTACATCTAAACTGGTTATCTCTCTTAAACCTAGAAGTGAATATTTTATGAGCAGTAGGATCACCATATTGATCCGCACAGTCACGCAGAGCCGAAGCACAACCAAAACAATGTTCTTCCGCAAAATGCATCTAGTTTTTTAAACCGCTAGAGGGCCAAAAGTTACTTAGCATTTCTTTAAATAAAGGAAAATGTTAAACATATGGACAACATTTGTCAACATTGAAAAAAGCCATTTATTCATAACTTGTGTTTAAACCTCAAATCAACAACTCAATCAATCATGAATATTAAGAGGGGCAATTGTGAATAAATATGATACACCTGTGTTTTGCCAAGTGAGAAGTTTATCTATGTATCATCTACTCTTTTAATTCATTTTATAACTTTATCGTATATATCTTTTAATCCCTTTTACAACTGTTTTAATCTCCCTTGCTTTTATTTTGTGATTATTTTAATTCCTTTCTGTGTAAAGCACTTTGAATTGCCATAGTGTATGAAATGTGCTATATAAATAAACTTCCCTTGCCTTGTGTATTAAATATTTTTTGAGCTGCTTCCTAAAACAATTATTTTTGCATTAAAAGCCCATCCTGATTCTTTTCAACAGGAAAGATTGGACTGTGTATCTCACTATCAGCCAGTATACGTGACTCTATAATGCTTCAGAACACCATGTCTTTATTTATGGTCATAAATTACTTTAAAGACAACAACTCCAGGTCACTGAAATTAGCACCACTGTAGAACACACATAACAACCGCCGAGCTAGAAATCTTATTCCAGCATTGATAATTATGGAAATATGTGAGAGACACATTGGAATGTGATTGTTCTACATTAACAACCAAGTCGCCACAAGACATTGCATTTAAATCGAACTACATTGATAGATCTTTGCAATTAATGCATAGAGAAGGCATAAATCTTGATTTCACAATGCATGTGGGTCCATCCAAACTAACTTTGATTATGCACAGATATCACCACGAGGGAATAACACAACCTCGAATTATCAATGAAATTAATGTAAAATACATGAAGTCTACATGAAACCAGCCTTCTTAGCTAAATCTACTCCTGTAATGTGATGCATTTCTGAATGCAACAGGATTCAACAAGAAAAAAAATGTAGGCGGTGGTTGATTTTAACCATTTGGAATTGATTGGATATTGGAAAGTGGGAGTTGCATACCAAAATGCAGCCAAAAATAAGAGCGATTTTTAACGTCAGCCAAAAAGGAAATTTTTTTTCCATTTTGGATCAACTTGCACTGACAAATCGTGCACAATAAGAGCAGGAATGTGTATTTAAAAAGGAAACAGGGGCAGTTTTGATTACATGTTGACTTTAAGGTGCTGAGTGAGTTCCTACCTGGATTTTTGCCACAAGGCTCTTGAGGGGTTTCTGTTTGGCAACTAAAGTCCTGAAGTGTCTCAGTCTGGCAGCATTTGTCACAAGTCAGGCTTCCTTGATCTTCGCTGTTAGTAGCCTCCATCCTTTATGAACTTAAAAGACAAATTAAAAAGTTAATCAGTGGAGCTATTTCTTTTGAATGCTTTTGATGGAGAAATTACTTTATTCCCACATGCCTTTTAAAATGGCAAGTTCTCCAGCAGTAGCATAAAGTAGCACAAGTTAAAATTCAAAAACCTGATATAAATTATACAGGTATTTACAAAGACAAACAGACATTACTGTCGCTGTGATGATCGTGTGATAATTTACCAAGGAAATAAATGTCAATATGAGGCATAACGGTTATGTGCTAAAAATGACAAAACAATATGAATGATGGAAATGTCTGCCGTGCATCAAACAAACATCATAATTGCCCAGATGTAATGGAAAGAATAATGTGAGACAACAGGACAAACTGAAATGAGATTTCATTCTCGATCGCAGAGCTTTTAAATATTAATATATTGCCTTAAAGCCCCTTTTACAAAACTATGTCGACAAGAACTTGTACATGTTAGTCAAATTAATCTCAATTTAAACTGATATGAAATGTAGATTTACCGAAACTTTTACAAAACATACATTTTTAGATTCCTAAAAGTAGAAACCGACAACTATGTGGAAATAACCAAATAATCTCAATTTTAGCATCCGCTGCACTCACAAAAATGTGTAATGTTCAATGTTCAATATTTGTGCCAAAATACAAAATAGTAACTTACTACATTATGTTACTACAGTAAAACTGGTCAAAAAGGTAATAAAAAGAGCCATGGGGAACCCATAAAATGTAGCTAATGATTTTAGGCAATGACAAACAACATTAACGTACTGTACTTTCTATTTAACATATTTTAGCTTAACATAGCCTATATAACATTAGGCTATACATTTCATATTTATATCAACTTTATTGCAGTTCACTAAAATAGTAATTGTCGCTTGATAAGTGCTTGACTTTTCATGTAAACTCTCTCTTCATAGACTTAACTGTAAGTAGCAGCTGTAACTGTGATATTTGGGCACTAACTATGGTAAACCATGGTACTATGGTAAATGTTTATTGATGTGCTTCGGTATGTACCGCTGTTTTATGTAACTCGTTTCCAAATTGTTCTTCTAGCGCAAATGAAATCTATAAGAAGTCGTGTTGTGATTGTGAAGGACATACACCTGACCCAAACATTCGCGAGGCAGGAAGTCGCGAGCGCTGCACGAGAGAACACGTGTCCGTGGCCAACTGCACAAACGAACATAATCATGCTTCATAATACCACACATCATGCTTTAATATAGCGCAATTCGGCTGATGGAAGGCACATATGTGTTCGGTACGAGTCGTATTGTGGGTAGCAAATCAATAAGACGCGTGCACATCTTAGTATCAAGGTGTGCTCGTGTCTGAGTAAGTACTTTGCAAACTTCATAACAATGGAACTTGTAAGAATTACCAATAAAAACTAAAGCGTGATATCCACGTGCGAGAGCAAGCATAACAACCGAGAACGTGTTGAAATGACCATCACCACCCAAAAGCATCAGAGACATTTGGCCACGTGACCGGAAAAAAAATAATTTAAAATAATAGACACACGATCTTTGGCCGTCCATCCTGAAGCATTGAGATTAAACGCAATGGAGTCATTAAAATCACTATCACATTGTGCTTTAAATAATACAACTCTAAAAATCAAAACATCTTATACTAGTTTAGAACCACGGGGCCACGTATAGGCTCGCGAGCAGACAAAAACATCATTTTGTATCACGATTTCACAGATAGATGCATCAACATATAGTTAAATGATAAATTCGCACTTTTAGACTACAAAAATGCCCATACCATCTTTAGAAACAAACTCACATTCACACTAGCACGCATCAAAACACATTGGGGCCACAAGGGGCCAAATGTGAACAACGTAAAAAGTTGATACCCAAATTTAGCAGTGACACTCTCCAAATCTCAGCAAAAAATATCCCACAGGAACGTCTGGATGACGAGGAGAGGCATATTAGCATCAGTTCACACGTTTGGCTGACTTATGATGGGAGATTGTGGATGCATGTGTGCGGGAACGCGCGAAGCCATTGGCTGCACGAGCATCACCAAGTCCACAGTGGCTAAAAAGAGGCATCTGACCAGCAAAAAAGAGAGTGTATCCGAGACTATCCCTCACATAACATCGAAAACTGTGTGTTGGCGTTATTCGTGCCTGTTCGTGTGGTTCAAAAACCTGTTGGAATAGCCTGGGTTTGCGTTCTCCCCTATGCGCAATTTAGACACGTCGTGGCGCATTCACACTTCATTTAGCCAAACTGTTTAAAAATGTAAGCGCAGGTTATAACGCCGTGTTTTGTCGGATATTCAGGCTATTTAGCGTTTTCGTGAGGAAATTTGCATCGCTCCATTATTCTGTAAATCTCCTTTACACGGTTACATTGTCAGGCCAAATCTCCTCTATTGCGGACCACAATGGGCCAGATTAACTTGATGGAGAAGGAGAGTCCATGTGCAGAATGGAGCTTTAAAGAAGGATTGATGCTTACCAGGGAGTGAGTGCGGCGTAAAGGCGGGCTGACGCGAGAGGCTGATACAAAAGACGACGTTTCCACTAACTTGCAGTGCTTTCCGAACACAAACCCAACACAATATACAATCGCGTCCTCAAACAGTGACAAACCGAGAACATTCGAGCGGATTTACACGATTACAAGGCACGTCCGAATGATAAAGTGCTGCGCTTTGCGGCGCTGTGCCATCTTCCCGAAGCCGCTTTGGCGCACAGGTCTGGTGACCCTTCCGCCTTTGCGCGTCCTCTCCTCTTCGGTGTTTTGTTATGAAGTGCCAAATTCACTCCCCAAGTAGGCCCGTGGACTTGCTCTATCTCTGCGGGCAGTCGTGGCGAGTCCGAATCAACTCTCGCTCTAATTTAAGCGCTCAGAACAAGTGCGTTTTCCCCGGTTGCACAGCCAGCTCGAACGGTGACGCCATTTTCTGTTGAGAACAACCACGCTCGCGCAGGATAGGAAACGACACTGGTCCGCTGCACGATTCCGGGCCCGAGTGGGCAACTCCCGCGGTTGAAATCAGCCGAGATGTGTTCGCAGAGTTCTTACCTTTTGGAAAAACGACGCTGGATTTCGAGTTGGGATGGTCGGACGCGGTCCGGAGGTGGTTTCTCTCGCCTCTCGCGCTGACGCTGCCCTCTCGGAAGCTGCCTTTGTGCACGCGAGGACCTCTCGGCGGAGAAGCGGCTGTTGCGCAAAGGTGCAATGGATGTTCGAGACCAACAAAATGTGGCACCCGATGTTGTCGCCGGGTTGGTTCTTTACATATGACCCCCCACAACCCGTGCCACTAACTGAGGAAATTAATCGAGCCGTTTTTAATTTCACACACCCACATAAAAGCGTTGCAAATGCAGCGATTCCAAACCCAAATTTAAGCCGAAGGAGTCTTGCATTTGGCGATTAAGACTGCGAATTTATGGGGATTTTTAAAAAAAAGTTTCAATTCAAATACCCCTCCCAAATTATATTTTAATGATTTTTAATCTATATTTGAATTTATTTATGAGTGATTCTACAATTAGGAAAACTTTTAGCTACTTGAAATCAAAAAAAAAAAAAAAAACTTCTTTAAAGTTTGTTTGTTACACATGTATTTGTCCTGAAATAAAAACAGGCCTTGATCAACCCTTAAGTAGCTTTTAATAACTGCTGTTGTGAGTTTTTGATATTGTTGTGTTATGGCAATGACGTCGAGGGGATGACGGAATTGCTAACACAACAAGTGCCTTAGCAGCTAATTAACTTGTTTATTTGATTTGTGTCAAACAAATAAACAAATAAATACATTTCTGAATTAAATTTCTAAAATATGTAAATAATAAGCAGTCTTGGTAATGACAACTAAACCTACCCGGATCATTAAAATTAAATTAATGAAGTTTGTTCTTCAAACTCTCAAGAGATGTGATTTCCTGTCAGTTATTATTTACATCATAACCCAATTAAATTATTGTTGGCTAACCCTAACCCTTTCAAAAGTAAGTGACCTGGTTGCCTTAAGTTCATTGAAGTAAAAACATTTAGTTAAAACAACGAAGGAGATTGGTTTAATCCACAGAAACTCAAAATATTATGTTATCTGAACCACATTAGTTATTTAAGTTGATTTGACTAAAGAAAAAATGTTGCCATGACAAATCATGAAAATACATTTTTACAGTGTTGGTAATGACAAAATGTGGACAGTAAATCTTTGCTGTGGCTTTTGTTAATTAAATTGGACATATATTAAATTGCTTTTAAAAGATTTTAAGGGAAAAGTACATTTAAAAGCGAAACAAGGAAGTCTGGGTAGAGACATGCCTAAAATATAGAGGAACTGTGGCAGATTCAATCAACACTCTTAAACATTTGGTAAAAGTAATTAAAGAGGCACAATAGAGTACTTTTACATTAAAGTCGGTATAAATAAATTATATTCTTTTTTTAACTAAAATGTTTTTTTGTTTTTTTAAATCATTATATATTGGATGGAATATTTCTTCTATTTGGAGAATCACCTTTAGTTTTAATTATTATTTAATTTAGGCGATGTGATTTTAGTGTCTGTTTAAACACAAAAGTCGTAACCTACACTCAGTATAACAGGTATCACTGAAAGGACAACTCCTCGTAACAGAGCGAACACCTCACATGCATTCACAACTCTGAACTGTTGCCACCATAATTAGCATAACATTGTTCTTCCCATTGAACTGTTAATGTAAGCAGTCACTCTCTCCACTGGGCTTTTGCATTGTCAGTGTAATTCCTAACAGTTTTGATTCAGTTTAATCAAAGATAAACTGGTGTCCAATGATAAATGTGCTACTCGTGTGATATATTTATTCACATCAATAAGATTTTCTCATGCGTGATTTGCATTAAATAGAAAATATCAAACCAAGTGGCGTCTGCAAATAAGTGCTGCTAAAACTAACTTCACATTTCTCGTCATTTTGCAATTGAACCATGTTTGGTGATTTGTAGTGGGTGTATGAAGTCAGTTCCCCTCAAATCCACAGGTGTCCTAAAATTAACATCAGGTGTAGAGAATCCCATTAACCATCAACACGATCCACTGATGTCTGACAACCACAGTGTCACAATATTTGTTATCTTTACTCTGCACAGTATATTTATTGATTTATCATTTTAAAGCTACACTTTCTTGTGAAATTCTTTATTTGAACAGTTTTATTTGTGCTTTAAAAAAAGAACACATTGTTTAAGAAATTAAACAATTAAAAATGATAAATAATCATTTAAAAAATATTAAATAGAAAGAAATACTTCAAACAAAGTTCAAAAAAAATCTTCAGTTTTTTTTTTTTCTCTCTTGTCTATGACTCATCTAGTGCTCATTTGCCTATGTTTCTGTGATAAAAGGATGGTTAACTCAAAAATAAAACTTCTGTCGCCATTTACTTTCTATGGAACACAAAAGAAGATTCTCAGTCAATGTAAAAAGTGATCACATGAACCCAATAGTTGTGGGTTACAATATACCTTTAAAGCATCTTTTATGGCATTGACAAAAATGACATATCAATATAGTATATCCTGAATAAAAGTTAAAATAAATAAAACTTTAAAAAAAAACAATAAAAGGTGAATGACATTTGTAGAAAATTACGGTAATTAACATCTGAAAAAGTCAATGGGATCCAAAGCAATACTGAACCCCATTGACTTTCATTGGGTGTGTCTCAATCAGCCCAGTCAGGGCACTGATCAGGGAGTCGGCCATTTTAAGGGCTTTCTCAAATCGCAAAACCTGATACGTCCGCTCCCTAAAAAGTCCCACAATGCACCGTGAAAACCAGGGAGCATCGATGCTCACTATGTTCCCTTAACGTAAGTTCTGAAGCACGAAACATAAGTCACATGAGCAAACTCGCTGCACATAACATGTGACATGACATGTGAAGGCATCTGCCTCTGCATTTAACCCATCCAAGTTAGCGCAAACACATTAGGAGTAGTGAGTAGTGAACACACACACACTGCAAACCGGAGCAGTGGACGGCCATTCACTGTGGCGCCCGGTGAGCGATTGGGGGTTAGGTGCCTTGCTCAAGGGCACTTCAGTCATTTCCTGTCGGTACTGAAGATCGAACCCACAACCTTCATGTTACAATTCTGACTCTAACCATTAGGCCACGACTGCCCCTCACGACACACGATAGCTGTGTTTTAAAATACAAACCATTACTTAATCATATCTCAGCATAAACATACATCGCTGGAGAGGTAATGAACATAATCTAGCTAACATTTACAGCTGAAATGTTGCACGTATGTGTAACAAGCAAAGTATTTATCATACTGTACTTTAAATAACATTAAAACATAATGTCAGAATGAGGTCATTGCTGCTGTTGTTCATAAATACCAGTAGTGATTCTGTACAATGAGGACATTGTCATGTCGTCGGAAACAGAGTCATCAGTGTCCCGATGTGTAGTGAGTCAGGGTCCTTACTGCCCACCAGTGCCCCAATTCATGTATGATATATTGATTCACGACCTTGGAAGCTAGGGAGCTGATTGAGACGCACACATAGTATGAACAACAATAGATGATGGTGACAGAAGTTTCACTTTAATAACCGTCGTCACCTTCACTTGTACATGTGTTTACAAGACCTTCCTTGACAATCCAGTCTCCTAATAGCTCTAATATTACACTATACCCTTAGAAAACCTGGAGACATAAAAATTAATATATGGTAATAATAATATAGACTACACACACACAAATATATTTACCAACTTTTATGTTATATGCGATTAATCGATTTGACAGCACTAATCTGTAGAGGGTTAAAACACTTGCATAATAGCTCATGTAAAAGTAAAACACATGTTCATAATGTATGAATTAAGGCACAAGGTCAGTAAGTTGGCGAGCTTTAGCTAATACTAAATATAATAAAAAAACACTTTTAATGTGAGGTTGTGGTTACAACTCACTCAAACTGTAATATTGAGGCTCCCATAAATTATTCAGTTTCACTGAATAAATATGGAGAGACAAAATATGATTCCGCTCTGTTATATTTGAGTAAATATATAAGTAAATAGATATTATAAATATATAATATCAAAATATGATTCCGCTCTCTCTTCGCATTTTAATTTTATTTATGGTATTTATTTCCTCTTGATATTGTAAGACATATAATTTCACTCAACATCATTAAAATTAGAATTAATAAAAATAAATACATGTCAAAAATAAATAAAATAGATGTACAGTATATATATATATTATAATATTTTATAAAATAAATATATTATATTGTATTTATTTAATATTTTTCATGTTTTACCATCATTTTGGTCCTCCAGCTGACAAAGTTTGACAACGTTTTAAGGGTTACAGTACTTGTTTTATTTCATATTTATTTATACATGCATCCATACTGTATTCTACATAAATCATTACAAAAGCTATTTAATATATAATTATTTTTAAGGTTCTTGAGTTCACCTATAGCTGGAATGTTGCTGCACTTCTGACAAGCCCTTGTGTCCTAAACAGAGAGCACAATGAACACAAAAGGTATAACAAACTGCTCATATAATCAAATATCTACAATAATGCATGGGCATATAGTGGTTGCATTACATATTCGGTCTGAATTCAGCGCCTTTGAATCTGAACGATCACATATTTCTTTTTTAAGCAGTAGTTATACTTACGCCTCTCTTATGAACGTCTCTTGTGATATCCTGTCATCACTGACTCCATCCGGGAACTCATTGAAATTCTTGATGCCAAGCGTCTTCAGTGCTGCGGGGAAGCAAAGTTGTGCGTATAATACTGAGTCAGACCACAAGTGTAATACTTACACTCATGAATTATAAACAAAACAACTTAATGGAAGTATTCAGAGAAATCTTCTGTTCGCAGTGCATTAGGGTAATTCTTGGGTCAGTGTTTCTCCATGACTTACTACTTATTATTACACGGCTCTGTGGAATACTTGATTCTGATTGGCCAATCGCGCTATCCAGCGGTCTGTTATTCCTCGATAACAACCAGTAAAAACAGATACCACAGGCTCATCTGGGTTACTGAAATCAGGGCTATATGTTTGCTAGGAACTGTTTTTCTTTGTACTCAAATCAATATTTTGTGTACAGTTATAATGTCATCCAGTATCACAGACTCGCTCTCTCTCGTTTCATACAAACGCAGCTGCTGACATTATGCAACGATTGTTTTGTACACTGTTGGATTATATAATAAAAAACAGGTATGATTTTAAAACAGTTCAATCTCAGATCAATATCTCTTATCTCCATAATTATTTATGAGGTGAGATGTCATGTAACAAGTGGTGTGACTGTGCGGTATCGCTTAAATGTGCGTCTAGTTTGAACTTGCCGCTTGCTAGCAACTGCTCTCTCCGCGGAAGCTTTGCGTTTAAAGACCTAATAAAATATTTAAACTCAGATCAATATTTCGTGTCTAATTATTTCCTTAAGTGGCAAGTAGCCGTGTAATAAGCAGGATAATGTACATCCAGCCGGTTGTTCTCTCAGAATAAACCCCTTCAGGTCGATGGAAGACCCTAATCCCGATCACCCTGTCGGGGTTTATTCTGCTATAACAACCGGATGGATGTGCATGATTATCCCTTTAGGCCCGTTCCCACCAAGGACGATAACTATAAAGATAACGATAAAGATAACGATAAAGATATAGGCCTAGTTCTAAAAATCGTTCTCAACATTCAAGAATAGCAGAGTCCACACCACAGCTATAACGATAATGGCACAGATAAACTGAATCCCTTTCAGAACGATTTTATCCAGATGATGAACAAAAAAAAAAAAAAAAAAAAAAAAAAAAAAACAGCCAATCAGTATCCAGCTTGTAACAAGCTCAAGCATTTGAAAGTAATAAACTCAAACTTTTGTTAGATGTGATTAATCGCCATTAATCGATTTGACAGCACTAAATATAATATAAAACAATATAATGTAAATGCTCCATTTATTAACATGCTTATTTGACAGAAACTTTTATCCAAAGTTACTTATAGTGCATTCATTCACATTATTGTTTTTATTATGTGTAGTTACAGCACAGGTTTTCCCAACAGGACATAGGCTTTCACAATCTCTGCAACATTATAAGAGATTTACCTTCTTTGTATTGACCATGAGTAATAAAGCCTTGATCGGAAGGATCCAGGACTCCAAACAGAGCATCTAAGTTGGACTCGTTGAAGAGGAACGGAGTGTTTCCTACACGAGCTTTGGAAAGGCTGAGCTTTTCAAGTTGGTCAATCAGAAATTCCCTTGGACGATCTGTCAAGTCAAGTCAAGTCAAGTCAAGTTTATTTGTATAGCGCTTTTCACAATACAGATTGTATCAAAGCAGCTTCACAGTATTCAATTTAAATAATACAACAAAGTTTGTTTCAAGAGGAATTTATTGATTGATAAAATTAAATTAAATATCCCCAAAATATCCCCAACTGTAATGGCAGGATTCATGAGATTGGCCATTACGTTTGTCTTTCATTTCTTTTACTGTTTTACCACAACTTTTAACAGTAAGAAAGCAATTGGTTACTACTCTAGACTTTGAACAGTCAATCTATTCATCATGTCAAACTCTCAATTTCAAATTGAAGCTGTGCAAGGTAAATGCCACAGTTTTTATACGATGGATCCACTACGAGACGCGTTAAAAGTCTCACCTGGTCTGTAGAAGAAGAGCATACTGGTTAAATGATCCATCAGCTCAATAATTTTGTGTTTCCCGAGGTATTCTGCCGCCTCGTGCTCCCGCGGCGATGACATCTTGGCCGCTGTCCGTCTGTGTTTATCACTGTTGCTATGATACCGCACATGCGCAGCGGGGGTGGCGAACGTCAGTAGCGAGAGTGGTATTATTCATTAATACTATTAATGATTTATGTCTTGATTAAACTTAAGTGAGTTAAGTGAAATCGCTGTAGTAGACAGGAGAAAATTATTATAGCATTTCACCCTAGTTTTTGATGAAAACTTATACACACCCTCATGCTGTTCCTAACCTGTATGCATGTCTTTCTTTTGTGTAACGTTAGTTAAAAATGAGCTTCAGCCACCATTCACTCTCGTATATATATCGTTATATAAAGATTCAATGAAAGTGAATGATGACTGAGGCTCTAAATCCCTCACATTCTCCCTTTTTGCTGAATTTGAGTGAACCGTTAACCCTACTTCCGGTGTAATCCTCTTCAATCTCATTAAACTGAGGGAAACTAAAGTAGACCTGTTTTTAGACTGTGTTACCGGCTTCCCTATATTTCTACTTAACTTAACTTAAGATTTTTGTGTAATATTGATATGTTAATTTTGTATTACTTCATTGTTTGTAAATGTATTTTATTAAGTAAAATAATAACTTAATGCCTAAAATTCGATACTGTATATCCAGCAAAAAATTTAATATGACAAATCTAACTCTAACATATTATTTGAATGTATGTTTGGGACAAATCTAGGATGTCAATAGAGAAAATTAATTACATTTAAATTAAAATTAAGGTCTTAAATGTACTTTTTTGTATGGTCTGGGACTGTTACTTTTTACTCCCACGAACACGAAAATGAGCATAAGTAGTTGCAAAATCCCACTTTGTTCCCGAGTATCAGTTGCCTTTTCTAACCACTAGAGGGAACTGTTTCTTCCGTACTGTATATGCACTTTATTTTAAAGGTAATATTATACTATTATTATACTATTATTACAATATTTGCTTCACGTTAATATTCAGTGTGAAGGGAAACACCCCCCCACCCACACACACAAAAAATTAGGAATGTATGTTATCCTCATGTATTTTAATGAATATTAAATATTGTGAATATTATGTAATCAGTTGCATTTACAAAGCTGTGTATAAAACTAAACAACACTTTAAAAAACTCAGAATAGTAGAAAATAGAATACAAAAAGCTTGAACTTTCACGTATTGCTAAAATATATTCCCTACAATGAGCAATTTAAAAACAAAAAAACAAATGCAAAGAAGAACAAATGCAAATGCACAGAACTAACACTGTAAATGTATACACATATATAGGATACATAGGATACTTTTTTTTCTTTTTCTTTTTTTTATGCCTGCATCTGAAAATACAAATAAATTGCATACTTCTTTTTTAAAATTATTATTAAAGAGGCGGAACAGGTTTACAATCTTAAGAATGTTAGAGTTCTTTGAAGATGAAATAATTCGGCAATAATATTTGCTTGAGACAATGAAAATGGGCTTATTGCGATGAATGTTTGATATTTGAAGAAGTTTCTCCAGGCAGGTTGACAAACGAGCCGAGCTGGTTGCGTGACATCATCAGGCAGCGACTCTGACCGCTTTCCGTACTGCGCATGCGTAAACTGCCGAGTCCTTGGACACACCGATCGCTGTAGGTGAAGCGGTCTCGTAAGGGACGTACTGTCAAAATGCAGACCTGGAACCATCTATACCGCACACTCGCCACGGTAAAGACTCTTTATGTGCCCCCGTACACTGTACTTTGAATATATCCATAGTCCATTAGAATGAAAAGAAAGCGTTTTAGTCAGAAATTCAATGTTATTACTGTGTAGGCCCGACATACTAGCTTGTCAGCATGCACAGTTGTCAGCCCATAAACAAGCGAAGCAGAATGAGTTTATGTATTTAGCTGCATGAATTTACTTGTAACTATATCTCATTTATCGAAAGTGCTAAAGAATATTTACACAACTAACAATGAGTTGTGTAATCTGTCACCATTGGTTGATTTTGCAGGGGCGTGTAGTTTCATGTCCGTGGAGCTTTTTGGTCATTTGCCATTTAACGTTAGGTCACATAATTTTTACTACCACCTTTTTACCTTTTCACCATCACAGGCGTGTTAAATACAACATTAAGTGAGCTGCCTATCTAGAATGTGCCTGTGATGGCCAAAAGTGCTGTCTGTGTAGACTGAAAACTAGGCTTTGAGACAGATATATTTAGGGAAGAAATTAAAAAACAAAAAACGGGGAGAGAGACATTTTATAACATGCTTTGTAATCCATGTGCTGTTCAACTCTACAAAATGTGGACTTCTTTTTCTGTTTATTGAACTAATTATGTTTTTTTGGGGGTTATCATCAGTATTAGACTAAATAAATAAAAATAAAAGTTTTATACTAAAATTACTACTAAATAAAAATTCCCTGTGCCTTAATATTGTCATTAGATTCTCATTGGCAGTGATCTAGTCTAAAGAATTAAAACTAAAGAAAAAAATAATATTCATATTCAATGATTTAACTGTCATTTTATTAGGTTTTTTTTGTGTGATATTTAGCAAAAAATACCATATTTCTTTATATTTTATATAATTTTTTATATAAGTTATATTTAAAAATATATATATACTTTATATTATTTATTTATATTTATATTATGTATATATATATACTGTATATACTGTGTGTGTATGTGTGTGTATATTTATATATATATATATATATATGTGTGTGTGTGTGTGTGTGTGTGTGTGTGTGTGTGTGTGTGTGTGTATTTATTTTTACTATTTAACTATTTAGTATATTTTTATTTCAGTTTTAGTCATTTAAAAACTTTAGGCTTCAATACAATTTTCATCTTTCATTAATACTTGCATGGAGACTTTTGAATCCTGGTACAGCGTTTTGGAGTTTGCCTTTATTGCAACATAATTATGCAACTGTTTAATACTCGTGATTAACTTTCTTTTGAGTTTATTGCTTTACATTTCAATGTTTATTTTCCTCTTTTTGTCCTTTTCTCCCTTTGGACAGTTAGTGGATATTCAGATATTTTCTTTGCCATTTGTAAACATCAAAATAGATAATGCAGAAGATTTACCATATCTGTATTATTTATAGTTTATTTTGGTAGGGACAGATACAGTGAACATAGATTATCTTCTCGAATCAATCCCATGTCAGTATCATAGTGTTTATGGCCAAGGCTAATTCGCAACACCTGTCCCTAGAAGGGCTTTTTATATTAAATATTACAATAGATGGAAAAATGAGAAAAAATAAATAAAAGTGAATACATTAAAAGGTCCAAAAACCAAACCGTTTCGACATGTGTGATCACATGTTATTGTTATAAAATAAGATTCTTTTGTTTCAATTTCTCTTGAACACTCCAGCGAGGACAGCACCTTCCCTGCAAGCTGCACGGAGCCACAGTCCTGTCCGCGAGAACATATGCTGACAAAGCAGCAAGTAAGATGAAGTCACATTTGATTGTAGTAATCGATACTGCTGTATTTACAAATTCTCAGCAATGGCTTTTATTTTGAAGTTAAATGATATGAAATGCGCTAATATGTAATGATATCTTTTGTTCTGTCAAAGTTGATGCTGATGTCACAGTTGTGGGCTCTGGGCCTGGAGGATACGTCGCCGCCATCAAAGCAGCTCAGCTTGGTTTCAAGGTATCAGTTTGACACCCGGTTCACGGATGCCGACGGCTTTTGTTTTGACTGCACTGGTAACACGAGTTTCTTTCACTGTAGACAGTATGTGTGGAGAAGAACGAGACCCTCGGAGGGACGTGCTTGAACGTGGGCTGCATTCCGTCAAAGGTTCGTGATTTAAAAAATTCTGCCTTTTCCCGAAATGCTTTTAACAATGGCTAAATTGATTATTTTTGTCTGTTTAAGGCTCTGCTGAACAACTCGTACCTGTATCACTTGGCACATGGGAAAGATTTCGAAAGCAGAGGCATTGAGAGTAAGTTGAAGTGTAAACATGTGATATGGGTCCGCATAAACATCTTTTATTGTGACTTGCACGTCAAGGACTTGCAGAAGCAAACAGATTTGAACGTTTTCCTTCTGGCTGAGGCCATTTGAACTGTAATAAATTATAGAGGCTTGTAGGTATTTCAAAACTTGTCTTTTTAAAGTGCCCCTATTATTATTTTTTTAGGTCTCCTACAGTAAGTTTAGTTGCGACCAAGATCAAAAAACACATTTTCTCATAACATGCATTGCAACATCACCACTTTTATCACAGTGTCTTAAAGGGATAGTTCACTTTGAAATACATTTTTGGTATGTTTTAGCTTACCTCAAGGGCATCCAAGATGTAGGTGTCTTTTTTTTCAATTTGGATATTTTTAGGTCAAACCGTTCTTGTCTGTCAGTCATATAATGCAGGTCTATGGTCATTATCTCAAAACACATGCACAGAGTCCAAATTAAAACAATTCCCCGTCGTCCAAATTAAACAATTCCCCATCGTAAGTACACATTGATGGCCTAAGACACGAAACGAGCGGTTTGTGTGAGAAAACGAACAGTATATCGTTTTTACCTCTTATACACAGACATGTCCGAGTGATCTGATCTGACGTGCACGCAGACTGGTGCATAGTTATATACACTAGATGTAGCCTTAAAGACATTCGTTCCAATGAACTGCCGTAGACAAGGCGACATCTAGTGTGTATATATCTATGCACCAGTCTGCGCACACATCAGATCAGATTACTCGGACATGTCTGCGTATAAGAGGTAAAAACGATATAAATACTGTTCGTTTTCTCACACAAACCGCTCGTTTCGTGTCTTAGGCCATCAATGTGTACTTACGATGGGGAATTGTTTAATTTGGACGACGGGGAATTGTTTTAATTTGGACTCTGTGCTTGTGTTTTGAGATAATGACCATAGACCTGCATTATATGACTGACAGACAAGAACGGTTTGACCTAAAAATATCAAAATTGAAACTACTGCGGAAAAAAAGACACCTACATCTTGGATGCCCTTGAGGTAAGCTAAAACATACCAAAAATTTATTTCAAAGTGAACTATCCCTTTAAATCATTTGATAAAGGATCCAGTCTCTCTAAACTCCTGCTTTCTGAGAACCTACTCTGATTGGTCAGATGGCCGGTCTGTTGTGATTGGTCTACTCTGCTCTGATTGGTCAGATGGCCCAGTCTGTAGTGATTGGTCTACTCTGCTCTGATTGGTCAGATGGCCCAGTGTGTTGTGATTGGTCTACTCTGCTCTGATTGGTTAGATGGCCCAATCAGGGCTGCGTTCAGCCCCGACAAAACGTTGCACAACGTTTTTTAAACAGAAACGGTGATGCATTGAACACACTGTTCTGATGACGCAAGAGTTGCAACTATGGCAGCTGAGAAGGCTCATTCTTTGTGTTCTTTGTGAAGAATTTTCTGAGCCTGATGAAGTCGGTATAAATATGTGTTTAATACTACAAAATATGCTCGATGTTACAGTTACTGCACTTGCCGCCCAGAACAAAAGAGAACATCCCAATCGAGTGATGGGATTGCTGAAACTGAAATGGAAGCACACATCTTACCTAATTCAGACTAAAATACATCTATTTAGCCTCACATACTGACTTTATTTGTAGTTCATACTGTTTTAATACCCTGTATTTTCTTTCTCATTTTTAGGAAAAGCTCTTAATTACCATTGTTTATTTCTATACCAAATGTCATACACTTGCAATGAAGCTAAAAATATAAACAACTACATCATTATGTTGATATCCTATATTTTTACAATAAAACTTACGTCAAACATGTCTTCTAATATCCTCAGTTGTTGCGTATACCGAGCTGCATCGAACACATTTGTAAATTACTTTCCTTGACCCATTGTGCGAGTTCACTTTAATACTGATTTGTATACATGTTGCTTTATATACATGTTGCTGCTGATTGGACTGCAGTTCTGACACACCCACCAAACAAGAGAAAACGTATCTCAAACCCCGTTGCACACCGGTGCACGCCGTTTCCAGGAAACATGACGTTCAACCCGGAATCCGTAGCAAAACGTTGCGCACCGTTTTGAACTTGAACGTGCCCCAGGTGTGATTGGTCTACTCTGCTCTGATTGGTCAGATGGCCCAGTTTGTTGTGATTGGTCTACTCTGCTCTGATTGGTCAGATGGCCCAGTGTGTTGTGATTGGTCTACTCTGCTCTGATTGGTCAGATGGCCCAGTGTGTTGTGATTGGTCTACTCTGCTCTGATTGGTCAGATGGCCCAGTGTGTTGTGATTGGTCTACTCTGCTCTGATTGGTCAGATGGCCCAGTGTGTTGTGATTGGTCTACTGTGCTCTTGATTGGTCAGATGGCCCAGTCTGTTGTGATTGGTCTACTCTGCTCTGATTGGTCAGATGGCCCAGTGTGTTGTGACTGGTCTACTGTGCTCTGATTGATTAGATGGCCCAGTGTGTTGTGATTGGTCTACTGTGCTCTTGATTGGTCAGATGGCCCAGTCTGTTGTGATTGGTCTACTCTGCTCTGATTGGTCAGATGGCCCAGTGTGTTGTGACTGGTCTACTGTGCTCTGATTGGTTAGATGGCCCAGTGTGTTGTGATTGGTCTACTGTGCTCTTGATTGGTCAGATGGCCCAGTCTGTTGTGATTGGTCTACTCTGCTCTGATTGGTCAGATGGCCCAGTCTGTTGTGATTGGTCTACTCTGCTCTGATTGGTCAGATGGCCCAGTGTGTTTTGATTTGTCCACTGCTTAGAGCGCATGTCAGAAACCATAACATTATATCTGATTTTCAGCTCCAGATCTTCCTCAGCACTTTCATACACAGCGATATTAACAGTAACAATAGTGTGGTTTAACCGCATCAATTCGAGCCGACTGCCGAGTCCTTTGGAAGTGCATCAAAGTGGATTTGCTTTCAAAGAGCAAAAAACAGCATCTTCTCGACATGTTGACAACACAAACCAAACTCTTTCAGTCTCAGCTACAACTACAGGGATCAAGGGTGGGTTAAAGTCAAGTCAAGTTTATTTGTATAGCGCTTTTCACAATACAGATTGTATCAAAGCAGCTTCACAGTATTAAATTAAAATAATACAACAAAGTTTGTTTCAAGAGGAATTTATTGATTGATAAAATTAAATTAAATATCCCCAAAATATCCCCAACTGAGCAAGCCAAAGGCAACATATAAAGTATGTGGGTTCGAGCAGGAAGAAAGACTGGAATTACTCACGACTCGTTTCAGGTTCTTTCTTTTGGAAGACAATAACTCTATTTATTGTGCAGCTTGATCTATGAAACTTTGCAGACCTTCTACATTCATAAACAGCTTTATTGCGCTCTACATAAAAAGTTATATCTGAAAAAGCATAATAGGGGCACTTTAATAATTTTTTTAGTCATTTCCTAATAATTTATTTTTCATTAGTTCAGGGGATCTCACTGAACCTGGAGAAGATGATGGCGCAGAAGAGCGGGGCTGTCAAAGCTCTGACAGGAGGAATCGCACACTTATTCAAACAAAACAAAGTGAGCTTTTTCATTTGTTTTTGAATATTCATTGTTCACATGATGTGGCAGTAAAGCAATAAACCTTTTAAAGCCATACAGAATGATTGTTTTCGATCCATAGGTAACTCATGTCAATGGTTTTGGAATGATAACTGGTAAGAATCAAGTGACCGCAAAGACTGCTGATGGTGAACAAGTCATAAACTCCAAGAACATCCTCATCGCTACGGGATCAGAGGTCACCCCATTCCCAGGCATTCAGGTACATCAGCGATAGACGAGAAGACTTCCAAGCAGAAGCGTTTGATGTTAGCATGTTGCTAAGATAACTGCACAAAACTAATGCGCATAAAAAATATGTAGCAATATTGGGTAAAATGGTACATTTTAAATTATTAAAATATTTTATATTGATTTTTACAGTAAAATACAAAATCTGGTATATAAGAAAAAACATTAATTATAATAATAATTTTATTATACAGTACAGCTGTAAAATGACAATACTAATATTTATAACTCTTAATTTCTTCATTTTCAAACATTAAACTCACATTTTAACAGCTGGTTTTTCTCATTACAGGTTCATTTTGAAACACACAATACATATATTTAATTAAATCGCAGCCTTTGAAATTTGATAATCACACAGTCATATCACTATTTCATTTTTTTATTTTGAATATGTGTGTTAAATCATGTAAATATTTCGTGATCAACATTTTTCTTGCTTCGTACGCCATCTTGTATAATTATGCTCCCTAACAGCCTTTGTGTCAGCATGTTGCGTTCAGATCGTGAATATTAAATCTGAAATATTTTCCCCTTTTGACAGATTGATGAAGAAACTGTTGTCTCGTCCACCGGCGCATTGTCCCTCAAGAAAGTTCCAGAGGAGCTCATTGTGATTGGAGCAGGAGTCATTGGCGTGGAGTTGGTGAGTGGACGATTAGAAGGTTATGGAGTGAATATTACAGAATTTCATCCCCTATTCATCATAAGACTGATCTAAATGATTCATTTTGGTAATGAAAGTGCGTGTTTGTAGCATCTGAGGACTGATGATGCTTCTGAATTGGGTTTGATTATTGAGATCCCTTCTGTTTGTTCCCAGGGGTCCGTTTGGCAGAGGCTTGGATCCAAAGTTACAGCGGTGGAGTTCCTCAGCCACGTCGGCGGAATGGGCATCGACATGGAGATCTCCAAGAACTTCCAGAGAATCCTCCAGAAGCAGGGGGTGAAGTTCAAACTGGGCACCAAGGTCATGGGCGCCACCAAGAGACCCGACGGCAAGATCGATGTGGCGTGAGTGCGGCGTTTCTCCCAAATGATGTTTTAGGATTGAGTTCTTCTAGTGCTTTTGTCCATTATGTAATTTCCTTTGGATAGCGTGGAAGCTGCAGCTGGTGGCAAGAACGAGACGCTCACCTGTGACGTTCTGCTGGTGTGCATTGGCCGCCGTCCATTCACCGGAAGCCTCGGTCTCGAGTCTGTCGGGATCGAACTGGATAACCGCGGGAGAATCCCTGTCAACGGCCGTTTCCAGACCAAAGTGCCCAGGTATGTGGACTTCAAATGAGTTGTCTTGCATTTGTTGCGACAAACAAGTCTTAATTTGTGTTTTTAATCTCTTTTTAGTATCTTTGCCATTGGAGATGTTGTAGCTGGACCCATGTTGGCCCATAAAGCCGAGGATGAGGGTATTATTTGTGTCGAGGGAATGGCAGGAGGAGCTGTCCATATCGACTACAACAGTGTGCCCTCTGTTATATACACACACCCTGAGGTCGCCTGGGTCGGCAAGACCGAGGAACAACTCAAAGAGGATGTGAGTAGACCCGTTGTTATTTTAGCACACCTCTCCATCTTAGATTGTATGTCACATCAAACATTTACTTCTAAAATACATTATTTTCTAGGGTGTGCCATATAAAGTGGGCAAATTCCCGTTCGCGGCAAACAGCAGAGCCAAGACGAATGCTGATACAGATGGACTGGTAAAGATCCTCAGCCACAAGGACACAGACAGGATGCTGGGAGCACACATTCTGGGAACGGTAAGGATAAATCTGCTTTTGCTTTTCCTGTGTAGGATGTTTAATGATATGATAATTCATATATTGGATTTTCATTTTACAGGGGGCAGGCGAGATCATTAACGAGGCTGCGTTAGCTATGGAATATGGAGCGTCATGTGAGGATATTGCGAGAGTGTGTCACGCCCACCCTGTAAGTGTCTCTGAATATGGTTTACTGTTTTTTTATTTTCTCTAAGTTTCAGTTATTTAAGTGTCTGCGTACAGTGTGCGAGGAAAAAACCCTAATGAGCACTCAAATCTTAGCCATTTATTTATTATTATTTTAAATTAAATTAAGTAATGAATAAAAAAGATCTTAAAGTAAAATATTACTATTAATAATAGTAAATAGGGATGCACGATATATCGGCCACCATATCGGTATCGGCCGATATGTACATTTTTTATGTTATCGTTTTTGGCCTAATATAATTTTTTGCCTGATATGTTAAAGGAACACTCCACCGTTTTTTGAAATAGGGCTTATTCACCTTCTTTCCTACATTTAGATAGGTGGGAAAAATGCATTTTTGTGGACGATTACCGGTTTCACTATAAACCACGATAAAATGTACTGACGGTTAGTATTATCGTTCAAAATTTTATTATCATTAAAACCGTGTTTGATTATCGCGATTTTAATAACTCACTGTAAATCCTGTCCAGCCAGCAACAGGCTGACGCAGGCGCAGCACGCAATGTTGTTTTTTTTATTCGAGAAGGAATGGCGGCAGGCAGTGACCGTGCTCGGGAGATTTTTCAGCGTTTTAAGAGGACCAAATCTGAGGTGTGGTCATATTTTGGCTTTTACAAAAGTCCTGAGTGAAACTTAATCGAGGATGGTCACTACAGTAGGGGGGAAACACTTCAAATCTGCCGAGTCCTCTTGTGTGACCATCACCCACTGTTTATAGCAAGTTAACTTACCAAAAGCTACGTCTGGGAAATAATTGGGCACAAAATGTTGTTTTGAGTTGAAATATTTTCTCTCACTCACTTGAAATAAACGTGAAGCTTCCGTGAAGAAAAGTTTGCAGCAAGTGGCTTTGAGCCAAAGTCGAACGAACAAGTTCAAACAAGACTATCATTGTACACTTATTACACCGAATTTTATTTTTTTACCACACAATTACGGGGACATATTGAATTGAGATTAATGTTTTAAATCTTACCTGTTTATAAATCCATTTTGTACAGCGTACAAAACAATCGCCCAAGAACGGAGACACAAGACGGCAAGTTGTATTTGAATGAAACGAGAGAGCGCGTGCGCGTCCGTTGCGATACATGGATGTGCGCTGTGTTATAATGCGTTGCTATTGACGACGGTCATTATAAGGAAGGAAATGCCACAGAATATAATCTTGCTTAAAAAAGTGCATAGAGTTGCTTGTTTTATTTGTTGTTTGTTGATTTTCAAATATGAAACTGTTTTTAGTGTGAGCATCAGTTCTTTTTTAACACTTTCATCTCGTTTTAACAAAACCGTGATAATATTGATCATCACGATAATTTTGGTCACTATAATCGTGATATGAAATTTTCATACCGT
The DNA here is from genome assembly GCF_965113295.1 of Leuciscus leuciscus. Classification (NCBI taxonomy): domain Eukaryota; kingdom Metazoa; phylum Chordata; class Actinopteri; order Cypriniformes; family Leuciscidae; genus Leuciscus; species Leuciscus leuciscus. Next base: position 16,097,795 of record NC_138724.1, on the reverse strand, counting down.
CCCATCCCTAGTGCATGCATTGTTTTAGTATGACAGGGTCGGCGCTAGCTTAGCTTAGCATAATGAATGGAATCCTTTGTTGCCAGCTAGCATGTCCTGAGTAAAAGTGATATAAAAAATTAAAAAAACCCACCTAATTACTTCTTGTGGCCTGCGTATTCACAACAAGTACAAATAGCGATGCAGATTAACACTAGACGATTTCCTATGCAGATATTGACTTGGGACTATATTAGGGGGAAGCACAGTGGCCAGTTGCATAAACTGTTAAGACTAGTCTTACAAGTTAGTCATCCAGTTTTATTCTTTAAAACTGTTAATAACTTTTTAAAGTCAGTAACATAAAAATGTAGATTGGTCTAATTTGACACCGAACAGTAAGACTGATTACCCCTACCTAACTTCTAGTTGATCATACTAGTTCTTAAGACACCGTCTTAACATAATGGCTATGTTTATGCAACTGGCCCCAGGTGAAGCACTGCTACTTGGGCGCAGAGATATCACGCCCAAGTAGCAGTGCTTCGCCTGTGCTTCCCCCTAATATAGTCCTTAATATATAAGTCAATATCTGCCTAGGAAATCGCCTAGTGTTAATCTGCATCACTATTTGTACTTGTTGTGAATACGCAGGCCACAAGAAGTAATTAGGTGGGTTTTTAAAAAATGTTATATCACTTTTACTCAGGACATGCTAGCTGGCAACAAAGGATTCCATTCATTATGCTAAGCTAAGCTCACGCCGACCCTGTCAAACTAAAACAATTGCATGCACTGAGACAAAAATGCATTTGCCCACCTATCTAAATGTAGGAAAGAAAGTGAATAAGCCCTATTTCAAAAAACGGTGGAGTGTTCCTTTAAAGTCCCACTCCGAACATATTTTGAGCTATTTTTAAACATTCTCAGTGGTCTTTAAATGATGATTATGCCGTTTTTAGCCAAAATCACAAAACCTGTGCCGTTTTCTGGGACTTCTCTTCAGCAGAGCGGCAGTAGCTCATTAGCAATTCGCCTCTGCGTTGTGGGCGGAGCCGTGGGCGGAGCCGTTGGCTGAAGCGAGATACATAGGCAGCAACAGCCTCTTTCTGTCTTTCTTTGTCAACACAGAAAACATTTCATCACTGGATAGTTTTTTTCGTTTAATTAAAGTGTTGTTTTATGTCAGCTGAATGTCCGGAACGCTTTTCAGAGAAGATAAGGCAACTTATTTAGCACAATTCACACCCAGCGGCAATTCAGAAAAAGAAAAAAAAAATCTCAGAATGCTCCACATGAAACTTTGGTCTTCCGACCTTTTACCGCCGTGTCGATTTATTCTGATTAATATGTGCGAGGGAGAGAGAGCAAGACAGCGCTTAGTTTGGAGACGGTGAGGTCTTGTTTACATTTTCGCCTGGCTCCGAAGACAGAGAGTGCGCGCGCGCGCGTCCGGGTCTCTCTCTCTGCTCGTTCTTTCAGGTATAAACATGTCCTGTCACAAGCGCAGCAGTTCATCTACATTACTCACCGATCAAATAAGACTTTGGCGGGACAAAAATTCACTTTGGCGGGCGCTAAAACAAGTTCAATGCAGGAAAATTCATGCGTGAATTTAACTGAGTAGTACATGACTCTCAACAGCACTCGCACAAATGCGACCACATAAAATTTTAACTCGCACACTCAAAAAATGGTCGCAGTCTGGAACCCTGGAACGTAATCCATTCATCTCTCAACGCAACATGTTTTGGTAAAGCATGAAAGCTAATACCAATATCTCTCCTCTTAGCATTGCAACCCGGGCGGGGCGGAGGGGAGTATGAGCTTGTGGCCCCGCCCAGTGGAGTTACTACGTCACAACTCCAGTCTATTTTAGCCGGCATTTTAGCGTCTGCTACTGATTCACAGCCATTTGAATGCAGAAATACTCAGAAATACAACTTTGAGCTTATTTTTCTCAAGATATGTCCTCTAGCATAAGAAAAATGCCACAAGAACATGTTAACACCTAGAAAAACATGATTTTCATCGGAGTGGGTCTTTAAAGCCAATAAATTATGGATTATTTCCTTCAGCTGAGACGCTTCAGATGTGCATCTTGTTTGCCATGATGCTTTTGAATTGTTTGAAATATAATTAGAACCACTTAAAAAAAAGAAAAAAACGTTAAGTGCAACATGTGTTAGTCATATCGGCTACATAAAATAATAATGAGAACATTATAATTGTGTGCTTGGGATGTGGCTTTTAATGGTGAGACTTGTTTTTGTAATCAGGCTCTCAAAAATTATATAATAACTTTTTGAAAAGATTGATCGGCCAATATATCGGTTATCGGCTTTCAAATATAAAGAATTATTGGTTATCGTACCGGACAAAATGTTCATATTGGTGCATCCCTGATAGTAAATTGCAACATTGTTGTGTTGTTGTTGTTGTTGTTTTTTTTCAAATGTGATAACCAGCTTTTCCAAGTGTCTCTGAATATAGTCTACAGAATTTTTTTTTTTTTTTTTTTTACTTTATTTTCTCTATTAAGTTACAATTATTAACACTAATCTTGGCCATTTTGGGCCAAAAACAAATTTCATGTTTAAAAATATCTTGATTTAAAAGAATAAAATAGTAATAATAAATTGCAACATTGTTTATTTTTCAAATGTGTTACCTATATTTTTCCTCTTTGTAAAAGACTAAAAGCAGGAAGGATGGGAGGCTTTCGGGTTTAGCTTTACTGTACCTGATGACAGTCTCTTCCTTTGTTGTCTAAACAAAATTAACAGAATGTGGTAGAACTGCAGTTATGCTTAATATTAGAAGAAAATATACATACCGGTAGCACAAAAATTAATAAAAGCATATTACGAAAGAATACATTTAAATATTCATTATTACTGTTATTAATAATTTTTGCCCACCTCACAAGTGTCTCTGAATATAGTGTTTTTCTCTACTTTATTTTCTCTATTAAGGTACTATTATTAATAGTCATTCTGAAGAATGAGCGCACTAATCTTGGCCATTGTTTTTTGCATTTTTTTTGTTGTAAAATAATATTAAAATTACTTTTAAAAATGTTGTTTATTATTACTACTACTATACTACTACTACTAATAATAATAATAATAATATATTTTTTAAATGTGTTTTTTTTAAATAATTGTAACATTTGTTTTTTAAACGTGTTAATCAACCTCTTCCTCTTTTCCCAGACTGTATCAGAGGCCTTTAGAGAAGCCAACCTTGCTGCTTCATTTGGAAAAGCGATCAACTTCTAGATTTTCTTCACATACACTTGTATATAAATACACTATAGTATCTGCTGCATTTTTTTCTCCACCAAAAGAAAATCACACAATTTGTAGTTCTTCAATCTCTGGGCCTTCAGATGTACCCTTCATGCAGACATCCAGAATAATCCTGTAAAACATATAGTCTGTTATTTAAATGTTCTAATAAAGGAGTTTGGACCTTCGCCTGATCCAGAAAAATATTGTTTGGATTTTATAAATCAGTGTTGTTCAAGTTTCATGCCGGTGGTCATAAATAGTCTCCTGAACACCAAAGCAATAACTGTGATGGTTGGAAAAATTAACTTTGGCTGTATTGATACACATGGGGGATGAATAAAAGAAGTGTCATTATGCATTCATTAAGGGGTGCTGTGAATAACAGTTTAGGAGTTATGAGGTTTTAAAAGATGATTTAATGCAGCTTGTGGGGAGAAGTTGAAGGTTGCGTACATGTTCTGGGTTTTATAGAAAGAAGGAATTTGTTGCATGCTGTCAAATTAATCATCCATCAATATTAATGTGCGAAGAACTGAAGATCATTAACTGCAGCGCAGAAGTCACTTCTTTTTTAATAGGGAAGTAAACATCCATGAATTTATTTTATTCTTAGGGTTTACAGTAAGTCTGCATTTATAGTTATTTTGCAGATTTGCCTTCCCTTGTTTGCATCGGGATAAGACATGATTTGAAAGAACAATATGCTAAAATATGAACAATATGCTCGTTTAGTGATGCATGAATTTATGAGTTTACCTGCAGTTCCTCATCAGACCATCAGAGGTCATTATTGTCCCTCACAGAGCGCAATAACCAAAGTTGGTTTATCACATGTTCCTCTCAGAAAGAGCCCACTCAGCCCAGATAGATTCTACTTTTGTCTTAATTTAAACAGTTAATTCCTGTAAACTTAACTTCTGTTTCTGAGATGTTTTGCTTAAACTGTGCTTATGCAAGGATTCCTAAAAATAAAATGCTCATTGGTTTGAAATTTTGCCTATTTAATGCAAATTTAAATGTTTTCAAATACATTCTGGGGTTAATGTGCATGTGCCTGCTTAAGATACCTCATATTAAATTGATAAAGAAAGGCCATAACAAGTTATCACTAATGGCTTCGCTCAATTTAGATGACCTTCCTGCAATCATGCCCAGCTGAGACCTTCATGTCTCGCCCAGCGGGAGCTGTTGTGACTAAAAAGCAGGAAGCATGGGCGTAGATTACGCGGGGGACGTGTCCCCCCCACTTTTTATAAAATGTAAATTCGTCCCCCGCACTTTTTCATAGGGCAAGTGTGTCCACCACACCCGGTTTTCGCGGGTGTGCATAGCCTACATCGAGATTTAAAATCCAAAGAGTCAAGTCTATCTACATACGTGACTTTCACGTTTCCATGGTAATCAGTCACTCGTGCATCACGACACGCCCATGCTCGCACCCGCGCCCAATCCATTTTTTTTCATAGAGGTTGCAATGAGTTCAAAACGACAACAAACTCTTCAGTCTTAACTCGATCCTTTTTCACGAAAAAGTCAAGCGCTGTAAGTAAGTTGCCATGTGGTATCTGAATTGTGTTGCACAATGATGAATAACTCTGCCTATTTCTCTTGTTGAATAATTAACAAGTTTCGTTGTAAATTGAAAATATTCACTACCCGCACAAACGTGCGTTTATTTTCAATCTTTTTTTATTCGTAATGTCTTTTATTTTCACAGATGTTATCAAAGCCCTTCAAATTAGAATAAACATGGTGATTGTTAGCCTAATGCTGAATTTGTATTTTCATGCATTAACAGCCTGCTTGAATCAGGCAGTGTTGTAACATGTGTACATGATGACAAAATTTAAGTTCTCTTGAAAAAGCCTAACCAGAAAGTTTGAAGTAGTTTTAAAAGCTTGAAGTTTGAAGGTTTTCAATTGGAAAGTTTTAGTTTAGTAAGACAGACAGGCAGATAGATAGATAGATAGATAGATAGATAGATAGATAGATAGATAGATAGATAGATAGATAGATAGATAGATAGATAGATAGATAGATAGATAATAAATAATATTAATAATAAATAGGGAATTACAGATAATGCAAGGATGATTCTGATTTAATTTAATTTAATGTTAAGTGGCGATTGATAGCCTATAGTTGATAATAATACACTGACGGTAACAAAGTTTCAATTTGAAATGAAAGATGGAGCATAGGCTACATTTAATAAAATTAAGGAAAAAATGCCCTTTATAAAGGTAAAAAACTTATTCTGATAAAAATGTTTTCCAACAGTGATGTAATAATTGTAGTTTGAATAATTGTAATGTGATGATCAAATATCATAGGTTTGGGCGGTTGGCGGGTGGATTATTTATTTTTAACAGCAGATTCGGGTGACTCAAAGTGCACCAGATTAATGCATTTATCTTTAAAATGTACACAGACCCCCCTAGGGTACCGAGCTCCACCCACAAACACAGTATGCTATATGATGGTCTATGAAAAATACAAATTTCATTATCTTATTATTAAAATGCATGATCAGGATTTTACCACTTCCGCCTAGTTTTGAGCCAGGAAAAACCCTGCATGTGCAATATAAAGTAATGAACATCGTTCTTTCTTTCTGTTTTATTGCTTTAAAAATAAATAGCATATTAAGCCAATTAAGCAAAAACCTGTCAACAAAAGTCTGAAAAAAACTGGTATTACACTTGACATTCTGTCCCCCTCACTTTTGAAATGATGGCTACGCCCCTGGCAGGAAGGATGGGAGGCTTTCAGATGTACCTGATGACAGTCTCTTCCTTTGTAGTCTAAACAAAATTAACAGAATGTGGTAGAACTGCAATTATGCTTAATATTAGAAAAAAATATATATACCGGTAGCACAAAAATTTATAAAAGCATATTACGAAAGAATATTAAACATGGCACAAATTCTAGATGTTTTTTATAGCTTTCTTATTAACCTTGTGAGCGGGACGGTTCCATATATGGGATTCTTATCCCTATGCCCCAAAGAGTACGGTCCCACATGGGATTTGGAATGTTCAGTGACGTCACGTGACATAACAGCCAGATGATTCAAACAGAGTTGCCAGATTGGCCGGTTTTGCAATCTATTTTGCGGGCAAAAATGGGTTTGGGCGGGTGGATAAAAATTGGGCTGGTTTCGGATCAGAACATAGTAGATTGCGGGGTTTCCAAACTTAGGTAGCTGTCAATGCGGTTCATGACCTGTTCATGACACTTTTTCTTGGTCAGCGGCAGCGCCAACACAGATTTGAATATGATTTTGTCAAAGGTTTAGCAGCTAATAGACAAACGAAATGGAATAAGATCGCGTGGGTGTTTGAATCGAGATCACAGACTTTTAAAGATGAATCGTGCAAAATAAAACAATTTAATTTGAATTAATATCTGTAATATTCTGTAATAAAAAATAAATAGATTTTAAAATCATTAAAAAAATAAATAAATAAAAAACGCGATATTTAGGTGAATCGATTTTTTTCTCCCAGCCCTAATATGCATGTTTCATGTTGCCATTTGAAATAACTGAAATGTTAAAGTGGGTTCTTTTTATGTCCATATCTACTCGATGTTTTTATGTTACTGGATGCTTTTGTTCCAAGCGACTTTTAAGTGAAAATAAACAGACTCATTGATAGCCTAAGTTGATTGCATTATTTTCCATAACATAAGCTTATAGTTTAATAGTAAGCCTAGAATAGTCTGACTGAAGTCAGTGCCTACTTTTGCGTTCATTTAATTGAATCTAAAATCGGATAGGCTAACGCCGCCTTCACACTGGCAGTTGAAATCAGCTCCGTAATACGCAATACGCCCCCAGCGGACGTCGTACTACCGTTGAAAAGCTTCGGAAGCGAGTAGAACAAAAATGGCGGAGAGATTAACGGTTGATTTTGTCAGTGTCAGAATGTACAATTCTGTATGATCTCTCTGATGAGGGTTATAGAGACATTAATCGGAAGGCTGATGCGTGCCGTGCGTGGAGGAAAGTTCCCCAGGACGTTGATATGTCAGGTCGGCTAAATGTGATATAGTGGTATGGTCACCGTGATTTTGCCAATGTGATCTATCACGTGACAAGCGTGACGCGTTGCCATGGAAACATTAAGGGGAACATAACATTCTAAAATAACGATCGCCTTGAAAAAACTCACTCTGGGGGGTCAGTTAGAATATTTAACATTTACGCTTGAAAGGGTTAACAGACATTGAAATTGTATATTAAACACAAATTCAATTCTCGTTTGAAGATGTTAAAGCGGGATTTACTTTATTTCTTAACGACTAGCTGAAACATCCTTGACTGAACTGAACACACTTCAGACTTTTTCCAACGACTGGAGCAGATTGAACGCCACAGACTGAACGTTTCGCGTCGGGGTCCTGATCACCCTGTCGGGTTTTATTCTGAGATAGGCCTAACAACCGGCTGGATGTATCCCTTGTTATCCCTTACTTATATTATATCATATTAGATTAGATTAGATTAGATTAAAAATAAAATTATATTATATTATATTATTTATTATTTCTCTTTTATATTTTTTATGAAAAGCAATGTCACCTCACAACAAGAAGGCCCACGGTTCAAGCCCCGGATGAGCCAGGAGTCCTTTCTTTGTGGATTTTGCATGTTCTCCCTCTGTCAGTTTGGGTTTCCTCCGGGTGCTCCGGTTTCCCCCACACTGTCCAAATGCAGTTTAGGTAGATTGGATTTGATAAATTGGCCTTAGGAGTGTGAGGGCGCTTTCACACTGGCAGTTTAGTGCGGACCGGGGCACGGTTCGCATGAAAAATCGCTAATGTGAACGCTGTCAGCGGACCCGGGTGCGCACTAGAGTACCGAACCTGAGATAACCTGGAGGAGGTGGTCTAAGCTCGGTTGCTCCCGAACCGTGGCGCGGTTCGCGTTAATGTGCAAGCAACACGGACTCGGTGCGCGCTTGTTCAGGAAGTATAGTATCCCGCGCATGCGTATCACTGTCGCATCAGTGAAAAATCTTCTGCGAGCAGCAGAAACACGGCGTCCCCTGGATATGTGCTGAATTACACCATGTAATGAACATAAACGTATTGTCTCTCACTATGTTGTGCATAATAGCACCAAAAAAACAGACAAATTACAGCTATGCTCAGTCGAGTTGTATTCTCCATGCGTTTGCGATGACGTAAGATCACTGCAAACGCACCTGGGTTCGATACAACTAATTGAGTGTGAAACCAGACCAACGCTGCGGGGGGCGCCGGGAACTAGCGCACTCGGGTTCGGACCGCAGCAAACGAACCCAGTGGAAAAACGCCCTGAGTGTGTCCCAGCATGGAGAATACAACTCGTGTGAGGAAACAATGATATTCGAAAGTGATACGCATGCGCGGGATACTATACTTCCTGAACAAGCGCGCACCCGAGTCCGTGTTGCTTGCACATTAACGCGAACCGCGCCACGGTTCGGGAGCAACCGAGCTCAGACCACCTCCTCCAGGTAGTCTCGGGTTCGGTACTCTAGTGCGCACCCGGGTCCGATGACAGCGTTCACATTAGCGATTTTTCATGCGAACCGTGCCCCGGTCCGCACTAAACTGCCAGTGTGAAAGCGCCCTTAAGGGCGTTTTTCCACTGGGTTCGTTTGCTGCGGTCCGAACCCGAGTGCGCTAGTTCCCGGCGCCCCCCGCAGCGTTGGTCTGGTTTCACACTCAATTAGTTGTATCGAACCCAGGTGCGTTTGCAGTGATCTTACGTCATCGCAAACGCAATCAAACAATGATATCGACAGTGATACGCATGCGCGGGATACTATACTTCCTGAACAAGCGCGCACCCGAGTCCGTGTTGCTTGCACATTAACGCGAACCGCGCCACGGTTCGGGAGCAACCGAGCTCAGACCACCTCCTCCAGGTAGTCTCGGGTTCGGTACTCTAGTGCGCACCCGGGTCCGATGACAGCGTTCACATTAGCGATTTTTCATGCGAACCGTGCCCCGGTCCGCACTAAACTGCCAGTGTGAAAGCGCCCTTAAAGCCTGTTTTATGCTTCTGCGTCGAATCGACGGCGTACCCCCGCGGACCCCTCTGCGTCGACGCGAACCTCGACGCGACCCCTCCGCCGTAGCTTGACGTGCACCTCCAAAAAATTGTAACTACGCGTCGCGGTGACGCAGACCGCAGGGGCTGTGATTGGTCAGATTATACATCATTTCCGGAGTAAAATATATTAAAATAGAAAACAGTCATTTTAAATTGTCATAAAATATGTTTTGTTTTATTGTTTTTTATATACTAAACACAGCCTTGGTGAGCAGAAGAGACTTCTTTTAAAAACATTAAAAATCTTACCGATCTAAAACTTTTGACCGGTAGTGTATATGTATATATTTATATATATTCTTTTCTTTTTTTGTTGTTGCTAGAAATAAACTTCAATCAATCAAATCAATGTTTGTTTTGAAAAAAAGTTTGTTGTTTATTTACAATACAATGTTCACGGGTACATCATGGATATCAAGTAATTAACCAAGTCTGCCACGGGACACTACATTATCCTGCCATGGCACCGTGGTCGAACCCATTTTGTAGCCCAACCCGGTGATCTGTTGGTTTGCACCCGAAGATAAAATCTTTAAAGTCACTGCCAGTCTCTGAGCGAGGTCAATAGGCATACTGTGTGTAGTCTGATGCTGTATTAACGGCTTTAAACGATGAACAAGATCGTCAAATCGACCTTTCGACATCCGAAAATACTTAAAGTGCATTTCTTCGTCCAAGTCCCTCAGCGGTCGAACAACCGTAACAAATTCGCCAATCCTTCCCCTGTCTTCGTGCACTGGTCGTACAGACCACCTTCGCTGACGTCTTCTTTTTCTTCTACGATTAAACATTTGCAATAAAATCATTTGTTGTTCAACGTTGATTAGCTCCAGCTGCGACAACACTCTCTCTCTTTCGCTCGCCATTGTCGGAAATGAAAAAGCGGAACCGGCGCATGGAACCAAAACAAACTAGGAAAGAGATTCGCGAACCACACCACCCCCCCAGCGTTCTGGCGGTGAAATGCACCGCGATGCAACGCAACCCGACGCAGAACCATAAAACGGTCACGACGCCGTTGGAGTGACGGCGTAGCTACGCCGTGGAGTTGACGCAGAAGTCAATTAGTATTATTGGGTTGCGTAAGGAAGGGCATCCGGCTTAAAACCTGTACCAAATCTAGTGTGTGTGCGTGGATAATTCTGATGAAGCGGACCCTGCAAATGAACGTTATATATATGTATATATATATATATATATATATATATATATATATATATATATATATATATATCCCCATATATTTTCAGAAATCATAGTTTCTGAAAACAAATGATTGCTGAGGAAACTGCCACCTTCAAGAGCAAACAGATTGAAATGCATAAACCCATGATAATGCATCTATATCCGTTTCCGTTCCACTAATGCAATTCAATTCTAATTCAAGCTTCCTTGAATGAATCTAAATATAAAAAGCTTTCAGGAAGTGATACTCCTATTTATGGTCTATCATATGCTTCTCTGTGATTTTATTTCTTAGATGGCAAACCACCAATGTAAAGTCTAAAAGTTCACATCTAAATGATGACTATATGATCAGATTAGAGTGCTATAAAGGTCACACTGCATGCACAAGCACTTACGGGAATGTTTTAATGCCTAGAGAGACACACTGCTCTAAAGAACAACTTGAGCCGATTAGCTATAATTGCAAGGTGGATTGATGGTGAACGTGGAGTCAGAGAAATGCGTCATCTCCAGTTTAAGGATAAAGTTAGTGTTATATTTAATTCCGCTGGTTTTAGCTACTCTATTTAGCTTTTTTGTTAATTCTGAACAAGTTTCAGTTCCTTACATTACATTTATACTGCATGGTTCAGATGTGAAGCATCTGTCATGAACAATGATTTTCCAGTCACACAAAACAGGTTAATCTTAATGTTTTCCACATGATCATTTATAACTGTCTCTCTATAAATATCTAAAATGTTCAGGTTTTGAACATAACTGCTAAATGTGTAGATATGAAATATATACAAAAGGTAGGATGTAATACCAAAACACTGTTGCAATAAATAAAACATTCTGAAACAAAATCCTTATAGGCTATTATAATTACACAATAGAGACGGCCACATAAAACTATAAAGTGAAACCACTGTCTAGACATAGCCTACTAATTAAAAATGTCACATGAGATCCCCTTTGTCATTTTAACACATGTTACATAAAATGAGTCTCAAATCCAGAGTGCCTAATTTTGTTTGGAAAAAAAGCACCCTTCATGTGCTTAGGTTGGAGTCCTGTACTGGCAATAAAAGTCACTATACATGACGTTGAATTGTTATTTTTTGTGGTTTAAAATAACCTCAAGAGTATTTTGTGGAATTTGGTTTTCTGAGGGAAAGGCATCATGTACTGTAAATGCAAGGCACCATTTCAATACAAAGATTTATAGGGTCGTCTTTTCAGGATCTTGTGTCTAAACTAATTAAAACTTAATTAAATAAATGATTTCTCTCTTCCCAATAATTCTTCAATTCCCCTTCTATAATTTTCATTTCCCAAGAAATGTTGATTCGCTCAAAACAATTAGGGGAATTTTCATAGTGCCACAGATGGGACATTTCTACAGTTTGTTGGATTTTATGTCCCCATGAAACAACACTTCATATTTTACATAAAGTCCGGAGGATTTTACTATGAGGCACTGAAAGGGGACGGGAGTCCCAAACAACCCAATCGCAAGAGTTACAAATGGGTGTAATAATCCGAGTGAAAGTAAAGTGAAATTAGTTTTTTCTTTGGACAAAGGTGATAAGGTGATCTGCCAACACCCTTTTGTCAAATCCATTATCAAGTAAAAGCAAGCTGAACCTATCCGATCAAGCAGCTCGTCAACTTGAGGCATTGGATAAGCATCGAATTTCGATACAGCGTTCACCTTTCTGTAATCGACGCAGAAATGGACAGAGCCGGCCATTTTGGGAACCAAAACTATCGGGCTCGTCCAATTACTGTACGATTCCTCTATTACGCCCAACCCCAGCATGGCCTTTAATTCTTCCTGCATCACTTTTTTCTTGGGCTCAGGTAAACGATAGGGTCGGCTGCGGACCATCTGCGGGGTCGGACCGTTTCGATATGGTGTTATACGAGGTTCGCGCGACCAGGCAGGGGCGAGAACACATCTGCAAAGTCTGTCTGGGACCAGAGCAAGCGGATTGACTGGGATAGCCACTTCTGGTCCGAGAACATCCTCTCCCGAAACCACAGACGCTAGCTCGACCAAAATCCCCTCATTCCAGCGTTCTAGTAGCCTGGCTAACGTCAGACCTCGTCTCATTGAAACGTCGTCTGGGAACCATATGTTAATTTTCTCGTATTTGAGGCGTGGTTTACGAATGCCCAGAGCCGTTTATTGGGCGCTACGAATGTCTATCAAATGCGCCTGTACGTAGCTCATAGCCAATCGTTTCAATTATACCAGATGACGAATGTAGAGCGGCAGAAATTTGACGAGGAAGAAGACGAAATAAACTTGCGTTCTAAACTACTTAGAACACTATCTAAGACTGCATCGAAAGGTAACTTCGCGTCTGCTGCCATGTTGGATCCATAGATATAAACAAACTGCTTCGGTGTGTCGCATAAATGTCGTCATCGTCTTGCTGCTCCCTCCCCGTTCTGTGATTGGATCTCTTTTTGAGGGGAAAATCTGGTCCATGGTGTCCAGGCTGCCTAGCAGCGTGAATAAAATCGCACTGCGCTCAAGGCAGCATGGGGAAACCCAGGCTAGCGTTCTAGCAGGTGGAGCTGATAAATCTGACATGCCCCGGCCCGCACTCTCCCGGTGTAAATTGACGCTCTTGTGTACCCGTTGTACAGTCGACTTTGTTTGTTTGCACTGTAAATATGTCATGTAACAGGTTGGACAAATGCCATAGACTGTAAATGTAAATTTTGAAATATTTGGTCAGGATTGTTCGGTTATAGGCTACTAGCCTGAGTTTGACTACTAGTGTGTTTTTGTGATAGACAGGCATTTTCTTCCTCTGACAAGACTAAAGAATAATTGAATATTAAAGATATTTTCAACAAACCCGCTCAGTTCAAAATAATAAAAAAAAACGGAGAAATGACCCAGATAGTGTGATAGTTTTCAAGAAAACTGACCTATGAATGATTTTAAATTATGTTAAAGTCACCATTAAATTAAAATGGACTATTCTTATTAGTATTTATTATAAATGGTGTTTCGTGCACATCATTTAAAAAAAAAAATGTATGTGCCCTCATAATCTTTCATTAAAATAACTTCCCCCTCCCTCTTGCAGCAACATCTCTTCTGTTCTCTGATGACGTGTGTATTGGCGCGAGGGCGGGATCAACCTGTCACTCACATGAGATCGACCAATAGCAAACCACAACCATCCAATCAAATCCTAATGGACAAACCCAAGCCCCGCCCTACATTTTTTTCTTTTTCGAGAAGCCATTTCACTTAGATATCCATTACAATGGCGAAAAAAAGACTATCACAACTTTAGCTTCAATATAAAAACTGCATCATTTATGGCTTATTTTTCTCAAAGATATGATTTATTTACTGATTCATATTATCATTTGGACAGACTGGCTTGTAGGAGTCATGAGGTGAGCCAGTGAGAGACCAGATGGTTAAACCTGGAACAATGTGATCAGCTTGAGATTCTGAAAATACTCCCCTTCCTGGAATTTGTTTTTATTTTATAACAAAAACTCCCTGTGCGGTTCTGCTCCTATTTCAAAACATTAACCGATGGTCAAAAGGTTATTTTTTTTTATTTTTTTATTTTTTTTTTTGTGTGTGAATCTATCACTGTTTGTATTGTTACCACCAGTGTTTATTCAAAGAGACAGATCCTGACTGAACCATGAAGGTTAGATGTCTTCCAAATGTGCTTGCGCGTTTGTGCATATGGACATATGATTTCAAATGCTAAAAAATATATAATTATATATAAAGTACATATTTAAAGGATATACATAAGTCACGCATAAAAAATAAATGTATGTACAACATTATCGAGCATTATAAATCTAAAGGCTTAAAAGTCACATATAGGAAGATATTTAGCTCTAGGTGGGCATGTTTCAGTGCAATAATAAAAATAAGAATCATAAAATAATACTTAATGTGCAGCAAATTGTAAGATTGCCATAACAATAATAAAGAAACACAATGTCCCTTGTATAATATGATAAATTGTAATTTGCTTGAATATTGACATGAAATACATTAGAAGCCAGTTCACATCTGTGACTCTTTTGTCATGTTGTCATGTCCCTCTCAATATTTAATTCGTTAAGCCATTAAAAATTAAAGAGAACACTGTTTCTTTGTGTAAATCTTTGCGTGCAAGCAAAACCTTCATGCTGTTAATGGCATGGAAAACAAGCCAATCATTAAATGTCTGCAAGTAAAATTGCATTGCTGCAGAAAAATATTAGAATGAATATGTAAAAAAAAAAAAAAGGTTAAAGAATATAGTTTACATTTCTTTAATTTTCATAACATTCACAGTTCTATATTTACAAATCTTTTTGTCTACAGACTAATGTGCTCCTTTTTTATTCCGAACACAAAAGCTCCCAAACTTACTTTATTACTTAGTTGTCCAAATAATGAGTTAAAAATATAAGGTGAATAATCTTGTTCCCGTATTTGCTGCATATTTGAGGACTGTAAATAGTCCATATTTATTTTGCAGGCCCACATTTAAAAAATAACGACTCTTTAATATTTGTTTTTAAAGAAAGCACAGCATGTTTTCACTAAACAATAGTCAGCAGCCAAAAGCAATGAAGTCAGTCCATAGTGACCTTGTGTTGCTCACCGCACCCATATTCAAGCCCTGTTACTGATAATAACTTTATGAAATGAATACAATCACACCCCGAAATTCCTGTTTCCCTTTATGAAAGCAAATCAACAGGCCACTCGCTCTACACATTTTGAGGAACAAGTGCTTGAAAAAATACAAATGACAAAGAAGCATGCATAATTATAAAAGTGAGCCCGTGCGAACACGAATACAAGACATAATAATAGATAAAGTCATGCAATCTCACAAATATATCCTCCTGGGACCCAAGAATAGACTTTTGTCCACTGTAGTGGACATTATATTTTAGTGAATTTATCTGACATCATACATGTCACATGACACAACCTGGGTGTCCTGTAAAGAGCACATTCAGGGCTTTTCAGAGATACCAAATGTTCGGAGGTTTCACCATGAAAACAACTTCTCCTTGGTCTTTAAAAATGTCTGACATTAATTCAGTGATCAAATGTAGCATTCTTATGGAAATATGATAATATATTGTAATTATAATTTAAATTGGACTACTTTTCAAATTGTATTTCATAAAACAACATCTCAGGAAAATGTTATGGGGTTTCAAATAAAAAAAAATACTTTCTGTTACAGAACAGGGCATTGATTTCATAATGTCCACTGTAAAGGACGTCTTTAAATCGTCTTTATCAGGCATTTTAGGAGACACAACAAGTGAATATGGAAATAAATTATACATCAATATTCCTATGAAATATTAGATATTATTATTAAAATGTTGCCAATTATTACTCCAATTATTACACTTCTTTTTTCATTAAATGTTTGCTCCAAGAACACTTTAATGTGCAAATTAGATACAGTGTATAGATACATTGCATTGAATGGGAATATTAATTTACGGCCATTTTACCCACATATTGCATAAAGTAAAATGGTGTATCAATTCATTCCGTTATTTCTTTCATAACATAGTTGAGAATAATCTTTATACAAATTTAGGTTGAAAAAATCCTGAAACCCCAAAATGTATTGGTGATTGAAAAAAAATCCCATTGTTTTTGCCTATACATATAATTTCTTGTCATTTTATTTTTTAAACAACTTAGTCCTGGCGTCCACTACAGAGGACATAGCATAACGTATGAATAAAATATTATTTGTCAAAAATGTTTTTTTTTTTTTACCATTTGTTTATTGTGCTCCAGAGCCGATCAGCCCTATACGCACACTACGCAAAGTGCGTAGGGCCCCGCAAATTACTCAAGGCCCCGCCTCCCCCTCGTGTCAAAGCGCGTCAATCAATGTTTACTATATCGATGAGAAAATGAAGCGGAATTATCTTTCTGGTCACGAAAAGAGAGAGAAAAAAACAACATAAGAGTTCATTGCAGGAACAGTTATCAGGTAGACTTGTGACTCTCCTCTCAAAGTTTGATGTCAGCAAAGAACAGTAGGCTAAAGTTAAGTTGATGTGAGTTGATTTATTATGTTTAATAAACGACAAAGGACAACGGTGTTTGTTTATAAACTGCAGCTCGGAAAAGATAACCGCGTCGCGCGTTAACATGCGATCATATCATATGCACGTGCATGAAATGAAACGCGCACTTTCCAGCAGAAACATCTGTTGTGAGTCAGGACCAGTACAATACGGGCGTGATGGCACTCCTCATTATAGTTTTAAAACAAGACGATGATTATCTAGTCGCTCAGTCAAGGTTTAGTTACAACTCTGCCCAAATGCAATATGGAAAGCAATGTATTGACATTGACTATTGATAGGCTCCATTGAATTTAAAATGTTGATTGGCTGGAGATTCTGGTCAATATGGATGCACATCCCTCAGTAAATAATAACCATCAAGAATCAAGAGTATCAAGAATTACTTTTATCATTTAAAACACAGTGACATGCTATGGCGCCATTTTAGCTTTTATTCATTCACAGGATAATTATGCATTTTTGATATCAATAATTAAATTTTGTACTATTTAAAATGTGAATTCTTGATATTAAGAAAGAACTTTTTACTTGTAACAATGTCTTCTGATATCAGGAATTACATTTTCACTACAACTAGTTAAAGGAGGGATTGTAGTGGGAACACTGGGGTGTCAGGTGTGACTGTGTGGCAATGACAAATGGTTCATGGCTCACGGGTCAGGTATGAGGGCCCCTAAACAGAATTTTGCTTAGGGCCCCAGGGAGGTCAGGATCGGCTCTGTTGTGCTCTAAACAGTGTGATGACATGGAAAAAAACTAAATTCAAAAAACTTATTTTTTCTGGGTCTCAGGAGGATATCATGTCTAATGACAGGAATTTGTAGTTTCTCAGTAAACAAACACCGTGCAGGAAATTCCTGTCAAATCACCCTATAGTGCTTATTGTTTCAAAGCAGCTTTACAGTATCAACAGGAAAATAATGCAACAAAGTTTGTTTCGGCTGTACAGCAGATCTAGAAGAAAGTCAAAAGTCATTGTCCAGCTTAAAGGGCACCTATTATGCAAAATTCACTTTTACATGGTGTTTGAACATAAATGTGTGTTGGCAGTGTGTGAGCAAAACCACCCTAGAATGATAAAAATCCACCCAGTAGTTTTTTTACTATCTCAATAAATCACAAGCACTGTCTCAGAACGCCCTGTTCTAGATTTCCCTCACTGTGACGTAGAAATGCGCTAAGCCCCACCGACGCGGTTTGATTGACAGTCTGGTTTTGGCATAGACCCCGCCCTCGGTGATCTGCATCCTCCATTGTTTCAACGACAGCCGGTGTGTAATGTCTCATAAGAAGTGTAACTTAGGTGTTCTGTTGTGGAATTTAAGAATGGACATAGTAGTCTTCACTGACATCAGAGCCACAGAAAACGCAGCGGATGGATTTTATTTATGAAGAAACGGCGCCACTTAAACTTCCTTCATTTTCTGACTGACTGTTTAGTGAACGAGGGTCAAAGTTAATCAAGTGTGGATCATTGCCTACAGTTCGCGATTCAACGTCACCTCCAGAAGTAAGTGTATTTTATGATTTTTGAGCAAATAGTAATTTCAATCGATGTCAGCCAGTTCAACAACAAATGCGTCTAAAGCTATTTATTGTCGTCGACTCGTCGTCATAGAGGTCTCAACAAACAACGTCAGACAGTTTTAGGCTATCATTTTTGCAGCAATTACAAATGTAAATAAATTAAGGTCTGCTCTATCTCCATAGACAGTATATAAACGTCTATCTCCCTCCCCTTAAGAAAAAAATAAATAAATCGTTTGTACTTAGCAAACGTTATCACAGTATTTGTGTGTGTGTGCGTGTATGTGTGTAGTTTCAAAAAATTGCGCGAACGTTATCACAGTTCGTGTGTGTGTGTGTGTGTGTGTGTGTGTGTGTGTGTGTTGCACATCCATAATTGCAAAGGGGACGCGATTAAAACTTTGTAAGTACATAAATGTATCAAATAACCATTCCGAGACGTTTAGTCCATTCTCATTCGTGTCTCTTCATCATCTGGGTCCAGCAGCAGGGCGGGGATATGCAGCTCATTAACATTTAAGGTGGTACACTCCAAAACAGCTCTTTTTAAAACAGGCCCCAAAAATGACATTTTCAAATGGTTATAATAAATTAACTGTGGGGTATTTTGTGCTGAAACTTCACAAATGCATTCTGGGGACACCCAAGACCAATATTACATCTTGTAAAAAGTGGCATAATAGGTGCCCTTTAAGTAAGTTCAGTGATGGTTCATTTCTGTTGTAAAAAATCTATACAGCCGGAGAAAAGTGATGTCACCGGCCAGCTCAGTTCAGTTCTCATATAATGGTGTCAAATGCAGTCAGATCAATAATATTGTTGAATATTTAGTGTTCCCAACTGTGAACAATATGACCGTTTCTCAGATGTTACATCTAGAAAAGAATTTCTGGTGTGGCTCTCATTTCATAACATACTGTAAAGACACGCTATAGTTCATGAAAGAAGTGTTGAACCAGTTACATTAAGGCATTTAGTGCACAATTCAGAGTGATTTTAAGTGCTTTTGTTTCATACAGTGGGATCCAAAAGTGCACAAGAGTGCTGTATTTTAATCGCAGCTCTGCTGATGGAAAACAGCACAACTGCGAGAGTGAAATTGCTTTTATACAAAAAGTTCCAAATGAAATCCCAGCAAAACTGTTGCACGTCTCAAAGCAACACACAGTAGCTGTTTCGTTCCTGAATGTATCAGCGTTGTGGAATAATCAGTTGAGTGAATAATTCAATGACTCACTCACAAACACAGTCAGTGTTATGTGTCAAAAATCGCATACTGAGTAGGTACGTTTAAATTTGCTTGGTGACCTTTAAAAAAGTATGTTGTATATGAACATGGCCAGAATTCAGACATATTGTACTCGCTGTGTTGTTACTGTCACATGACCTACCAGCGTCAGTTGTGTCGCTTCACTGCCATTCATAAACTCTCTCCCTTGGCCTCATGAATCTCACCAGAAGTAGTAGGTCAGTGCTATTTTTCAATCAGTGTTTTCGAACAAATCGGTTGAATGAATGATTCAATGACTCACTTAAGTTATTAAATTCTAAAATGTCACTTTAGAACTAGTAATGAAGGAACATTGAGTCGTTTCATTGAAGCTTATTGTATTATGTGCGTTACCTGCATCTAGCTGATATTCTTCAGGTCAATATTCATAATCACAAAATCCCTTTGAATGTCTGCTGAGGAAATCTTTGTCTTTGACCATTTAACAGTTAATGGGATTTCCAATGACAGCTATAGCCAATGCATTTTTAACTAGTTTCAAATTGTTTAAAACTTTAAGTCCCTTTCAATATAAAGGTGAAATCACAATAACAAATTTCTCAATACCAAATACTGCATATTATTTAAATAAAATTGCATTTATTTGAAAAATATTATTTAAATAAACACTATCAGCCATTATGAAAGTATAAGAAGTTTGTACAATAGGAAATAAATACAAGCAAACAGTTCAGTCAAAAGTACAAAAGCAACATTAGTACAGGACTTCAGTTAAATATAAAGTTATGAAAAAGTAGGGCTAATAGATTAATAAGACCAAAGATTGCCTGCTTGATATACCCAAAAAATAATACCCCATGCTTAACCCCTTAACTGTTCCCACGGTCACGGCATTTTTGTGCCGTGACCGTGGAGGCGGGGACATGTGTGACGTAGCCATGGGCTCTTACTAGACCATCTCATTCTAGCGTTTAATGGACCACTTGCACTAAGTTTCGTGACGCACTTCCGCTTGGAATCGGGATAACAGCTGCATTTCTACTGCTGAGGGAACGTGCATTTTCATCCAGTGCTTCTCCTTTACTTGTTCCACCATGCGGTTCTTATGCATGTTGCGCACATGCCTCTTTAACGCAGCATACAGCGTTGTTTTACACTTTGCTAGTTGATGGATAAAGTATTCTTAAAGTGCATTCTAAAAATCGGAATAATTCGTAATGAATAATTAATTATTCATGGTATTTTGAAGTGCCCACGATAACAATACCGTGCATGTTCATTATCGTGATACATCGTATTAACATATATTTGCACGTCTAATTTATACTATATCTTTATACCACTAAATTGGCGAATGTTTTAAAAAGTGACTTGTGACCTAAGAATAGTGCAGCGTCTGAAATATTCCTTCATTTGACTTCATAATGGGTTTTTTTCACAGAAAAATTTCTGAATCCTGAAACTGTCCGAGCATTTCCAGGTTCTGAAGACAAAAGCCCAAATTTGCATTGCAGTCTCAGACTTTGGACCCCACCGTATACACTCAACAGAGATGGCAAGCGTGTAATCTCTTTCACTTCAGTGTTTACTTCCCTATAAACCTCACTTGATTAGGCCATAGTCTACACCAGACAACCACTGACACCTGGCAACGTGTTACTGATGGTTTTAATCAGCTTAAGTCCGAAATGCTGGAGGACGGAAGCACTGACATTTATATAACTACTTTGACCTTAAAGTGAGCAGAGATTGAAGGCACTAGTGACTAATGCGGCCATAAACCAGTCCTGGGCTCTGAGCTTGAAAGCATTATTAAAAGCAGACTTAGGAAAAAGGTCATATTCATTCACAGTTTTAGTGTAATCACGTTCATGGGAAATACATTTGTAATTTCCATACATGTCAGCCATCATGGCTGGGATGAGGAGGAGGCATTCTGATTGAGTCGGCTGGCATGGGCTTCTCTTGTCCCCATGTTCCCATACATAAGTGGCATGATGGGAATCAACAGGACAAGAGAGATAAAAGGGGACATCAGTGGGCACAGAGTGTCGGACACTTAATGGAGCCGTTGATGATTGTTGCACATCACGTCTGAATCTTGTTTTTTGGTGACATACGTTAGTCAGTCCATCAGCAATGTTTTGTATTCCTCCTCTGAAACAAAAAAGAAAATGATTTAAAACAGTGCTAGGGTGTTGTAGCAGGTTGCCAGGGTGTTGCTATGGAGTTTCTAACCCAGCTAACAGGAAATCTTCTCAGAACTTTGGCTAACATAACATTGTGGCAAGGTTCTCTCCAGTAATGTTAATAGAATGTTTGTTTAGAGTTTTCTGGGCCCGTTGCACCTGCTGGACGTAAAAA
Source organism: Leuciscus leuciscus (assembly GCF_965113295.1). Taxonomy (NCBI): domain Eukaryota; kingdom Metazoa; phylum Chordata; class Actinopteri; order Cypriniformes; family Leuciscidae; genus Leuciscus; species Leuciscus leuciscus. The sequence goes on along the minus strand of NC_138724.1, from coordinate 16,076,002 downwards.
GTTGGACGCATAGTTGAGATGCCATTCATGATTTTTACAAACTTAAATTTGCTAATGCTAAAAAAAATGAATTTGCTCATCATAAATGAAGCTACTACACCATCTGATTTCAAATGAGTCAGATTACCTAACGAGTCAGCGTTTATCCAAAGTCTCCCTGTACATTATTACAACGTATGTAAATTGTTATTTATGTAACGTCCTAAACATGTAAAAGGTTATTTATAAGTCTGCTTATTAAAAGTGTGGGGATATGTTGTTTGAAGTCATATTCAAATCGAATTTCTTGAAATCCGTTTCAGTCTGATCGTATTTCGCGCGGTTTATGTGACTTTCTTAAGCTACGTAAAACATAAATGCCAGAAGTTGTTATAGAAAACATGCTGAAAATCGCTGCAGAAACAAGGTTGGGTTTTTGGAAAGTACCGGACGAGCAGAAAACGACAATATAACGGAGACATGTTGTGAAACCGGCGGAGACGACAGCACAGAATAAAGCAAACGCAAACCAGCCTCCTACCGTTCAGCCGTAGTGCAGCGGCTTCACAATGTCATGGTGTAAATGAGACAACATCTGTATTATTTACATATGTACATATAACATTATGCACATCTGTATTACAACGTTGTTATATCGCATATCATGTGTAAATGAACCCATCATCAACATTACAGTTCATGTCTGCAGTTACAATTAACTCACAATTGATTCAGAGAGATGAAACTAACCTTTTCCGAACAAGTCATGACTTCTCACTTTACACTTACCTTTGACTAGGTGTAAGATTTAGAATAATCAGTTGCGTGAATAATTCAATGACTCACTCACAAAGACAGTGTGTCCAAGATCGCATATTGAATACTACATTTGAATTTACTTTGTGACCGTTAAAAAGTATGTTGCATATGGTATAAATATGCAGTAATAATTCATTCAGACATATACTAATCTTTTCTGAACAAGTCATGACTTTTCACTTTACACCTACCTTTGACTAGGTGTAAGATTAAGTCTCAGACGTGCAGTGCCTAGATGGTGCAACAGATATAATTTCTATTCTATGCAGGACTTAAAGCTGCCGTCGGCAACATTTTTTTGATCATATTCAGTGTAATCGACACTATAATCCGACAGAACAACATAAATAAGGTGGTTTTAGAAAAAAACCCGAGCTTCTAACTCCACCTGGAGCGTGTTATTTGTTTTGCAAAAATCCAGCGCTCCCGCTTCATCAGGTCCAATCAGCGCAGGGGGGGTGTGATATCTGACTGTCAATCACAGGTCGTGCACACGCCACAGATCCCCCCTCACTCGCGCACGTTAATATCACATGCACACGCCACGCCTGAAGTTCGCCTGGAGATTGCATGAAGCGTGATGGCGGAGAGAAAATCTACTAACAAGCTTCCAATTCCTCGGTTATTGCTATCTATGGATAGATTAGCCAGGGCAGCCTACCTCCGAGTCCATGGTGTTGATAGATGCTGAAGAGACGGACGCGTTCACAGAAAATCAGGTACACACGCACAGTGACGCACTGACGAGCACGACCTCGATGGTAGGGTGCTCGCTGGTAGTGGGGAGGGGCATGAGAGTTGTAAACATTCAAAATTTTGGCTAATCGACCCAATCTGCCAGACTTGCCGACGGCAGCTTTAAGTCGCATTTTACATCCAGCCTAGTCTTACAACCGGGTGTATGTCCAGCTGGTGCAACTGGCCCCTGGTCTTTAATAATGTTCTTAAAACATTAGCACAAAAACGCTAGCACAAAAACTATATATATATATATAAATATAGCACAATAATATAATATTCTTTAATAAAAGAATAAAAAGATAAAGCATACTTAGTTTGTGACGTGCAGCCTCGTTCAGTCCAAGCGCAGTATGGATCACGGGAAAGAACACATTCCTCACAGGAAGCATTGTAGTCTTGACATCTCTGCAGGTCTAACACCGACAGCTGCCCAGGATATCCTACAAACAGCTTCTTCTGCAGATAAAAACAACAGCAGTGAAAATTTGCAGCAACTAGGAGTATTCGTACGAGGTACATTCTCTTCTCTCTTTTTATTAAATCTGTTTTTACTCCCAAAAAAGCTATTAAAGGGTCTCTGGACAAACGAACCTGAACAGAATCAAGTTTCATTGATTGTATGGGTGCTGAGCCATCGCACAGATGCGTTTCAGAGATGATAAAAGCTTCGGAGCCATCCTCCAGGATCTTGAAGATGTCGCCATTATCTAAGAGCAAAGACAATGAATGGGAGTAAGGCCGTCACACATCTGGTGCTGTGTGTAGCACCAGCTCTGCATATCCTTCTAAAGGATCCCATGCTTACAAAAGAGTGGCTGAAGTTTATAAAAGTTTCAACATGGGTTGTTGAAACATCAACAAACCAGTAGCTTGTGCAACAAAGTGCTACATTTCATTTCAAAGTCAAAAGGAGGGTTTCAATTGGAGACCTAAAGGCACAGCAGGAACACAGGGGGGGTTGGGATTTTAGGGGTCAGAAATGTTTTTCTTGTGCAAAGAACTTGACACTGTTTTCAGCAGATTTCAGGGATTGAAAAAAATGATGAAATGACCCATATGACCCCTTTAGGAAAACAACAAGACCAAAGCCGGTAATGAGGGAAGGGCTTTTTATATCAAGTGTTTTGTTATTTTCTCTGGTATGAAGGAAGTCACGAAGCAAACATCAATATACAGAGATCTTGAACCAGTTTACCACATCCATGTACCTGTTGCAAGCAGCAGCACATTGTGCATGTTTTCATCCGAAGCTTGGACTCGGTCAACAGCTATCTTGGTAAAGTTCTTATTACTTGTAAAGAAAGGTGTGTCTTGTTGAATGGGATGAATCCAGTCCTTCATCTCCGGATAGTCTTTAATTATGTGGAGGGTGGAATGTGGAATGGAATTGCTGTTTTCCACACACTGGAAAAGATGGGAGTTATATAATGTCATTTCAGTTAGCATTGTTTAAGGTTTGAGGTTATAACCATGTCATTGTTACCAAGACAAAGGCCATGGTCAAAATTACTGTGTATTTCCTCAAGTATAAGAGGAGATTTAAAATAGCTATTGTGAGGAAACAATAGCCTTGGCTCACCAACAATGGCTATAGAAATAACCCATAACGATTCACCTTGGGTCAAGAGTAAAATGATTGAGGAAGTTGTTGAGCATAAATAGGTACACAAAAATAAAACTTAGGAAAATGTGAATTAAATAAACATTTGCGGTGAAAAGGCTTCACTTGAATCAAAGGTTACTCAAAAAAAAATTCTAAACAATGTTTTAATGCAAAAAATAGGATGATCCCATTGTGATAGACCCAAGCAGAATGTTTGGTAAATGCTAATATATTTACACATTTATTAATTAAAATGATGATCTATTCCTTTTTATATTACTAAAAATAATTATTTACATTTTTATTATCATTTAATTATTTATTTTATTATTTTTTCCCCAATTAAGCTTTTCTCTTGCGGCCCCCAGGGAGTCTCCGGGGGTCAGTTTGATTTAGAACATTGTCATCTTAGAAATAATACAACAATACGCTGATTTCACGCAGCCGCCATTTTGAAATCGAAAGTGAGGCTCAGGTGGGAAGAACCCCGGAAGTAAAGATAAACAACAATGCCTTGGATTACCAACCTGAAGCTGCTGCCGCGATTTACACTATTGGATGTTAATATTCAATATAGGATATATATATAGTTCATTCCTGCTTCTTTTTTTACATTCTGAATTATATATAAAAAAAATATTTTATTTATAAATGAATTTCACTGTATATAGTCTAACTCTAAAGTATGAAAGAAATGTATGTACATTTTTAGAATTGACACACCATCATTAAACACAACAATACGCCATCGCATTCACGACTCTCCTGTGATTAAAGGCGACACTTCCGGTTTTCTTCCCACCGGAGCCTCGCTTTCGATTTCAAAATAACGGCTGCGTGAAATCAGCGTATACCAGTTGAGCTATTCATCATCTGGAAACAATATGTGGAATATTGTTGACAAGCTCATGGAAAGGTCTTGTGGTGTTTGTGAATACTAGGAAACTGAAAATAAAGACTTCCCTACACATTATTTGACCACAGTAGTTAACTTGTAGGTGTTGTAATGCAGTGTAGTGCAAAACCAAAAGAGGGCAGACTAACAGATCATTGAGTTTTTCTATCCAAACAAAACAAAATAATATGATAAAACAAGATGTTTATAAAGATTATTCTGGAATGTTGTTGCTCACCGTTCCTGGTCTTGGGCTGGGAATGGCCCTAGTATAACCTTTGAAGGAAGATTTCTCAAAAACATAATCAAGATCCTTCAAGTAGTAAATGCAGACAGCAGTAGAGTTCCTGTGCAAATGTTAAAAGAACAGATTGTTAACACACACACACACACACACACACACACACACATATACATATGATGGCTTTTTAGTTCGGGTACAATCTGCGATCTCTGGGCCAGTTTGTTTTCTGGCTTCCATGGCTTCAACTTGCTGTGTTTTCCGCCAACTGGCAACACGGGTTGTCGAAGTATTATTGGGTAAATTGGCAGTGGGCGGAGTCACATAGACCAAAACAAAAACAGACATTCCAACATGAAACACACATTTTAAAGTAGAATAACTGGCTGTTGCATTGTTTTTTCAGAGAAATTAGTTGGTGAACTTAGCATGTTTCCTAAATATCCGCTAACATATAGTATTTTTATGCTTTAGTACAGTCGTCATTTGCAGTGCTTCATGGGAGTAGGTGGAGCTAAAGAATTCTTTTGGTGTTTTTTCTTTTTCATTGACAGCCAATCAGAATCCTTCCTGCTTTCAAGAGCTACAGCATTTAAAGTGGCAAGCGACAAAACTACAGCGAGCGCGTCGAAAAAACTTAGCGTTATCGTTCGTTGGTGTGTGGATGCGAATATAATTTCCTCTTAGTTCAGCCTTCCGATTGGAACAATGACTGATGAGCTTAATAAACAAGCGACAATTGACTTTTTGTGTTTGTACTGATCACTTTGAGACTGTGGCCCGGTTTACACATGGTATTAAGAAGTGTTTTGGTCGATCGGATCACAAGTAGACGAAGAAAACACATCCCGTTTACACCTGGTATTATAATCTGTCTCTTTTGTCCAGTTTCAACCACTTATATCCTTATTTCTTCAAGGGGAGGGTAAATGTATGGGCTTTTTCTGATCTTTCGATCTAATGGACGAAGTAAGCTCACGCAATTTACATATCAAAGTGCCCGAAGACGACAGAAAAACATACGGAGAGCAGCAGCTTTTATTTCTGCTCTGAGAGCCGCAAGACGACGCAGAACGCGGTGAGTGTGTGTTAGAAATCAGGAATGGTGAGAGAACATTGTGCTTGGTACGTTTTCCTCTTCAAACCAAACTTGGCTCTCCAGTCAAAGTTGTAATCCTGTCTCACTAGCGAGCTTCCCATTATGTTTACGCATTAGATCAGTAGGTGGAGAGTAGATGGTCTTTTGTAGCTGTTCGAACGCATTCGACCACATGAGCGTTTACACTATCCGGTCGAATGCGTTTTCGACTACCTCTGGAAGTGGTTGAAAGTGGACAAGCTCAAAACATTTTAGACCCTGTTTACACCTGTATTTAGCGTCGTCCACTTGAGATCCGATCGACCAAAACGCATCTTAATACAAGGTGTAAACAGGGCCTGTGTGTTGACTCAGTTCTCTTTACTGCCATGATTATATATGGGTAGGGATGGAGACAGTACATTGGGTACTTGTTAGTAGCTATATTTCTGTCATGACAACTCTCGAAGAGATTGGCGTGGTAATGGATGTGGCAATGTTAATGTATTTGGTCTTGGCGGAATAGATCTGCTACGCTTCTGCTGCTGTAGAGCAAGTACCGAGACTTGCTACTTCCAATACCTTCACAGACATGCAGCTGCTCTACATATAACATACAGGTGGAGCTGGGGAAGGTGCAGGGTTTCTGAAGTGCCAAAACAATGCCAAGTATTTGAATGTTGAGAAAGCAAGCTCATTGGTTCCACAGCAACCAATCAGCTGTGCTATGTAGATAATGATGTGATCGCTAACAACTGAGTTAAGGACCTATCAGCCAGCGCCATCTAGAGTTTCATGACAGAACTTTGAACTTTTTATCTTCATTATGAGATGAAAGTAGTAAAAAAAAAAAAAAGAAAAAAAAAACTCTCCATTGATAAAGATGCTATTTTATTGCTCTTCTCGAAACCTTCTTAACAAGAAGTAACAGAGTAAATCCTATTTAAATATCAGAAGATAATGCAGTCTTTACCAGCTGCTGGAGAAGAGCGCATACACTCGCGACTTCTTCCAGTCCTCAGCATGCTGGATGAAAACATCCTGTAGCCGGTTGAAGTACAACGACTCACTAGGAATCCCACACACGAGGCGTGCCTTCAGGAAGGAGGTCCAGATATTCTGGAGGTACAGCTTGGGACCGCCCTCATCAACCTATGAGAGATTGTTTATTTTCACAGGTATATTTTCACAAATATTCAGCTGAATTTCAAGCCCAGATATCAAGCATGTCTATCCACATGCCATGAAAGCTTTGTTTCTCTTCAGAACGTTCTCAGATCTTCCCTAATGTTCTAGCAAGGTTCTCTCAAGGTTATGAACAAACATTCTTCCAGTAACATTAATAGAATGTTTAAGTGTTCCGGTCTTTGAAAATATTCTCAAAACGTTAGCACAAAAACATTGTTTATGGAAATATTCTTCTAAAACGTTTTATTAGGAATTTTCCCTAAACGACAGCCTACTACTTGTTTCAGAATTGACAAAGAACATTCAAAAGTAACGTTCCCATAATGTTTGCAAAATGAGTTCCCTTAACATCCGCATAACCAAGAAAAAAACTTTTTTTAAAAACTTAAAATACAAGATGGTTTATGAAAATAATGTTTTCACAAGATAATGTGAACGTTAGCAAACTGTTCTTAGAGCATATTTTTTATTGGTTGAGCAACTTCTGCAGCTCATGCTTTGTTTCCAGAATCTGATATATGTCCAACCGTCTTGTTTCCAGCTGATGTTTACTAAAAACTTTGCTGAAGTGCTGAAAGAAGAGTGATGACTGCATTGCTGGGCTGACATTGTCAAGTTGGACGCCAGGGAGGCTAGGAGTGCTGAAATGCAATCTGGCTTTGTAAGACATCTCTTTACCACCTCCACAATAATCATGGCAACCAATCTCTGACAAGCAAATGCCTTTATAAGTTAAGGCCATTCATCTTTCCTTGAAATGAGTAGGATGATAAAATTGCTTTTGAAGGTCACTTTTCCACAATAATTGTTCTCTCAGACATGTAGGAAGCCTCACAAAGAACAGACACATCTTTCATATCCAAGTGAGAAACCTACCTTACAAACTCTGGCAACTCTAGATATCCAAGGATCAGCTTCTGGGCTCGTGTCCGAGTTTTTTTCACGAAATAAGACGTATATCTTCTCATTCAAGGAGTCATTTTTGCGCTCGGCCAGAAAACTGGAGATAAAAGTGGGTTCTGTGGGGGAGTCCGAATAAGTCATGAATTATTTCTTTATTCATTCCACTTTTTACTAATTTCAATGAACCTCAACTTTAGCTTCAAGTGTGAAACAGTGACTAGGGAGTATTTTGACAGCTGAAGCTTGGGAGTAAAAAATGCTGCGCTGTATGCAGACTCAATCTAAGCAAATGAGGACCTTTCTGTTGCTGAGCAAACTCTTGTCAGCAAAACTAGTGTATAGGCTACTTAAGTGCAGTCTTTAAATTACATTAGAAGCAGAGTAAGATCTACGAGTTCACTTAGACTAATCTGTCCTAAGTTCCTTAAATCTGAAATAACCTTTCTTTGTGGACTTTGTGTCCTCAATTAGAAAAACAGTTCAAACAGTTCATACATAAAATACGAGTTTGCCTAAAAATGCTAACATTTAAATTTTTAGTGAAAATGTGTGATTCCACCAACCTGAGACCCACTGGTCATGCATCCATACGCTGTTTCGATTTCCAACTTTTCTTCGAAACTGCAGAAGGGTTCCATCACTGTAAAGAGGAGCTGCTGCATAGAGGTCTCCATCTGCACATTTAAATGGCAACATTCATTACGAAAGAGCTGAATCACTTTCTCGGATCTGTCTATCTGCTTAATGAAAGCCTATTCTAGATAAGCATGTACAATCCTCCAGCTCATTCACAAAGCCTGCAGATCAAAATATTAAGTGGCTTGTGCTCCGCACTTACCTGCCATCAGAGACAGCGAGTTCTGTGTACATGTGTGAGGTGAGATCCCTGTGCCGTCTAAAACCTCAGTGGAATGATTGCTTTCTGTGGGACACTTTGAAAGGAGACAATTAAAATTAAAGTTGAGATGTCAAGAATTTCTGTAAGTCCTCACATAATATTTTATATCAAGAATTCACATTTTTGTAATAGTAATAACTGATATAAAAAAATAGCCATTTTAACAAGTAAAAATTATAATCTTGATATCAGGAATTATTTTAACTAGTGAAAATTTGAATGTTGATATCAAAAATGATTTTTTCTGGGAATTAAAAGTCAAATTGGCGTTTGAACTAGTAATACATTGGTTCTCAATCACATATTTGAGTGTTTAAATGTGAATGTCACACAGAAATTACTTCATATTAATAGTTTTTCACTAAAGTTTATTTTATTTGCGGTAAAATTAACGACAAGCTGAAACCAGACATATGCACAGCCAGTAAAGCTGACAAAAATTACAGAGTCCAAGCTTATATAAAAAAAAAAATTTCTGTCTTTAATTAGTTTTGAGAATGGCACACTTTGATTGGGCGGAGATTTGCTGCGAATGCTCTCTGAGGCGAAAGTTTCGCGCTGAGCAGGAAGAGAGAGAGAGAGAGAGAGAGAGAGAGACATCTTTTTATTAAAATTATCTAGCCGCAGCCAATGCTCCCAATAAATAAAAATGCACTCTACGAAAAGTACATAAAAATACACTGTAAAAGAAGTTGCTGCCTTAAATTAAGTACAATCATCTTGGATGTTTAAGTCATTTCAACTTAAATACGCTCTATGCACGAACGCTGTTGACGTATTTCCGGTAGAATCTCAGCCAGCGTCTTTACTTCTGCTTAGCGCGTTCTAGCGGCAAAACCTTCATAAAATTCAAATATAAAATTTTCTCAGAAACGGAGACAACGATTTTAGAAACCGATTCGCTAGTCGGATTTCGCATGATATGAGAGAATACTCACCCTCAAAGTTGTCGATGTAGCTCAAAATATATCATTTAAAGCCCTTCTCTTTCTTACTCTTAGGTGTGACAGCTAAATGCCTCACAATATTGTTAACATCATTCACGTTAACCACTGGAAGTTCTTGTAAACAACGAGTGTAATTTACCATTATCTCCACCGAACGCAAAAACGGCTTCTGACGCAGCATGTAACAGGGCAGGCTGAGACAAAACGCGGAAGCGATCGTGCATAGAGCCTATACACAGCATTAATGTATAGATGAGAAGTAAACAAAAAAATATATATTTTATTTGTGTTTTTTTTTTTTTTTTTTACAATTACTCTTTGAATTTTTGGGGTCATACTATTTGGGGGGTCACCCCAAAGACAAGGAATGTAAACAGTAAACGAGTAGCTTATGAGGGTTAATCATCCAAGTTGATTGTACTTAAAAAAAAATTAAGGCAGCAACTTTTTCATATTCCGTGAATCTGGTGGAAATTTTACATACACAAATAGAGTTGAGTCAAGATACACATATTTTTTCCACAGTATGGTCTTACTAAAAAAAAAGGAAACAACACGGCAACATTTGACAGAAACTGCGCAGTTCTAAATATATCGCAGAGCTATATGCAAAAATCTAAATTAGTTTCTCACCAGTTTCCAACACTTTGGCTCTTCTCCATTCGTCCCACATACGAATGTGCAGTCTTGAAATCTCTCAATTACCGTGACTACATTTTCACAATAGCTCTGTATATATGGAGGAATATTAGAAAGACTGTTATAAACCACAAAACTCCATTTGTTCTTTTATTTTTCACTTCTTCAAAAGAATTTAAAAACTCACCTTACCACATCTTGGTAAGTTTGGATTCAGAGTGAAGTTCTACAAATAAAAATAAAACATCATCTGAATAAATTCTATAGTTTGCATCTCTATAAACCGTGTTTTATTTTATCATCTCAGTCACAAAATTATTTTTTTATTACATATTTGAGTACTACACTGTTAAAAAAATCTGTAGAAATTACAGTATTATTGGCAGCTACTTGCCAGTAACTTACTGTAGATTTAAATTGATGTCATTTACTGGCAACAGTTTGTTCAAAGTTAAATGAACATTAAACATTAACAAGTCTTTATCTTTACAGAATAAAACTAAAATAACAGCCTCATGCAAAGCATTCTGGGAACCAAAATCTGAAGGAAAATAACAGAAAAAGGTTGATGAAGATTTCTGGTTCCCAGAATGCTTTGCATTAGGTTGTTATTTTATAGTTTTATTCTGTAAAGACAAAGACTTGTTAATGTTTAATGTTCATTTAACTTTGAGCAAACTGTTGCCAGTAAATAACATTGATTTAAATCTACAGTAAGTTACTGGCAAACAGCTGCAAAACTACAGCAAATTTTTTACAGTGTATGACTGCACAATTATTTAACAAATATACAAAGCAACAGGTCACATGAATGTTTTCTCACTAATCAATCACACAATAAACATTTAAATAATGTATTGCAACCATAGCAACAGATTGGGCATGTTGATGGAAATAAATCTTTCATGAACACCTGATATTCTGCTTTTGTTTGATTACGGTAAATGACCTGAATGAAACTGCACTGACAGACACGTTTGATATGGACCCAGCTGTCTGTGTGCGTCATGGCTTCATTTCTAACTATCTATTCACAATATATAATTTAATATAGGCTCAATTTACCAATTACTCCCACTGCTAAAAGTTTCAGTTAACTTCAGTCTCAACTGAAGCGTTAAAAATAATCATTTCTCATTGATATGCTACAATGCTTTATATTCCAACTCTGAAATTAGTTTGAATAGAATTCAAATAATATTATTTTAATAAAAATAATAATTTTATGTAATATTTTCAATAGAAAATGGCAAAATCATATACATGCATTGTTGTGATTCATATAAATATCACATATAATTGACATTAATGGCCATTTACCTCCAAAATCTGACCAGTGTCTACATCAATATGTAGAACATTATTTAATCCTCCCAACCAAAGACTCCTTGATCCGTCTTCATGAAATAAGACTGTATGGCTACAATTCTTGTTGTATAACAGTAGAGAGTCATCTGAGAAAAATAAAATAAAACTTGGGTAAAGTTATGTCGTAGTAAGATATAATATATCACATCTCTCACAAACACAATTTAGACTGCATTATTTAATATATAAAATAATATATATATTTTTTTTTTTTTTTACTATAATTAGTCTGACTACAGGGTAAATTAGTATTTTCTCTTACCTTGTTTTACTGTTAATCTGGGATTCCAAGAGCAAAACACGCACTGAAAGCACGCTCCATAAATAAACCAAGGATACGCCAAAATGCCTTTGATGTCGACAGAGAAATATCGTTTTAGGAGCATTATCCTGGAGAGTCTATTCGCTCAGAGTACTCGAACACATCTCATCTACAGCTGAGTTCTTGCGTAGACTGGAAAAAAAGAAAAACCGTCGGTTGGGAAAAAAGTGAGCCTCTCCAATTGGATCAGACACACGTAAGAGCTCAAGGGTGGTTCCCTTTTGAGAGCTCATCTCAGGGACCCGAGGTTACGTCAGTAACCGAGACGATATCGCGGATTCACACACATCATAATGACATGTACACAGTTCTAGACTAATGATATAGTGTGTTGTTAATATTTTCTAAACATTCACCGTTAATAATTTGCACATGGGCGTTTGCAGTTAAATCTTTCGACTTCAGTCGGAACTCGGAATACAACATTAATTTGTCTTATTAAAAATGTCACTTCAGTTAGTGTGACTTAAAATAAGGGCCCAAATCAGTCAAATATTGTATCACGAACTTCTTAACTTTATAAAAGGAAGTACACTGATGACTGATAGAATATAAAATCTGTTTTAACCAACTTGACTCGTCCTCCAGTCCAGTCGGTGGCACCACACCGGAAAGCTGGTTTGCTTGCTATCCACCAAATACCAGAAGAAGAACACGAAGAGCAGAGCAGCTGACTGACTGTCATAATGGTATTAATTATCTATCTTATTTCTTATTGAACGATAGCTGAGTTTATTTTCGTTTCACATTTGAAACCATTAAAGCTATAATATGTGACTGCTTTGTTTTGTGGATAGTTGATTTATTTTCATTTTGTGGACAGCGCACGCTAATCGTCCAGTGTAGTCTTAAAGACTGAGCAACTGAAGTAAACATTCTTCACTCATTTTGCTCTTTCATTTTTTATTTCAGAGGTTCCGATTTTGTGGAGATCTGGACTGTCCCGACTGGGTCCTTGCAGAAATAAGCACCTTAGCTAGAATAGTAAGCGCGGGTTGTCTACTTTTAATTGGTGTTTTGATGCTCCCTTTGACACCTTCTGTCTAAAACTGAATTATATATAATTTGCTTCATTGCTGTTCTTCACAGTCGAGCGTGAAGATGAAACTTCTGTGTGTGCAAGTCATGAAAGATCTGCTTGATGAAGGCATTGATGTAAGAGAGCACTGGCTACAGCAGACTGCTATAATGGAAACTAGCCTAATCTAACTAATAACTGTATACAATTATCTGTTTTCAGTATGACAAAGTTTCAAAGCTGACCACAGATGCTAAATTTGGTGAGTATAACCCAGTTTTTGTGTCATGTGTTCTCAGTAATAGTGATGTGTCAAATAAGATTATTATAAATCAAATGTTTCAATACTGATAAGCTGATGATCATTTTCGTGTTATGGCTTATAACAATAAATGGCTGATATTACAATTATTTTCAAATAATATTTGATGTTAAATATTAATATTAAATTGAAACTAAAATTAGTAGTTTTAAATGCTACATGTGAATTTAGGCAATACAGTGTGGGAAAACAGGATGTGGATATTGATTTTGAGATTTGCTAAAGATAACATTTAACATTGTTATTAAACTATTAGTGCTTTTAAAGATTAATTGAGTGTCAGATGACGTCAAAAGTTAGGATATGAGCGACAATGAAATATCCATTGCTTACCTTTCAAAAAGTGCTTTATACATAAAATTTATGATTAATTGATCAATGATTATAATTTTTTTTTTCATTTTGACTGATAACTGATATGTTACCAATATGTATACGTCCCTACATAAATGTCTTTTCTGTTGTCTGTGTGTATTTTATGCCATATCTCTGGATAATGTATATTTTTTTCCCAGAAATTGGAGACATTAAAGCCAGTGTAGCTGTGCTGAGTTTCATTCTGTCCAGTGCTGCTAAACATGATGTAGACAGTGAATCTCTCTCCAGTGAACTACAGCAGCTTGGCCTGCCGAAAGGTAAGGATACGCACTTTATCATTTTGTGGACTTTATAGTAAAGTGCCCCATTATGCTATTTTAACTGTTACTAATGTTGTTTTGACGGTCTGCGGAACGCTAGGTAAATACAGTACAGGCCAAAAGTTTGGAAACATTACTATTTTTTATGTTTTTGAAAGAAGTTTCTTCTGCTCATCAAGCCTGCATTTATTTGATCAAAAATACAGATTTTTTTTTTATATTGTGATATATTATTACAATTGAAAATAATTGGTTTTCAATTTATTGTACTTTAAATTATCCTTTATTTCTGTGATGCAAAGCTACATTTTCAGGATCATTACTCCAGTCTATCACATGATCCTTTAGAAATCATTCTAATATGATGATTCATTATCAAAGTTGGAAAAAGTTCTGCTGCTTAATATTTTTTCATAACCTGTGATACTTTTTTAGGATACTTTGATGAATAAAAAGTAAAAAAAAAAAAAAAATGTTTTAAAAATAGAAATCTTTTGTAACAACAATATACACTCACCTAAAGGATTATTAGGAACACCTGTTCAATTTCTCATTAATGCAATTATTTAATCAACCAATCACATGGCAGTTGCTTCAATGCATTTAGGAGTGTGGTCCTGGTCAAGACAATCTCCTGAACTCCAAACTGAATGTCAGAATGGGAAAGAAAGGTGATTTAAGCAATTTTGAGCGTGGCATGGTTGTTGGTGCCAGACGGGCCGGTCTGAGTATTTCACAATCTGCTCAGTTACTGGGATTTTCACGCACAACCATTTCTAGGGTTTACAAAGAATGGTGTGAAAAGGGAAAAACATCCAGTATGCGGCAGTCCTGTGGGCGAAAATGCCTTGTTGATGCTAGAGGTCAGAGGAGAATGGGCCGACTGATTCAAGCTGATAGAAGAGCAACTTTGACTGAAATAACCACTCGTTACAACCGAGGTATGCAGCAAAGCATTTGTGAAGCCACAACACGCACAACCTTGAGGCGGATGGGCTACAACAGTAGAAGACCCCACCGGGTACCACTCATCTCCACTACAAATAGGAAAAAGAGGCTACAATTTGCACGAGCTCACCAAAATTGGAGAGTTGAAGACTGGAAAAATGTTGCCTGGTCTGATGAGTCTCGATTTCTGTTGAGACATTCAGATGGTAGAGTCAGAATTTGGCGTAAACAGAATGAGAACATGGATCCATCATGCCTTGTTACCACTGTGCAGGCTGGTGGTGGTGGTGTAATGGTGTGGGGGATGTTTTCTTGGCACACTTTAGGCCCCTTAGTGCCAATTGGGCATCGTTTAAATGCCACGGCCTACCTGAGCATTGATTCTGACCATGTCCATCCCTTTATGACCACCATGTGCCCATCCTCTGATGGCTACTTCCAGCAGGATAATGCACCATGTCACAAAGCTCGAATCATTTCAAATTGGTTTCTTGAACATGACAATGAGTTCACTGTACTAAAATGGCCCCCACAGTCACCAGATCTCAACCCAATAGAGCATCTTTGGGATGTGGTGGAACGGGAGCTTCGTGCCCTGGATATGCATCCCAGAAATCTCCATCAACTGCAAGATGCTATCCTATCAATATGGGCCAACATTTCTAAAGAATGCTTTCAGCACCTTGTTGAATCAATGCCACGTAGAATTAAGGCAGTTCTGAAGGCGAAAGGGGGTCAAACACAGTATTAGTATGGTGTTCCTAATAATCCTTTAGGTGAGTGACCTCATAGCTGGCTATGACCATTATTGGTTTACTCTGCTCTGATTGGTCAGATGGCCCATTCTGTTGTGATTGGTCTACTCTGCTCTGATTGGTCAGATGGCTCATTCTGTTGTGATTGGTCTACAGTGCGTGCCGGAAATGAAACTGCCTTTTCTGAATTTCAGCTCCAGATCTTCCTCAGCACTTGATATACAGCTATACAAACAGTAATGATGGCGTCGGTTTTACCGTATCAATTCGAGCCAGAGTTCTCATCCTTTGGAAGTGCATCAAATTGATTGGCTTTCGCAACGCAGAACACAGCGTTTTCTTGACATGTCGACAACACGAACCAGACTCTTCCAGTCTCAGCTACAACTAGTGATTGAGGATCAAAGTAGGGCTGGACCCGAATATTTGTTCGGTGGGTTGGTATTCGATTTGAAAATTTGACATTCGAATATTCTTTTTTTTGCACACCTGGCATCCCCCTCGAAACAGTTCTCATTTGCGCTTGAATATGTTCAACACTATAAAATCTGACGAAATACGATACTCTTTTTTTTACAATTATCTTATATAGCCTAGCCATTTTTAATAGGATGGACAGTTGAAGGAACCCAACCTCGGTATACTTAATAAATATATTTGCTTCTTTTTGGCCTATTAAAGTGTTCCTGCAACGGGAGTATTCTCTGGCTAGAGCGCAGAACAGCAGAGTGTGTGTGGACAGAAGTGCATGCCTGAGCTTGTATTTTGGGTTAAGCTGCGTTGCTTTGACATTGTGGAAAATAGAATAATAGAAACAAAATGTATTAAGCTTTTTTACCCGTTATCAATCTAAATTAATCTCGTTTTTAATTTAACTTCATTTCGTTTTTCTTTATTTAAATTTCGTTTTTTTCTTTATTTAAATTTAGTTTTTTCTTTATTTAAATTTTGTTTTTCTTTATTTAAATCTACCCTTTACTGTGTCAGTTATTTGGGTCCGTGTATCTTTTGGTCATTTGATTTCCTGTTTGGAATGGAATAACGAGAAATGAAAACCAGCTCATTTATTCATTTTTTAGTTTAGTTTAAAGAACGAAAAATGAGATTTTGGCTTGATTTTTCATTTTTCGTTAGTGGTTTACAAATCAGTTTATGGGTTCGATATTTCATTTGCACATGTGGGCGGCGCTGAAACGGCCCTTTCATCTGATTGGTCAAAACGCTCCGCCTTCAGTAAGCTACGAGCTTTTCTTTCTGTCAGGCAGAATAAGAGTCAGTACGAGTGCGGCACTGACAAATGCACTTTAATAAAACTATGTCTGAAACCATCACTCACTGTTAACTATGCACAATATTTGAAGCAGAAATATCTATGTTGCTGGTCACGTAATTCGTGCTAATGCGACTTGCTAGCGACCCCAATAATGTGAGCAACAGTATATGACAGATTATTTTAGCATGATGTATTTCCCGTTGATAAATACAGTGCAAATAGTTCCGTCTCTTTGGATAAAAGGGAAGTGGAAATAAAAATCAATAATAGGCTGAACTGTACTATGATAATATGTCCGTAACATGTACCACTCTCGTCTTTTATTTACACCAAAAGGCAGGTAGGCGTGTGTGACAAATGTACACACATATGTGTGTGTGACATATGCCTGACTGTAGGCTATAAATCATTTTGAAAATTGAATAGAAATAAAGTTTATATTTATGAATGTAAGCATGTGTAGCCTACTCAGATCACATGAAAAGAAAGAGACAGAAAAGAGAGAAGCTAGAATCAGTGAACGTACATTAATACTGACAAAATTACCAGGTTTGGGATTAATTAAATCATGTCGGTTGAAGAGCACGGCATACCTTTAAAATGTTATTAACTAATACAATTTTATTACATACTGAATTGGTCGATGTTTCTCTGAGTTTTCTTTATTATGTTGGCTTAAGAAAGCCAGCATATTTGAACATTATTATTATTATTTATTATTATTATGAAAAATTGACTCCGCCTAGAACTAATGGCGCTTTTCCACTGCATGGTACGGCTCGGTACGGTTCGACTCGGCACGGAACGGTTCGGCTCCCTTTGCTTTTCCACTGCGTGGTACGACTCGGCTCGGTACGGCACGGTTCGGTTCGCTTTAGCTCGGTTGCTTTTCCACTGCAGTTAGTACCGCTTCAAAGTGGGTGGGACTGATCGTTATAGTTGCCGTCTCTACTGCCATGACATCATCATATTAAATACGAATTTTTCATTCCGTGTTTCCCCATCAGCTCCTCGGCAACCAACGAGAGGAACGTCTGCACCACGTCCACTGACCACGATTCAGCCATTTCTTTTTTTTAAGTTTATACTCTTTTTTTTTTTTTTTTTAAGCAAATACTTTTAAAACAGGCGCTGTGTTGGCTGTTGTCTACTGGCTATTTAAATCTAGCGGGTTTAGTGTCTCGTGTTGTAAATACAATGACGCTGGTAGTGATGATTCTGTCTGACCAATCAGTGATCTGCAGTGTTTGCACGTCACATTTTAGTATCGGTACGGTACGCTTGGAACCTCAACAGAGGTGGTACCATTTAAAGCGAGCCGTACCGTACCGTGCAGTGGAAATGCGCCATAAGTGAGCCAAACCGAGCCGTACCGTACCATGCAGTGGAAAAGCGCCATAATGCTTCACCAAACTCAGCTCAGACCTTAAGACTGGTCTGACTCGCTTATATCTGTTCTAACTGGTCAGACTTACTTTCCCAAAAAATCAATCGACGAGCAATGAAGGCCGTAATACTTAATGGTGTCCACTAGAGGGGGCGACAGGATAATAAGTATTTTCTACTCTCTTTCCCTGTTTGCATCAGTTTTAAATGACAAATAAATGCATGAATTTCATTCATAAATAGGCCATGTCTGTGTATCCACTCTCTAGTTTATTTTAACATATTGTTATCCACACTGGTTTTTGCATTTAATGTTTGTCCATCTGGAACTTTTATTTGTCATGAGCTCTATATTTTAAGATGTAGCCTACTAGAGAGAAAAAATATGATTCAACAACACAAACTCTGTTTTTACTCTGCAAATTTGTTTTACTTTCAAGTAGGCTATAGCCTACAAGTTGGCCTGCTTTTTGCCATGGCTTGCCATACTGCCCAGAACAAACAATATTTTCTCCACACGAGATGTTTAAAAACCCTGCATGTAGTTTTTGTGAAGATGAGCACATATCTTACAAAGGTTCCAGTTCTGTTTAGGCCATTGTAGTTTGTAATGCTTGTTATGCTCCTAATTTTATATAGGCCTAACACATTTAAACTTCTATCTATCTATCCGACCGACCGACCGAGCTTCCTTTGAGAAAAATAGCTGACCACCTTTTTTAAACTGTTATTTAAAACGGTGGTCAGCTATAATTCACAAAGGAAGTGCATTTGTGCCGTCGTTGGCGTTATACGAGAGGGACATTTTGAATATGAGCCTACTGTAAAATCAGCTGACTTAAAAATGCGGATTGATCAGTGCAGTTATTCCAGACGCCTCCCGGTGCTGTTCGTACTGGAATTGTGTAATCACAGATTATGAACAGATGTTTTCAGAGGTGGACAAAGTACACAACTTCCTTACTTGAGTGAAAGTACAGATACTACTGGTCAAATATTACTCCGTTACAACTAAAAGTTGTAAAGACCGATTTTTACTTAAGTAAAAGTACAGAAGTACTCGTTTTTAAAAGTACTTAAGTATCAAAAGTAAATGTCAATGCATTGTTTTATTATTGTTGTGTGTAATACTTACAGTACCTTATGCCTCTGAATCTATGCCTGCCTACCTACCCTCATATCAATATCAAATGTATTTCTAGAACACAGTTCCAGTAGTGGGATTGAATGTGAGATTGAATAAGTGCACTCAATAATCTCCACAATGGTTTCGGACACCAAAATGGCTGTTCCCTCAAATAGTGCCATATTTAAAGTTTTTGGGCTTTTAGTATGAATATGTTAGCCTTACTGTTATCTATAAGCTAATGTGCACCAAAACAATGACAAAATTCGCATTTAGAAGACCAAACCCAACGTTGAAAATGAAAATCAGTTTCAAGTACAGTAAAATCAAGTAAAGTACAGATACTCAAAAAGTGTACTTAAGTACAGTACTCAAGTAAATGTACTTTGTTACTGTCCACCTCTGGATGTTTTACACAACAAGGATATATTCCCATTGGGTTGTTGGGTTTTCATGTTTAATGGGAACTTTAGACATAATGATTTTTATACTGTACAAACTGTTATCCCCTAACTCTAATGTTGACTTGACTTGACTTGACTTAATGTAACAGTTATGGGTAGGTCATCTACGGACATCTAATGTTACGGACATATTATCATGAGTTCAGCCTATTATTATTTATTTTTTCCACTTCCCTTTTATCCAAAGAGACGGAACTATTCACACTGTATTTATCAACGGGAAATACATCATGCTAAAATAATCTGTCATAGGCTAATACTGTGGCTCACATTATTGGGGTCGCTTGCAAGTCGCAGCAGCACGAATTACGTGACCAGCAACATATTTCTGCTTCAAATATTGTGCGTAGTTAACAGTGAGTGGTGGTTTCAGACATTGTTTTATTAAAGTGCCGTCAGTGCCTTTGTCAGTGCCGCACTCGTACTGACTCTTATTCTGCCTGACAGAAAGAAAAGCTTGTATAGCTTACTGAAGGCGGAGCGGTTTGACCAATCAGATGAAAGGGGCGTTTCAGCGCCGCCCACATGTGCAAATGAAATATCGAACCCATAAACCGATTTGTAAACCACTAACGAAAAATGAAAAATCGAGCCAAAATCTCATTTTTCGTTCTTTAAACTAAACTAAAAAACGAATAAACGAGCTGGTTTTCATTTCTCGTTATTCCATTCCAAACAGGAAATCAAATGTCCAAAAGATACATGGACCCATGTATTAAGCTTTTTACCCGTTATCAATCTAAATTAATCTCGTTTTTAATTTAACTTAATTTAGTTTTTCTTTATTTAAATATACCCTTTACTGTGTCAGTAATTTGTTAGTCAGAAAAATATTAGACTACCTTATTAAAAGTATTGCTTAAGTTAACAGACCTGTGTGTGTGTGTGTTACGTGCGAGTGTATTTACTTTGTGTTGTTCATGGGGAAGATGTGTTTAATATCACTAGTTCAGTGTCCGTTCTCGGAGCATAAGCCCTTCCTGCGTGAGCTGCGCCGCTTCCCGCTCGCGTTGTTCTGTAGTTTATTAAAAGTTTATTAATTCTGAACATGTCGCGTCTCGCGTGTCTATCTATATTGCACCAAATGCGACACTGCACTCCCTTGTGAAGTCGATTGGATGAACGGTTCTCGAAATAATCAAAATGCAAACGAACAGACCGAAGAATATGTTCAGTCCCCTCTCTCTGAAGCTTTGAAGCTCAAAAAATGGTATTCGGACCAGCCCTAGATCAAAGTAGACGTTATTCACAAGCAACCAGTGAAGACCATAGATGGGCATTATGCAAATTTGTACGATCAGGAAGGAAGACTGGAATTACTGGCGTTTCAGGCACTTCAGAATCGGTTCTTTCTTTTGGGAGACAAACACTCCATTTATAATGCACTTTAATCTTTGCAGACCTTTTACAGTCACAAACAGCTTTATTACACACTGCATGGGGTAATACCTGAAAAAGGTGCAATGGTTTAATCATGTATTTGTTTGTGTTTAGAGCACGCCTCAGGACTGTGTAAATCATATGAAGATAAACACAGTGCTCTACAGGAAAAGCTGAGGGAGAGCAGCCTACGATGTGAGTATTACCAATAAAAAAAAAAGAAAGGAAATACATTCCGGATTATTTATTTGCATATAATCTCCTGATCCATGTCATGTGTCAGTGGGTCGTCTGGAAGCGGTGAACTGGCGTGTGGATTACACCCTGAGCTCCAGTGAAATAAAGCAAGTGAATGAACCCACAGTCCAGCTCAGACTACAGGCTCAGGACCCCGAGACAGACTCCACAGAGACCACCGTTGTCTCCATCACTGCTGACAAGTTCAGAGTCCTGCTAACAGGTGGCCGTGTTTTCCTTCTGGGATCAGTAATTATACATTGTATTATGCATATTGTAAATTTCCTTCTTTTTGTTTTCCAGAACTCAAACAAGCACAGACTATGATGAATGCACTACAGTGAACCAGTCATCCTTTGTTGAAGAGGATTGATGAAATGTGTACGTGCACAGAATCTGTCCGTGTACATGAAATGTGCTTCTCAGAAAGAAAAGAATAATGTTTTTATAACATTATGTATTTTGTAGAGGTCTCCAAATGTGGTTGCTCAAATTGAGCACTGACCTTAAAAAAGCACATCAATCAGATTAAAATTTTTTATTCATTTCTTTTTGGACCAGACGTCACTAAACTTAATTTTGTCACGGGTTGAATGACATCCTGAGAACATAAAGCTCTTAGTGATTCATCTCACCTCATGTATTTGTCTTAATATCATGTGCATTTTCTTAAATATATTGTTGTTTTTTCTCTCTTTAAAAAAATGAAATGTAATAACAGTTCAGTTTCTATATTTCCTTAACGTTACTTACAATTTAATTTGTTCAATTTTTTATTGTTTGTTTTGTTACTAATGTAATTAACAGTTTGCAGTTAAAGGGGAATGGCATATCCTTAAAATACAAATACATACTATTTAGAGTTTATTCAGTCAGTTGGAAATCTTCAGAATTGAAGAAATAAACTACAACTCCCATGATCCTCCCGTGTCCCGTTTCATAAACATTAGCACACACCGCGCGAGTTTACATTATTATATAACATACATCAAGAGCAAAGGTGAGTTGGTGCACGATTCATTGAATTTAACCAGCGATTTACTGAATATGATCTTGCTGGCTATTCGGGAGAACACGTTGCAAAGCGACAATTCGTGAACTTTGCATGTAGCATCTAAACATGCATGTACTAGTTGCTTAGCGCTTACGGCAGACTTTCATAACAGCATCGTTCAACATCAGGAAAGGATTGTAAACCAGCACAGCACGCTTATCAGACGCTCTACATTAGAGTACAATAAACATCAAGCAGTCCAGTTGAACTATTTTAAGCATTAGAGGCACAAATAGCCGTTAATAAATTATTTCTCCACCGTTAATCAAAAACATATCTTGAAACTGTTGACAAATGGCAGGACGTAAATTGTTCGGTTTTTATGGACTTTTACACGGATTGTAGCGGCAACTGAATGTGCCGAGCTTCAAAAAAATTATATGTAATATATTATTCATTAATTTATCGGAAATATTTTATTACAATTTGTTAGTACGTACATGCTTCATTTAGGCTAAATCTTCCACTCCATTACCCATTTGGTCAGAAAAGTTTTTCCCTAAGTTTGTCCCTAAGAAAATTGCAAAAACACACATCAGGATATTTAGACAAGTTCTGGTTTTGGCTGCAAAAAGAAAGAAAGAAGAAGAACAAAACCAACTAAGAAATAAAGCAAATTAGTTTGACTGTGAAAACAATTTAGTTTGACTTAAAATCTGATTCTTCGTTTTCTGAAGGTTAATCACCTACTTTCACTAGCCTAAAGTGTTAAAGTCAGCATGAAGCGGAGGTTACAATAGTCTTTTCTTCCCTGTTGTGACATAGGCTATATCCGAGTGAAACAGCTACTTGAACAAGAAAGATGTAGCAGGGCGGACTTGATCGGATGGTTGTGGTTTGCTATTGGTCGATGTCAAGTCAAGTCAAGTTTATTTGTATAGCGCTTTTCACAATACAGATTGTATCAAAGCAGCTTCACAGTATTAAATTAAAGTAATACAACAAAGTTTGTTTCAAGAGGAATTTATTGATTGATAAAATTAAATTAAATATCCCCAAAATATCCCCAACTGAGCAAGCCAAAGGCAACAGTGGCAAGGAACCGAAAAACTCCATCAAGTGACCTAATGGTGTCCTAAAACTCCATCAGGTGACCTAATGGAGAAAAAAAACCTTGGGAGAACCCAGGCTCAGTCGGGGCCAGTTCTCCTCTGGCATTTATGAGCTAGAGGCCGGATTGTAGTTTGAACTGTAAGATTATATGAATGCCTGGCCGAAGAGATGCGACTTTAATCTAGTTTTAAACTGGGAGAGCGAGTCTGAGCAACGAACAGTATCAGGAAGACTATTCCAGAGTTTTGGAGCCAAATGTGAAAATGCTCTCCCTCCTTTGGTGGTTCTGAATATCCTAGGTATGACCAAAAGCCTTGAATTTAGTGATATTAAAGAGCGCGATGGATTATAGGGCGATAGAAGATCCGTTAAATAGACTGGAGCTAAGCCGTTTAGGGCTTTATAAGTCAGTAGCAATACCTTGTAATTAATACGGAACTTTATAGGTAACCAATGCAGTGATGATAAAATCGGTGTTATATGATCATATTTTCTTGATCTCGTAAGAACTCTAGCGGCGGCATTTTGGACTAACTGTAGCTTGTTTATTGAGGATGCAGGACAACCAGCTAATAAAGCATTACAGTAATCCAGTCTCGAGGTCATGAATGCATGAACTAACTTTTCTGCATCAGAAACTGATAGCATATTACGTAGCTTAGCAATGTTTCTAAGGTGGAAAAAGGCTGTTTTTGTAATATATGAAATATGATTTTCAAAATGATTTTCATGACACCGCTTCCAATCACGATGTCATGTGATTGACAGGTTGCCCCGCCCTCGTGCCAGTAAACGCGTCATCAGAGAAGAGAAGACTGCAAGAGGGAGAGTTATTTTGATTAAAGCAACATCAAAGATTCTTTTGTACCTTAAAATAATGTTTCCAAAATCGTTTCAGTGGTTCATCAACTCGTAACAGGGTGAACGGCACTTCTGCATTCGCTTTGCGGCCCTCTATCCACTATAACCACACTATGCAAGTTTGCCAGATCGGGTAGCGGATCTGTAGTTCGAATGAGACATAAGAAACTACAAATTTGACTTGCTTTACGGCAAGCGTTATAATGTCATTATTTAGTTTTACTTCGTTTCTGATGTCACAATACATCATACTTTAATAAAATCATGAAACATGCTCTACCTTGTCTGTGGACATCGTTAAGCCGGTGCTGGATAAACAAATAGCGTGCGTGCGAAGGTAGGCTAAATTATTTACGACAGCGGTAATGGTCAATTCCGCTTCCAAACAGTAGGGGGAACGAAGAGGAAAAGTGCTTTGGTGTTGCTTTAAAGATTTTAAGGGCACATGAATAAAAAATAATGATGTGCACGGATAAATCATTTATAATAACTACTGCAATATTCCATTTTAAAAAAAGAATTGCAGATTTTGATTTCATTGTGACGACTAAAGCCGCTTGTCCACCAGCGTCTCGATTTCTGACGCGACGCCAAAGCCCATTCATTTCCTATGGAACTACGTCAGGCAGCAAAAACGCCCCGCAAAGCATGATGGGTCGCGTCGCGTCGATTTGGTCAACAGCGGCGCTGCAAAAAAGTATCTCGGTGGATACTTTATGCAAATGAGAGCGTCAAAACGCGGGGCAGCAGCCAATGGAAACTCGGCGGCGAGAATTTGTGTATGGGCGTTGCTATGGTTTCATATTTAAAGTACATTTTTCCCGGCGCGAAAAGCAGCGAAAACGTCACAGGCGTCGCGTCGGAACAAAAATTGATCGGACGCTGGTGGACAAGAGTTTTAGGTCCTATTTTGAACCTGACTGTGGAAAGTCTCTAGTGTAACAACAACATCTGAACCCCTTATGTTTAGGTTTTTCCACAGACCATATTCCTTTCATGTTCGAGAATGCCGGAGGGTCCTGAGCTTCATCTGGCTAGCCTGTTTGTCAACAGGATGTGTGAAGGGCTTGTGTTTACTGGAGCCGTAGAGAAATCTGAAGTGAATAAAAATCCTGAGGTCCCATTCTGCTGCGATGCCTACATCATCAAAGCCCAGTCCAGAGGAAAAGAGGTCATACTCACACTCACACCCTTCAAAAATGATGGTGACAGTAAACGCAAGGTCGGTAAACATCAGTCTCAGCATCCGATGGATGTGGTTTTCCGATTTGGGATGTCAGGGTTTTTCCGCTTTACCTCAGAAGACGATATTCCAAAACATTCCCACCTGCGGTTCTACACTAATGAAAGCCCACGCAGGGTGCTGAGTTTTGAGGACACACGCAGATTCGGCAGCTGGCAAGCAAATGGGACGTGGCAAAAAGACAGAGGGCCTTGCGTCATGTTTGAGTACGAGAGCTTTAGGTGAGGGATTCACTGAACTCTAATGATCATATTGTACACATTAACGTATATCAGAAATTAGCATAAAATATTTAGCCTCACTTTTGTACAAATGTCTTCCCAAAACAGTGATTGATCACGGCCGGCAGTCAGAATAGGACAATTTCCTGGGATTTCAATTCATGGGATTTCAGTATCAATCGGTCCAGGATAACTTAGTATGTGTGTTTAAATATTTCAGGGAGAATGTTCTTTCAAATCTGTCTGACAAGGCATTTGACAAACCCATCTGTGAGGCTCTCTTAAATCAGAAGTATTTCAACGGGATTGGGAACTATCTTCGAGCAGAGATTTTGTTCAGGTAACTCCCTTTCCAATGTTTTCTACGTTCGAAATAAATTGTGTATCTTAACTTTGAGAATAAAACCACGTTGTCTATTTGAAAAATCCCCCTTTTTTTTTTTTTTTTTTTTTTACTTAATTGTACATTAAACCATTGAAATATTCCCCTCTTTGATGGCCTACTGTCATGACAGTCTAAATCTGATTATGAGAAAAAGGAACTGATTGTTTTCCCCACCCATTTTCAGATTACAAATCCCCCCATTTGTGAAGGCACGGACAGTTCTAGAGGGAATTGAGCTGAAAAATGAGAACAAAAAGGAGATCAAAAAGGTTATTACAGTTTTAGAGGCGAAGAATCTGACCCTATAGTCAGTGTATTAATAGGCACTTTGTTTGGCATTAATCATGAATCTGTTCGGTTTCATCCAGACAACAGATACTGCTGGAAAGAAGGGGGTGAAGGTTGAGACCCCAGACCTCCTTTCTTTGTGTCACACTGTTCCGTTGGAGGTGGTGAAATTGGGTTGGTTACACACTGCATTTAATTGTGATATATTCATTTATCAACTGCTATTTTGCACAGCTGTGTATGACAGTACATGCATACCCATCACATTCTGAATAACATGTTATCTCAGATTTGTAGTCGTAGTGTCAGTGAAATTGCCTTTTTAGCTTCAGATCGGTATTTGTGCAACTGATTGTTTACTTCATTTTTATATGATTAGGTGAAAATGGCTATACACCAGCAAAAGCTGAATATTCTGTGCTACAAGCCTGGATGCAGTGTTACTCTGTGGATGGAATGAACTCATTAAGTGACCACAATGGACGGACAATTTGGTTCAAAGTACGTAAATCTTTTGTAAAATCATATTTCTAAACCTGGAAACCATTAAGTAAAATTTTATTTAAATGCTTTGTTTCAGGGGGATCCTGGTCCTATGGTGCCCAAAGGTAAAACCACTCTGCAATTTAAACAGATGATTTATTCCTAAGAATTTTAGTCACTTATAACTAAAAAATATTTTCCATTAGGTGCCAAATCTCGCAAAATTAAGTGGAAAATACAGAAAGATCACGATTATACTGATTCAAAGGTGAAAAGCAGTTACTTTTAAAAATATATTTATATTTTTAACTTGGGTTCATGAACAGATACAAGATCTGACAGATACAACGTCTGCTTCACTCTAGAAAGCTAAAAAGACTCACACCGAGAGCATTGCGATAGAAAAGCCTGCCAAGAAAAAGGACAACATAAAGGTAAAGAAAGAAAGTGCAACCTCTAAAGCACAAGGTGGTTCAAAAAGGCAGAAAAAAGACACAAAGAGGGTCAAAACAGAACCTGCAGATGAGAACACAAAGTCGAAAAACCAAGGAAAGAGAAGCTCAAAAGGTTAGATTCTTACATTCTACATTTGTATTTTTACTTTAAGTATTATACAATGATTTCACTGCAATGTTGTCCTTTTTTAAGTTCCTCCAAGGACTGGGACTAACAAAATCAAAGGCCAACATGTGAAGGAAGTGACTAAAACTAAAAGGAATTCCGTCACCTCTAAGGAAAGTGCAACAAAAGGTATGAATTCAGTCGTGGGCTTTTAATACAGAAGCTGACTGTGCTCAGTGAGTTGTGGCGTCTTGGGTAGCTGATTCAGTCTTTGTCTGGATTCTTTTGTAGCAAAGCCACAGAGGAGAAGTAGTGGCACAAGACGAGGCCGTTCAAGATGATGACTTGAATCTGTATACTTCTCAAAAGGAGATGAAACTACTGTAATGGACCACTTAGACCTTTTATATTCAGTAAAAACTTCATAATCTATTTTTAACATAAAATATGTATACAAAAAATACCTGAAATATATTAAAAAACATTTCCTTAAATTCTACTGTTTAATCGACCATCTTTTCCCCCCCAAAATATCACTTAAATGGTAAGAGAGTTGAGACGAAATAATAACAGGAACAATACATTGTAAATCAAACATTGTAATTTATTTAATTAAACAAATAATTCAACTTAAGTGAAAAAAAACGTTTAAAAAGGTGAAAATGTGTGTGTGCACAACTGTAAATTTTCCAAAAGTGATGGCAGCTACTCAGGGACTTACAAGGGATTTCAGTACCTGCGTGATAACTGATACGGATTGAAATGATTCACTGTATAATTAAGAGGAGAGATCTGATCTGAAAGGGTTTGAACGTTAAGGATATTCCAGAGGTGGTCTTTGACACAGGAATGCTGGGATCAGGACGCTCCAGGAGATCACAACTATAAAGACGATAAGTTATTTATTAGTGTTCTTGACAATACAACAGCAGAAGGTTAGTGTTCATTGTTTACTCACTGCCAGGCTTCTTTCACTTGAAGGGAAGTTGACAAAGTCGCAGTCACACTGCTTCCGTGAGACTCATAGAGGCGAATAAGAAGGGCATTCTCTCTTTCTTCCGCCTGTGAGAAAAAAGGAAACTGAGTTTGTTCTCACGCAGTGGGCAAAATCTGTTAGGAAAGGTTACCGTTAGGTCATTTCATGAACAGGCACCTGTTTTATGGTCTCCAGGATGACAGCAGGTGAATTAACAGAGAACGCACTCAAGGGTTCAGAAATAGCACCTTGATAGACACGGAGCGGGAAGTTCAGGTTGTAGGCATACTGGATAACTGAAGCTTCCTGGAAGGGGCCTTTTCAGACAATGGTTTTATTAATGGTTGCCTGGAAATTACTTCTAATGGTGATGATACACAGGGCAACTTTCTGAGTAATGTTGCTGGGCAATCTTGCCGAGCGATTGTTGCTTAGGCACTTTCCCACTGAAAATGGGCAATAAATTTCTATCTGGATAATTTAGATCGGTGATGGGACCTGTGTCTCATCTGGTTGCCAGTTGACGGCAACATTACCCAGCAACATTGCTCAAAAAGTTGCCCTGTGTATCATCACCTTAATAGTTTAGATTTGAGATGTACCAACCTGTATGTGGCATTAATGCGTAAGTAAAATTATGACGCCCCATATCTGCATTGGCATCTGGCGCTTTTGGAGCCCGCAATCTGTGGGGAAAAAAAAAACTGTGGTGTTAGCAAAACATCATAATGACCGGTCTGTACTTGTGTGAGAAAAATACTGCCATGTTTGTTCATTCTGCATGGGTAGCTTACAGGGACAAGGTCATGATGTTTTCATGGACCGAGTAGCCATATTTGGAGTCATTAAGAAGAGCCACGCCAAAGCCATGCTCAGACAGATCAGCCCATTTGTGTCCCCACACCTATTAAATAAATCATAGAAATAACGTAATATTCTCCAAGAGAACATTAAACCACAGACATTATAAAAGAGGAGAGATGGCAGCTGCTGAGAAACCCATGCTGGGTTTGTAGGAAGCGAAGCCCTGTCTTCAAATTAAAAGAATCAGTCAGCCCATTGGGAAAGACATGGTCCTTTTGGTTTTGAACATGCAAGTACTTTCATTGCACCAACCAGAAAAAGGCAGTTTTTAGCCTGATTTGAGCTAAAGATTTAAGGTTTACCTTGAATTATTTTTGGTCGATTTTATTGGTGCTTGAACAGGTTACTGAAATGTACACTTGGCAAATAGAGTCCCAAACAAAGTACTTGACGTGAACTTAGGCATCTTGTAGCCTATTCTCACACAAGGCCAACAAGACTGTTAGGTGTCCCATTTATAATTTCATGTTTCTAAAGGGTGCTCACGAGCACCTCTTATTAGCCACAATGCTCCCTCATTGTGCCCTTTTTCCAAGCCCGCAACTGAGGACTTCACGGTAGACTACTACTCGACAATCTACTACTGCAATGTCACCAGAATGTGGACTCTTGAGGAAGACTGCTAGGATTGAATGCAACATTTAGAATAGGACCAGCTTTTGGCCATTCAGAAAGATAGGGGCTATACTTCTAATACCAGAAAATAACCCAAGTTTGCAGTACCTCAAAGCGAGCCCAGTCCCAGGAAGTGTTTCTATGAGTGGGCCTCTGCAAGTGTCCGAATTGGATCTCATAGGTAGCGTTTGGGCTGCGCACCTGCACAGGGAACTCCACCTTCAGAAACTTATGTGCCTCTTCCCAGTCCACCTGGAAACAAGATATCCATTACGCTTTACAGAGTTCCTTGAACAGCTGGGTGATTAAATATCAAGCATAAGATGACAAACTTAGTTGTAGTTCATCATTCCTCACCTGCGTATTGAATTTAATATAGGGGCAGCAAGCATCCAGAATAATCTCCTGTCTTATGGTGCTTTTTCCGCTGATCCTTAGCGAAAAGGAGACACTGCCCTGAACCCCCCCAGATCTCACTATCTTAGCCGGCTCAACAAGCTCAATTACAGGTTTCCTGGGAAAGTAGATTTATTGCCATCATTATGACATTAACTTGGGTTCACACGGAGTTCGAAGCTGGGTTCATACGAATCCGATCCCACCCACTGATGTAACAAGAAACATGCTCACCTTGTCTGAAGGTGGTAGTCCATCACATCCCAAGCATCCCAATACAGAGGCACATCATCGAACAAAGAAAACTGGTTTCCAAAGCCACCCTCAGAAATGGTTTCCCTGAAGTCATAACATAGTTGCTTGCAGTAAGTTCTATAAACAACCCTACAAGATTGTGCACTCTGCTTGAAGGCCTACATTATGACTCACCTGTTTGTTTGGACTAAATGCAGGGACATCAATCGACCTTTTTGGTCAATTGTGGCCTTCAAAAGGCCATTCTCCATCATAATGGTCCCATCGACCTGTATCACAAAGAGCAACCACTGAATGACGGAAATGTGTGGGATGAAGAAAATGTCCAAGGGAATTAAGTACCATCATTGTGACGGAGACTGTAGGCTCTATAGGCTCAGCCATCTCGGTGACTTCAGCTACGCCTACGCTAGGTACTCTCACCAAGGCTGTGGAAACAGGGGATATAATAGAGGATGTGCTTCAATGAGCCTTACTGTACTTTAATAAAATCTTACCTTGTCATTAGATATGAATAGAAGATATCTTTGAGGTTTACCCAAAAGAAGGTCATCTGAACAATGCTGTTTTGTTAGTGGGAAGTACCTAATCTTATTTTAGTGCCCTCCCCTGGCAGTGATATGACTTCAGTTCTCTCCCAGGGTAAAGTATTCAGTACAGCTGTGCTGGATCCTACAGCCTTGTCAGGAGAGGATCCCAGTGATTCACAAGCAGCAAGAAGTAGTCTAGATCCTGCGGTGCGTATCTCTGAAAACAAAGTTCATTAGGTTATACTCATCGTGATCTTCATCAAGATAATATCACTTATGTTAGCTTTGTCATACTTGATAAAATGATAAAAGTTAACAGGTTGTACATATCAGTTTTTTGTCATAGTTTACTCATCTTCATTTTTTTCCAAACCTAACATAATTGGATGATGTGAGAGTTCTAGGAGGTAATAATAACTCATTTTAATGACAAGCTCTGGCTCAGGCATTTCAGGATGACTAAAACAACATTTGAGAAGATGTGCAATGGGATTGGTCTGCTGGTGAACCCAGTTTTCCATTCACACAATCTGTTGAGGCAAAGTCAATCTTTTTTTGTGCATCGAAGAATTTGTTGGAAGTATTCAAATATGCCATGTGAGGACATGCACTAGTTTTGATGTCAGAGATGCCAAGTTCCACAAGTTCTCACAGGTCTTGTAACCACACATGCCTCAAATTTGAACATGCAGAAGTGTGAATGAGATTTGAGAGCTATGCCAAAGGTCACAAATTTCAGAAAATGACATCAATTTCAACATTTAACACACAAAACTATCATATACATGTTTTATTACTTTTATGAGTTTTTTTAAAAGCTAGACACAGGCAAGCCCAATTCACTTTAATTGTATGGAAAATAATTATTTTGTGTTCCACTGAAAAAAGACAATAATACAGAGTTGGAACAACATGAGGTTGATTAAATGATGCCAGAATTATCAAGCATCTCTTTAACATTACTAATTGTAATATTAAAACTGAACTTTAGAACTAAATATTAGGGATGCACTGATATGAAAATTTTGGTTGCTACCGATAATCAGTTATTCTTTATATTTGAAAGCCGATAACCGATATATTGGCAGATAAATCTAAATGAATAAACTTTTTATATAATTTCTGAAAGCCTGATTACAAAAACAAAAGTCTCACTATTAAAAGCCATGTCCCAAGCACACAATTATAATGATGTTCTTACTATAATGTTATGTAGCCTATATACACTGGACTTGCGCTGCACATGTTTCAATAACTGTATTTTGCTTTTCGAAGTGATTCCAATCATTTTTCAAGCAATTAAAAACAATAATGGCGAACATTAAGGACATCTGAAGTGTCTCAGCAGAAGGAAATAATCCATTATTTATCGGCTTTAATATATCGGCCACAGTCCGATAACATTAAAATTAACATTGTGCATCTCTATAAAATATGCAGAACATGGTAAAGGCAGATGGTTTACCATCATAGTACTGTAAAGCATCCTCAACAACCATCTCAATACAGCTGCCAGGAATCACATCATGGAACTGGTTGAGTAGAAGCAATCTGAAATAAAGACATGCAGAGAGCCACTTGAGATTTCAGCTATGCTCTTATCATCAGAACATTTAATGCTTGAGCACTTGCCTCCACAGTTCTTGAAGTTTGCATGCTGGATATTTGAAGCTATCTCTTTTACACAAGGCCAGACAGCTAGCCACCTCAACGTCATGAAGCAGAACTTCACATTGACGGTTTCCCAATTTTATCTACAGAGAAAAAAAACGACAAATTAAAGGGGGCCTTCCCATCCAAGTTGACTCAGAACATAAATCAAAAACAAGCTGGTCAATCAGAAACTGACAAATGACAACTCCTTTATATATCAACGCCTATGTAATCATTCAGCAGACCTCCCTTGATGAATAATGATGTGAACTACGTCAGTAAGTGGAGGTTAGCCAATCATAACACAAGTCATTTACACAAAGTCTTAAAGGTACAGTAACCAAAATCAGCCAGATTTCCTCTTATGACAGAGAATAGAAAGTAAAACAAACTGTTTTTAATGCAAAATCTTGACTATCAGAAAAAGTTGACGCGTTATATGCATCTTTATCAAATCAACAATGAAAATAAATGCAGTTAGGAAGTGCACTATTAGGGGGATCGGAAGATGGACACACACCTTTGCTTGTGTGGTGTAAGTGCCATTATGTAGCTCAAGGAAGAGCTCGCCAACCCATGTGCACAGAAGGGATGAGTCCGCTTCCAGCTGAGAGAACAGGACATCAGGACTTGACATCTGAACCCTGGATGACATAATCATGTTCATTAAATCTCACACCAAACTGACGACTCATTCTGGTAAGTATTTTTGAATAACGTCATGAATGCATCACAGGGTAAATAAAATATTAATATTTTTCTATAGTCTGTATAAATGACAGGAAATGGGTGTTTTTGTGTTACACCCTCAGACAGATGAAAAGGAAACTGACTTTGGCAGACAGTCGGTGTCCTGGACACGCTGTAGACGGTCAAGCATTAGCTGTGTTGGGCCACCGCCCCCATCGCCGAAACCAAACAGGGCTGCGCTGTGATTGGCTCGTCCCTTGTCTTTGTTGTTCTTCACTGTGTTAATCAGCTGTGTTGAGTCAAAGGAAGGAGAAATGAGCTGGCCCTTCATTAGAGGGAGCTCGCAAATGATACGTTACATGATGAAAAACGTACATCTTCCACTTTACCCTTCATCTCATAGGAGTTACCCGGAGGAAAATGAGTGAGAACCGGTGTCCCATCAATACCTTCCCAAAAGAACGTGTTATGCTGGTGGAAAGAGGAATCATGAACATCACAAACAACCATAATAAGGGTTTTCACATGTACAGATGTTATAGGCACCCACCGGAAATGTGTTAACAAGGTTCCAGCTCAGCTTCTGAGTAAGAAAACGAGAGATTCCACATCCTTTCATGATCTGAGGCAGCTGTGCGGAGTAGCCAAACGTGTCTGGCAGCCAGAACTGTGCGAGATACAGTAGACAGTGAATTAGTACAGGAAGTGAGTGGGTTTTTTTCTGTAACAGTGACTAGCATACTGTACAAGATATACATATATAGTCATAATCAGACTAGACAACAGTTACTTTTTACTGATTGTATGATTACAAATTCACACAATGGCAGTATATTATCATATAGTTTATGTACATTAAGTCTAAGGAAATACTTGTTTTTATTGTCTGCAACGTATCCACCTTTTTCCTAAGCCCCATGATGCTTTGCACAAATTATGGGAGTAACTTCCGTTAAACTGTAAACAATTTGCAAAAGGTTCGCTCTATGAACACAATACGCATTTTCATTATAACGAGAATGTTGGTAACCAGACAGTAGACGGCAGCCATTGACTTCCATAGTAGGGAAAAAAATACTATGGAAGTCAGTGGCTGCTGTCAACTGTCTGATCACCAACATTCTTCAAAATATCTTATTTTGTGTTCAACAGATGAATGAAACTTATACATCTTTGGAACAACTTGAAGCTGAGTAAATTATGACAGAATTTTCATTTTTGGGTGAATTACCCCTTTAATCAAAAATGTTCATTAACTGGAACATTGAGTGATACAATTTTAAAGTAATTTCCATCATTTTGACAGACAATAGATATTATATTTACCTGCTTTGGAAACATTTGAATTCCAGTAAACACTGCTAACAGGGATTAGAAGTGAAAAGGGGAGACAATTACATCTGAATGTGAAATGCTTCTTAGTTCATTCCAGTGAATTATTCATGAGATGAATCATAAATTAAATCGGGAGAGTAGACCACAATTGCACAGTATTTGTTGTCTTTTTATACCGTTACAGCGGAATACAATGAAAAAGAGAAAAGAATGAGGAGGAAAAGAATGCAGCAACTGAAAGCCTTTGCCATCGATGCCATTCTTGTGATACCATGTCACATTAAAATACTAATCTCCTGACGTCTGATAACAGAATATAAAGGAAATTTTTTTCAGCACATTCAGTCAAACTGACGGATAAGGATTATTTATAGCACAACCTAATGAGTTGAAATGATTTGTCTCAGTCTTTTTGAATGGAACTTCCCCAAACCGGAAGTGCCTCCCATAATCTAAAAACACAGTGGGCTCTTTAAGAAAAAGATGGATAGACGGGAATCAGCCGTTAAGCAACTGAGCGCCAGTAGCTTATGCTTATGGTGTGATGATGCGTAACTATTCGACAATGTCTTGTTCCGGGAGTCATATGCAAATGTCTTTGCCCATATTTTCCCATGGGACCTTCAAAATGAAAGACATTTTAAGCTGACACTTGCAGGATGTTTTAATGGTACAAAGTTTAAGGAAAATTTTATTTCTCATGACAGAACCACTTTTAAAAGGTTTGGTTAATTAAGATGAATTTCTTGTCGTTGTGCTCTGTTACTTTATCTCATCTCAAGGTTATGTCTGACAGATATACAGCCTCATGTGCCCTCCTTTCAGGTTCTCATGCCCTCCTCAGCATTGGCGGAGAGAAGATATGCACTGTTTTTCTTTCTTAATCTGTCCTTTCCCAGTAAATTTCAAAGATTCCAAGACCTGGTTGATTGTGTGACCATGAGTTACTGCATCAAATTCAACACTGATAATGATGTTAAAAAAAACTAAATGTAAACTGTATTGTTATGGGACTGAATGTACCTATTTGTTTTTAGACAAACAGAAGTACCTCTTTACAGTAATGTCCAAATTCATCCTTGAAGAAGTTCTGGCCGTGTAGAAAATGTCTGACCATGGACTCCCCAGATGGCAAGTTTCCATCCTGATATAAAGAAACAGACCAAATAAGCTTGTTAAAGGGTTGGTTCACCCCATAATGACGTGAATTAATTAATTTACCCTCATGTCGTTCCAAACTCGTAAGACCTTTGTTTAACCACTGTGGTGGACTATGGACTAACATGGACTATTTTCACATTTCCGGGCCTTGAAAGTGAGGGCCATTGCGTTGCTGTCAATGAAGGGGACCGAAAGCTCTCGGATTTCATAAAAAATATCTTTATTTTGTGTTCAGAAGATGAACGAAGGTCTTACGGGTTTGGAATGAATTTGGGCGAACTATGCGGTGAGGAAACATAAACAACAGTGTCCTACCATCTCTACCCACGTGCCTCCAACTGGAATAAACTGGCCTTTCTGCACAAAGCGCTTGATCTCTGAGAACAGACCCGGATACCAGCTCTTCACCCACTGGAACTGTTGTGCCTGCACAAACACATCTGTGTTTTTATCATTTCATTGACATCTATTACTTTATACTGAGCTTATTTTTTTATTTTACTATGATTTTTACAAAAAAAATGTTTTTACATTTTAACTATCCCAACATTTAGTATGTTTATTAAGCATTTTCAATTGGCTAATGGCCAAAGTGAAGGCAATTCCTTCTCATTGTGCCTAAAAAGAAAGAAAATTTGTAACAAAAACGTACTTGGGAGCATGTAAAGACAAACTCTGGGTTCTTCTCCATCAGTCTGATCACAGTGACCCAGCTGCGAGCACACTTCCTGATGGTCTCTTCATACGGCCACAACCAAGCTGAGGACGGGATTGAACACATTCAACAAGATTTAACAATTCCTACTGTACCTACATTACCATTTAAAAGTTTGGGGTCGATATGACGTTTAATGTTTTTGAGAGAAGTCTCTTATGCTCACAAGTCTGCATTTATTTAATCAAATACAGTAAAAACAGTAATATTGTGAAATATTATTACAATTTAACATGATGACTATCCTATTTGATCACATTTTGAATCATTACTAATATGCTGATTTGAATAATTTCTTATTATTATCAATGTTAAAAACAGTTGTGCTGCTTAATATTTTTGTGGATGCAATTTTTTTTTTCTGGATTCTTTGATGAATAGAAAAAAACAGCATTTATTTAAAATAGACTTTTTTTTAACAATGTAAAAGTCTATAATCTGATCATTTTTGATCAATGTAATGTGTACATGCTGAATAAAGTGATAATTGCTTTCAAAAATATAAAAATCTGACCCAAACTTTTAAACATTAGTGTATATTTCCACCTGCCAAAAGCGTCATTATTTAAAAAAATAACGAAGTGAAGTAATACTTATTTAATATTACCCGAGTCAATATGGCAGTGGCCCATGGCATGAACCACATGTTGGCTTTCCCCATTTTTCTGGGCAAAAAACTTCTGGGCTAGACTTCGAGCAGCAGCAAATGAACTAGGATTGGCTGGATCGCACAGATTCACCATCTCATTGGCTGTAAACAAGGCCTGGAATCCACGCTGCTCTCCATCTCCGAGTAACTGTGCAAACAGCAAAAAAATTTGACCGGGAATGTTTAAATTGTTGTTCTACTGTTCACTTTAAAGGCAAGGTAGGCGATTTGTTCCAGAAACATTGCAAAACATTGCCTACCCTACCTTAAACATCACAGTTCAATGTGAAAATACCTTGACAATGTCCACAAGCATCTCAAAGTCGGTGAGAAGCTCCCTAACATCTCGATTGAAAACAACAAGCTCGGCCTTCTGGAGAGTGAACTTCCTCTTTGGGTCGGGGGCGGCAATCATGGAACCTTGTCCGGCTCCAAAAAGTCCATTACATGCAAGTTCCACGTATAGGGTAATGCTTAAATATGAGATTAAAACATGAAAATGGAAGCAAATGTATATCAGTTTAGAGTCAGACTTTAGATTTCCACTAACCCATGAGGTTCACTGTCCTTCAAGCACTCGGTCAGAACATAGCTGGTCTTCTCACCTTCTTTGGTCAAACCCTGAAAAATAATTCACAAAGCGTGAACTCTTAAATGTTAAATGTCATTCATGAGATCATGATCTGGTCTTGGGTTTCCAGACCTGAACTGGTTGGTGATCCCGCCACACCATCCCCTCTCCATCGCTCTCCCATCTCAAATGGACCTCCTTCTCTCTCCAGGCCTCTGGGATCTTCAAGACCACTTTGAACCAGCACGTCCACCATCTGCCAAACATTTTTAGTCAATACACTAGTGCTATACAATTTATTGGACAGTAAATATTTACACAACTTACGTGGGTCCGAATGCATCACCAACATTACAAGGCTGAAAGTTTTGCTGGATGGCCTCTGAATAAGGAATTCTCTTCTCCGACAGGAACGCAGTGATGGACTCAAGTGGATGAGTGTCTCCAAACAGTCTGCAATGAGAGTGTTTACATCACTGCTCACAACAAACTACTAAACAAGGTCAAAGGTCTTACATTAACCTTCAATAACTTGTTTACAAGAAAAAAACAATACAAATATTCATTATTTAAAGACATATTAAGTACAAATAGTTCGTTTAACATTAAAACTGATAAGTGAATTTGCATGAACACTAATAATTAAATATCAAACATTATTAGAGGAACAGTGTACAGAAGTGCACTGGCTTACCTTCCTCTAAGATTGCAGTCCGTGAAATATATATCGGAGGTAAACTTCTCCGCTCGCTCCAGTAGAGTCCGTCTGTTTTTCAGTACAGGTTGGTGATACATGATTAAAAACTAGTGTAGTTATGAATGAACAGATCAGCTCCAGACGCGTCTCTGTATTAGCACCCGGAAGTACTTTGACAATAACAATAATCTGTAAATGCTGTGATAAACACTAGAGGACGCCATTGCACCATGTGTTTCCAAAAATATAAGCATGGCCGGTGCCATGAGAAATCGAGTCCCCTCTCATGATTATACTTGTACATACGAACGATATTAATTTAAAATATGTATAGCTTAATAGTGCATAATAAATCAAATTGAACGTAATTTATATCTCTTGATAAACTGTTACAATAATAATCTAATAATAATTGAACATTATTACGCTAACTGAAATATTTGGACATTTAACACTAAAATTAAAACGTAATTACATTTAAAATTATTCTGAATAAATGTAGGGTAAGTATGCATGCATTTATAAACTAAGCTATCAGGCTAATCGGGTATCTGTATGTTCCATCCGTCTATCTATCTATCTATCTATCTATCTATCTATCTATCTATCTATCTATCTATCTATCTATCTATCTATCTATCTATCTATCTATCTATCTATCTATCTATCTATCTATGTCTGTGGCATGTTTGCCAAGGAGACAACACTGTCAGTGGAGAGCTTGAGATGAAATAAGAGATGTGATGTGTGAATAGAACAAAGACAAGGTAAATATCACAATATTTTTATTGTTTGTCCAAATGTTTTTATGTACTTCTAATTTGTATTATTGTTTTCAATATATGAATATATTAGTAAACATATAATAATATGAAATAATATTACTGTAATAACATAGACTAATTACTGTAATAATAATTATTCTCTTCTGTAATTGAGGTTTATAGCAGGTGTTATTAGCGATTAACCACAAATCTAAAAGGGAGGCGAGAGTCCGACACCTGCTATAAACCAATAAAGATAATTTGTTATTAATAGCCCATGTCTGTTGTCTACAGTTTTTGTTAATCTATGATATTTTTGTATTTTTTGGCCTGTGTAATAATAGAAATATGTTCTACCCCATATATGCCAGAGATACGGTATATAGTTTCTTCTGCTACTTTAAATTTAATAAGATTTATTAAATTTTTTTGCTGCTTCAAACGACAATAAACGACTTAAATTTGCAAATAAGCAGCTTGTGCAGACTTATTGTTTAAGACTAGATAAGTATGAAATTATTTAGGTTTTAGTGCTACAATCAGTTAATTTCTGACATAAGAATAAGATCATTAGATGCTTTGGCGTTGAACGCCTTACCTGTAACAACTTTTGAAAACTATGATTATGTTATCCTGAGGAGAAGATTTTGAATATTAAGTCAAAATTAAGTACTTCATATTTAATATAATAGTAGTAGCCTAATAAAAGATTGAAGTTCTACACATGCAATTTGCATAATAAAATACGAAATAATTATATATTATTAAAAAAATATAAATAATGCTAAAAATACTATTTATTTCTTTTTTTTTACTGGGTCAATTTATTAGCAGCACAAAAACATCACAACACAGTAGTTCACAATACCAAAACACTTTAAGACACTTTTAAGACAAATGAGGAAAAATACAATGGAAAGTAACACCTCAAAATTCACACTGTTCATCACAAATATGTGCACACAGCTAACCCACATACAATAAATCAAAATCACATTCTGTCGCCTTTCTTTTCACATTTTCCATCAGAGGACAGTTTAGTTACAGATTCAACGAGTGCTTAGGAGAATATGATGGATTCTTCAGTCAGTCAGCTTCACCTGACCAGACTGGTTAACCAGCTTAACCAGAATAACCAGCCAAGAATGGCATGGGAACTAGTATAGCAAATCCCACCGGATTATGGAAATATGGACTTAATTTGCTTAGTGTCATACAGAAATCACAGCTTCAAAGATCTCCAAAGTCATATCATAATCAATATGACAATTCTTGAATAATCATTTTTCTCATTATTTTGTCGACTCAGGTAGGTGTTGCCGCCGTTCGCCGCAGGCAGACCGAGGTCACGGTCTAATCAGCGTAACCTCCGAGCCACACCGGCCTCAAGTGTCTCACGGAGGAGCTCCGGATGGATAAAAAGAGGAATGACGACAGTGAAGAACGAGAGAGAACCAGGCCTGGACAATTTTACATTATGCTTTGTTTATGTTTGTGCGGCAGTCGTCCATGAGGGGCTGCCGCTTTACTTTTTTTCGTTTTGTGTTTCTTTATTTTATATTAAAGTTACAATGAAAGTTCGCCGATTCCGCCTGAACTATTAAACTTCGTTACAGTGACATTCTACTCAAATCTGTTCACGTCCTCGAGCTTGGAATTATGTATTTTTATGGCAACACTATAAACTCTTAAATTAATCTGCAGCGGTCAGGTGGTACAAGTAGGAGCTCTCAGAACATTCGCAGCTTACAAGTTGTTATTACGAGCTATACGAAGACGTGAATGCTTTGTGATTACGGTTATTAAGACATGGCCTGAATGCAATTTTCGGCCCAATAAGAAAATTTGGCCAATATATTAAAGCCGATTAATAATGGATTATTTCCTTCAGCTGAGACACTTCAGATGTGCATCATGTTCACCATGATGGTTTTGAATAGCTGTAATATGACTGAAATCACTACAAAAAATGAAAATACTGTTAATTGCAACATGTGCTGTCATATTGGCTACAATTATAATGAGAACATTATAATTGTGTGCTTGGGAGATGGCTTTTGATGGTGAGACTTTAGTTTTTTTAATCAGGCTCTCAAAAATTATATAAAGAGTTGGATTTATGTTTATCGGCCAATATATCGGCTATCAATAAAGAATTATCGTTAACGGTTTCGGCCAAAATTTCATATTGGTGCATCCCTAACTTTATTATGTTTGGTCTATCTCATCTCAGTGAGCTTTTATTACATTTGATTCATGCGCAGTGAGATGATTTTAGCATTTCAGACGTTTCAGTGTAGACAAGTAACTTTTGGAAAGCACTTGAAAATGCTTTGAGAGCAAATGGACAGAGACCAGAGACCAAAAAACCTTTTTCAAATGTACTGTATCTGGAATAAATGTAAATGAAGCTTCAAATCAAGCAGCTAATCAAGATCGTTGTGTACTTGAAAATGACAAGCAGGTGAAGGTTCAAAATCAGGAACGAGCCCCCCTGATGTAGTGTTCATCAAGCTAATCACTCCAGTCATCATGCAGTATCTTCACAGTTACAAGTCAGAGCATTACAGTACTTTATATTTGTACGGGTTACTGGGTCTGGGTGTGCATAGGCGTTTAGTCTCATGATTGCTCAGGCAACGAGAAGTCAAAGGTCAACCTACACGCAAGCTGGGGAACAATAGGCCAGTTCTGTGGCAAGCTCAGTGGGAACCGAGAGCGTGGCTCTTCTTGTACCCTTTCATTACTCTAATCGGTCAAACAGCACAATAGTAAATATAGGGTGGGGACATCATAACTACCCATCTCAGGCCACCACATATCCATGCTGAACCAGAACGTCCTCGTTGCCTTGGACAGAAGCTGTGTTTTCCCACCACATCTGCCTGGCACTGCATAGAGAGATGTCACATGCCGCTGGACAGCAAAGGAAGGCCACCGTAGCAGAATACTGTATGATGGTTTCTGCTTCACAAAGCACCAGGTTTGATGTTGGCTGGTGGGTTATTCGCATGGTGAATTACATACTGTACGAAAATTACATATTTTTACTCTCCTCTTGTGTCATCTTAGGTTTTTGGATCCTGTTGGATTAGAATGTGGTTGAAGAAGAACTCGGTATTCATATAGTCTGAGTTCCTTGAACATTTTTGATCTAAATATTGCATGCAACCAGACGGTTCCTTAGCGACCAGGCCCATGAGCCAAGGAGACAAATGGAAATGATGGAAAAACGGATCTAATGCATGTGGATTTCAAAGCGTAATTTGCTCAGGTTTCATCAGATGTTGAGAGGTTATACTTTGGAGATGTTTTCTTCTTTCTCAGCCAGTTTGTACGCATTGGTTTTGTCTTTCTGCTCTTCGGTGTTAGATCTAATTAAAAGAACAGGAGATGGTTAATAGTGGGAATATGTGGAACGATAAAACTGGTAAACGTGCATTAAGATGCAGTCACATCCGTGCGGCAAATTCACATGACCAACTTAAACACAAGCTCAATTTGTGTGGGGAACTTTTTCGCTCGTTTTTTAAACTCCTGACAAGGCATATTCCAATAAAATGCTGGATTTTGCCCACACAACGCACAATTTTACAGAGCAACGGTACATTTAATCTTATGAAAACTACTTATAATTGAATGTGGCATTTCATACATATGTGCACATGTACTGTCAGATCATTTCTATGTTAAAACAAACACATTGTCCTGGTAGTAGGATAAAAGCTGGAAAAGCAATGGATCTTAACCAACACATTCCTATTGAAGGCACCTTATCCATTTAGTGGTCTGTGCCTGAGGCTCCCTAAATTAATGTTAATTAATTATGGTGGGATCTTTACAGCAACGTCACATTACATTGTGTTAAATAAATGCATTATTATTCATTTTAATTTTAAGCCTATGTGGTACACACAGTTTCCCTTCACTTGCAACAAACTGAATTGTGTCTTTTATGCCACATGGCATTTGATTTTCACACTAGTTGTTTCTATAGTGGCAGAATTGCAATATGCAAATGTTTCCCCAAAATATTTCTCTCAAATTCAAAGTTCTGTCATGAAACTCTAGATGGCACAGGCTGATAAGTCCTTAACTCAATCTGCTGCAATCATATAATTCTCTATCTACACTTTTTCACCAATGGTTCGCGTCTAGAGCCAGAGCCTGTTCTCGGCCAGGCGAACCGGCCGCGTGTTTCCACAGACATGAGGAACGAACGGTGATATAACTCTACTATGTGTTGTTTACCTGCCTATAGACCCTTTTTGTGCCAACAACACTATTACGTCACAACGTTAGCTTGAGGCAAAACAAAGGGAAAACTGGAGGCGGCCAATACAAATCAGCTAAAATGTCATCTTGCTGTGTTGTTGGGTGCCAGAATCGACAGAGTACATGCTCCAATTTGAGATTTTATCGCATTTTGCCTGACAAAAAAAAAACAGACGACAGCTGTGGTTAAATGCAATAAAACGAGTGGACTGGACAGAAACAATCATCAAAAATGCTCACGATTACAGCGCACACTTCATATCAATAAACTATTGGCTTTGGTTGGTATGGATTATGGTTTGGTTGCGTGTCTACATTTCCCATGCCCGCCCACCTAGAGAATAGAGATGCCATCAGAAATTGGGGAACAAGTTAAGTGATTTCACACGTAATGCTAATTTGTTTAGCGCATAAGTTAGCTAACTTTTTTAGTCGTACAACTTGCAGTTAGGTAACTGCTAGCTAACAACCAGAGACTAAACATAAAGTGTTTGTGTCATCTCCTTATCTACAGTTGCCATAAGTGCAGTGGAGGTAATCCTGTCAGATCGTCCATCCACTGAGTGAGCGTTTACTGGTCGGCAAATCTGGCTCCGTCCATTAAAGTTAACTTTTCCAAATAATAATCACG
The DNA here is from genome assembly GCF_965113295.1 of Leuciscus leuciscus. Classification (NCBI taxonomy): domain Eukaryota; kingdom Metazoa; phylum Chordata; class Actinopteri; order Cypriniformes; family Leuciscidae; genus Leuciscus; species Leuciscus leuciscus. The sequence continues at coordinate 16,031,908 of NC_138724.1, read as the reverse complement.
GTTCCGGACAGTGAGTGACCTTACAGATAAAATTGGATTTTCTCCAGTCATTGTTAAAAAAACAAGCTAACAAAACTTGCTAGCTAGCGTTAGCATTAGTAATACCGGGAGTGATTCTAGCGAACCGGTAGCTCGCATAAACTGCCGGTACTCTCATCTGTCCTTTTCGGAGATAAACTAAAACTGAAACCGTTGATTCACTCGCTTCTCTTGCACGCTGGGTCTCTCTTGAATCTAATATATTTAGATGTAAAGTGTAATGTAAGTTATTACATTGGTCAACGAGGCAGCAGCAGCATTTCTCCACCCCCCTCTCCCCAGCTTTGTTCAAGACCAGCAAGTTTTTAGGGTCAGAGATGAACCGGTCTTTCCGGCCCGGAACCCCCTTTTCTGCAGTGGAAAAAGGTTGGAAACCCACACTGGCATCGTGTCGGTAGAAAAGGGGTAGGGCACAGCTGATTGGTTCCTGAGCTCGCTGCTCAACCTTGAAATACTGGTCAGTATTTTCTGTTAGCAATTGCAGTTTGCTTTCATGAACCCTCCACCTTCCCCAGCTCCACATGTATAGATCTGCTATGGCTAATTCATTTAACCTATATTGTATAGCAGCAGCATGTCTTAATTTCTCACAGCAGCGTGTCTGTGTATGTATTGGCAGTAGCAAGTCCTGTATTTGCTCTGCAGCAGCAATGACTAACAGCAGTAGCAGCACCAGATATATTCCGCCATGCCAAACATATCAACATTGTCATATCCATGACCGTGCACTCCCAAGAGTTGTCATGACAGAAATAAAAACCTCTTTATACTTTTGTTGTTGGATCTATATTTTACGTCAAAATATCTAAGATGATTAAGGGTTAAAGTTTACAAGGAAACTCAGTTCTTGGCCTTAGCTTCACACAAAAGTATTGTTCAAACCAAGCAGCTTTCTGTTGGTCAACGCTGCGAATTCGAGTGGCCCATTTGAACCAGTTGTGATATATGTGTGGGGAAATGTTTTGAATCAATTCCCGATCCCGTAGATTACTATTGAAATAACACGATTTCGACTGAAAATTCTCAGAAGGTAAATGTGACTGCATCTTTATGTCATTTGTTTCATTTTGGTATGAAGTAAACACTCACCTTTTTCTCAAAAGACACCAAACTAGGGTAATGATCAGTAGCAGTCCTAGCATGGAGGCCACTATTATTGTTGCTAGTATACCTGAAAGGAAAATTTACCTCATAATTAACAGTATGTTTGATTACCCTCAATTGTTGGTTTAATGCAGCATGCCTTTATTTATTTTTGTTAAGTTTACAAAGTTGCCATTTTAACTTTGAACATGTCTCAACGAATATGATCATAACCTGGTTTAAAATTAATTTTGTGCATCAAATGAAAGCCAGTGACATTAAAGTCAACATGAAATGGCATTTGCAATCCATTTTATATTCATAAAATAATGGATTTCTTGAGTGAAACAAGATATTAAACAAGAAAACGCAGCAAGATTTGTTTTTATCCATAGGGAATTGATTGGATTGTGAAAAGTGGATGTTGACAAGGAAAGTAAACGCTTTTGATCATTTTTCTTTAGAATAATGTTCACTTTTGAATCGTGGAAGTGAATGTTTATTAAGAACATATAGGGTAAATTTTGATTTCATGTTGACTTTATAAAAATAACTTAACTGCTTAACTCCTTAAATATACCCAGATTAGCTTATTGGTTAGCTGTTCTCAGTATGATTAGCAGTCATCACCACAATAATGTTACACAACTGACATAATGAACAAAAGTACACAAATGTGGATATGATTACATATGTGGTGACAAAACCCAGTAGTGTCAAATGAGACACGCATGCTCATGGGCGCAGTGGTTTAAAGTAAAGATATATGTCAGCCACTGCAGCACTACAATTAGAACTAAACCATAGATACGTCAATGATAAGGTCCTAAAGTCATGCTAAATGAACAAACATGCCCTCTCCATATGTTCAAACTTATGTCAACAGCAATCATGCTGTGGTCAAAGACGAGTGACGTAACACTGCAGTTACACGTCACTGCATGGCCACCAGCAATTCGCCTCGCATATGAGTGTCATAACGCAAGTCTGTTAGCCAGAGGTGAGGAAGTATCTGACATCACAAACACACACACACACAAACACACACACTGACACATGCACAAACTGTGTTACCATAACATACCCCAGCTCATCCAAGTAAAGTCTCCTTAGAGGAAAGAAAAGAAAACTAAATTGAGAGGAAAGTTTTGCAAACATATTGCACACCCAAATGAGCTATTCAGCCCACATTGTACATGCAATGAAAGTCAATGGGGTCCAAAACAACATTGGACTTTTTTTAAATTTCTTTTTTAGATCTTCATCAGCAGAAGAAATAAAGTCAAATGGAAAAGAAATAGGTTTGAAATGACATGAGTAAATTATGACAGAATTTTCATTTTTGGGTGACATATCCCTGTAAGGTCAAAACATAAGATTCTGATAATTGTAGAACTTTTAACTCAATACAAATTCAAACATAAACAAATATGGCCACAGTAATACCTTATAATATTCACATATCACTTTTGAACACCATTTAGAATAAAAACAGGGACATGGTTCTCCTTTACAAGTGGAAGAAGTGATACATTTTTAATTGACGTTATGCTTTTATTTTACAATCCATGATCTAGACATTTCACAAAAAAATGATACTGACTAAAATCTGAGTCAGTGTACAAAAAGATTACTCTGTCTGCTTTCTCCTTGGTCTCAGATCACACCCCAAAAAAAAACCAGTACCACACAGAGTTTGAGAATGTTAAAATACTTAAAGTGCTGATTTTGTCCCTTTTAATTTACGAATGACTCTTCAACCACAGAATACAATTACTGCAATATGCAGCTCAACTTTTCTCAATAAAATGTAAAAATATGCCCTCAACATTATGGTCTTCTGTCTTTTTGTGCATTGCATATAATAATTAAGATTGTTGAGTCATACTATCCCACAAAAATCACTAATGCTTAAAACAGACCAGCTTTTAGTCTGGACTAATCATTAGAGCATTAATATGGAGGTTGGAAAAAGGTCTATTTTGTGGTCCTGTCGACAGCCATCTAGCCAATGTTGTCTAGCATACTGTCCAGTTCTTTGTAAAGTAACTACAAACGTCTTGGTAATTAGCGGCATAACATATCATGAACATTATTTGCTCACCGATTCATTTCATCTACTGCAAAAGCAACTAGTTTGAGAGTCTCTGAGACAGTGTTAGAGGGGTACCATCAAACTAAATAAATATTAGTCAAATGATGTGCTAGCCTTAGGAGCAGAGTTGACTAAATATTGTGCGTGACAGCGTACTGCGGAAATTTAGGCCCTCTGGGAGGTTTGCTGTCTTCTCTGGGACTAATCTTCCCATTCAACACGTTGAGGTCTGTGGTAAGTCGAGGCCGAGTTGTAGTCCTTCGGTAATGTAGCTTGAGAATGCCCCATGGTGGTTTCCATGTTTGGGTTTCTATGTTGTTTGATTTGTCTCCTTATCTGCCTCAGCATGGCTTTAGTCAGTGATTGTTCAAGCTCAACTGCCTCATCCCGAGATCTTCCTTTTATGAGTTGTTTTATGGTCTGAAGGTCCAGATCAGACCGGCAGTGCAAGTAGCTCCTGAGGTTCAACTCAGGAAATACAACCTCTCTCAGAGCTTCGACCATCAGACCCTTTGCATGGTATCTCTCGAGCTGGTGAACGACATTCTCCTCCAGGGATACAAAGCACATCTCTTTATCCGTACCCAATGCTCCCATATACCACGGTGTTGGTGTTTTCTTCCCAACGGAAGAGGAGTAGCCAGTGTTGTTTGGTACTTTATTGTTCGACCACTGCTGTTTTTGAGTTGCCTGGCTCCACTGTCCCTGCTTCTTGGTCTTTTTCCACTTTTTATCCACTCCCAGTTGGGGATTCAACTTTGGCAGAAGCTGGTAGAGTCCTTCATCAGCCAAGTCCGCAAGGTCACCCACCAGAAGCTTCTGGATGACTTGCTTCCTCTGAAAGGGGGACGCCACTGAAAAAATACCGTGCAGTCCTGCACCAGACACAATGTAGAGGGGTGTTCAAGCAGAGCATTGCAACGGAGGACTGCCAGGGCAAAGCCTTACTAGCGCGGGGGCTGAAAGGAAAGTTTAAGGACCAACCTTTCTTCTTGGTAAGTCAGCTTTTTAGGAAACATTGCCATGCAGTGAAGAATGCAGCAAGCGGTAGCCTGGGATATTGGTGGATTGAGCCTTCATGCAAAGATGTTAGAAAACAGCAGGACTAAAGAAGATAACAAGGCTCCGGTGATAACAGCAATCCCAAGCTTCTCTCATGGCATCAAAATGCCTGAGAGTTAGAAGCAAGCTCTGTTATGCACCAACTCAGGTTTAAAGGAAAAGATTTATGTCAATGGAAGCATCTAATTTAAAACCCAGCATATGTTTCGAAGGAGCCTGAAGTAGCGAAGGTCTTTCATTGAGGAAAAAAGGTAACAGTGCATAAATCTGAGGCCTTACGCAGATGTTGAGAGAGAGAGACAAAGCCATCTTGAAAGCTCATATTCCTATAAATTATTTGATAGGAAACCATGACGCTCACATAAAGCACTGCAGCAGATATTTAAGCATTTCAGCTTTAGCCCTTTATTAGGCTTCCAGGTCATATCATACACATTCAAATAGCAATCTAAACTGTACTTACCGTCCTTAAAAGAAACCAGTACCACTCTGTTGTCTGTGAGTTGTGGCTTCCGGTAATTTCCATGAAGTGGCACGGTAATAGAATCTTGGGCATAAGAGGCATACAGAGCTGTGGCCAATGCCAAAAACTGTAAAGACACAACAGTAACATTACTACAATATGGACAGCTGAAACTATTGCCTAAGAGGTGCATACCACACTCAGGGCCCTATCTTGCACCCAGCGCAATTGACTTTGACAACCGACGCATGTATCATTCCTATTTTGCACTCGACGCACAGCGGACTTTTCCCTCCACAGACACACGTCGGTAGATTAAGGAATGAACTTGCGCTCCCAGGGCGGTTCAGCGAAAAGAGGAGGCGCGTTCCAGCGCAAACGTTCCCTGGTGCTACTTTGCAGTTTCAGAAAACAATTCCGCCACAGACAAGGAAAAATCTAGTCTAAAGCCAGTGGTTCAGATGCTATTTTAAGGGCGCATGCTTGGCCATAATGTAGCGTGTGCACAACACGCGTACACTTTGCTTCTCTCATCTACACAGACGCAGGCAGCAGTTCCCATTTTTGCAAACCAGATATAATTACAAGGAAAAATATTACCACACAAGGGAAATCATTGTGGTGTCCATGAAGATGTGAAAAAAATAAATCTAGCTTACACATTTACCCAAATGATTATACGCCTGTTTAACCGAAGCTAATTTGGGTGGGTTTCTCCCATCCCCATATATGTCACTTCTCTATCTTTTACGGCCCTGACGAGAACGTCGGTCTCCTTGGCTGTGAACCGCTCCTGGCGTGCGCCTGGCAAATCCGCCGTTATAATAGCATCCGCCATGGAACAAGCGCGCCTGCTTTTAAAGGGAATGTGAGATGACGCTCTGATTGGTTTATTTCACCTTACGCCCAAAGCACACCTATGAGTAATGTAGCTACTTCAGACCAACCCATTTTAGATTTGTGCCAGGCGCATGAGTCATTTATCCCGCCGGTATAATAGCAACAGCGCCCGAGATCCGCCCACAAAGTTACTTGCGTTTCGCGTTTGATACTTGCGTTTCAGAACAATAAAATAGGGCCCTCAAAGTGTCAAGGTTTGGCTAGTTAGCACCTGCTGGTAGATGCTGTAACTAGATGTACTACTGTTGATGACCATTCAATGGTAGTCATGCATTCTGACTAAATAAATGTTTCCAAGCAACACATGAATAATTTTTTCTGCCTTTCATATCACAGCTTATAAAATTTGCTAGTTGTTAATTGCAAACATGGCAGATTTCAACAGCATTCTTTAGCATTGAATGTGAATGCTAATGATTAGCTTAGCTCCAGGTATTATAGACCTTTTTAGAGAATGTGTATATTTAATAATAATTGCCCGATTTGATTTGTTTTTAAGCACACAGTGCTCCCATTATCTGTCTTTAGTTTACTATCTGTTTACCAGTCCTGTCTTATATGTTATTAGATAGAACTGTTATGCATAGAAAGTAAAGTAGCGTTTACCATGTGGTTGATGTCCAATGTCACTAGCTGAGCAGAAATACATAATCATGTTTCGCTTGGTCAGCCCCTCAAAGTCGCATTGGATTTTCTCCTTGGCTTAGCATAAAGGTTGAGAGGTCCATCTATCTCCGTTTTCGATGTTTGTAGAGTTAGTTTGTGGAATAAATAAATATGCTATAATCTGTTTGTGTACAAAGCTTTTTTTGAAATGGCGTGTGCCGGTGTTTCGCGTGCGTACACGTCACTGGTAGTTCCTATTGTGCTGGTTTAGACCCTACTCTGAAGCAGGAGCTAATTTAGTTCCCCCAAAAGGCATTCCTAGTACTAAAATCATTCCCAAATCCTGTGGTGCGAACATGCCAAAAAGCACGATAAGCTTTTGAACTATAAAGCATGATTAATTTACTTGTTTTCTTGAAATGGTGACAGGTTTCCTGAACACGGTCCATAGCACACTGGGATAGCAGGGCGGTGTGGTCAGAGAACCATCGTAGCGGTAATACTCGTCCAGACGTGCTGGTAGCAGTGCACGGACGTTAAATGCTGGGACCTGTATTTTCTGATCTGTCAGATAACAGGTTAGTAATAGGAGTGTTAGCATACTTTTGTTATGCACATCATAATTAAAGATATTTGAAACTATATGAAAGTAACATACCTCTGTACTTTATCCCATTTATGTATTTGAAGAATTTGTCAAAAGCAGGATTAAACTCTCCAATCTAAACAATATAAAACACTGACTGATTAGAAAATAGACTCATGCTGGGGAAACTTCTTGATGTGACTTTCAAGCAATGAGCTTATTATAGGGACAATTACCCTAAAGCATCTGGAGTTAAATGCCTTGTGGTGATGGCCCATTGCTCAGTTGCGGGAATCAAACCAGCAACCTTCCGGTCATCAGCTCGAGTCTTAACCACTACACCACATCAGTCTCAGTGGTTTGTTTAAGGTCCGGACTCACCTCAATGAAAACTCCCAGCACAGCCAATCCATCATGCTTGTCCACAGCCATTGAGATGTTTGGGTATTTGTCAGAATTGAAGTGTACTACATGCATCTGGATACAACAGAAAAGGCTGCCTTTAATGAGGAATCATAAGTAAATCCATCCATCCATCATAATACATTTTTTTAATCTGATTCAAACCACATTTGGAGGTGGTTTGAAATGCGATTCCAATCAGATTTTTACAGACGAGTCTCAGTCTGGACACTCTGGCTGCATAAATCAGATTAAAAAAATTATTTTGCATCACTCTTAACGCAACACACAATGATAATATCAAAACCGGTGATGGAAATGCTGGAAGTACCCCTCGGTGCTCAGCGAAGCAGGCCGCTTATTTGGAGAGCAAGATGATGCACCTGCATTTTTCCTGCATCCATTTTGAAAGCCTTGTTACCAAAGCAACCCCTGCAAATAGGTTGGTTAAGTCTGGACACATAAATCTTATTTGATCACCTGCAATTCATAGTGTGGACAGTCTGCCTGAAAAGCTTTCCTGTAGCTCAGTGGTAAGAGCATTGCGTTAACAACACAAGGTTGTGGGTTTGATCCCAGGGGATTGCACATACCTATGTATAAATGTATAGGATAATGCAATGTAAGTCGCTTTAGATAAAAGCGTCTGTCAAATGCATAAATGTAAATGTAAAAGATCTGAAGGTCTAAACTTAGCCACAGTGCTGCATCTGAAACAGCAGACCTTCGCAGAGGAGTATCCACACATTGCAAAGGCATTTGTCGACTCGCTTGGGCATGCTGTTTGGTTGATTAGAGAATTTTAGGCTGCATTTACACTGCAAGTCTTAATGCACAGATCCGATCTTTTGACCATATCCGAGTTTTTGGTTTGTCTGTTTACATTCACTTTAGACAGCACTGGTATCCGCTTTCTTTGTTTACATTAATTCCCGGCCAAAATTATTTTTGGTGATTGTTTTACTATGCACATGGTAGACCCTGGTTTTGGGCCGTGCTATTAAAATTATTTATATAATTCATGTCGGGTGGTCATGATTTTTTGCCAGCATGGATAAGATAACAGCTGTCATGACTCATGAATGTTTTGCAGCGCAAAATCTGACGGAACAGATAAATAGTCCGGAAATTATTTTCGTTTAGGCTATCTACAGCTCAGATCTAGAATTCTGAAGTGAAATAAAGTAGCCCTGTAATATATTTAATGATTTCGAATGAATTAACCAGAGAGAGAGAAAGAGAGAAAGAGAGAGAGCACGAGTAAGAGAAACCTATTAGTGAAGCGTGTTGGTTTACTTACAGTAAAGTTATCATCTCATTGCTGAGAAATATAATGTAGCTTTCAGTAGTGAAGCTGTTATATTTATAAAAGTCATGGGCAGAGGTTGAAAACCAGCTCCTGAATGTTTCTGTGTTCGCGCAATTTCTTTTCTTTACAAAGATAAATATAAAGTTCCCACCTCAATAAAAAGCTGTGAGCTACCGCGTACAGGCACGTCTGCCTCATAATACAACATTAAAAAGCTATCTTTGTGAATAAACATGTTGTCCTCGCCTTGTGGTGGCTTGGAATTCAAAGGGGAACACAAACTGTGCAGACATTTTCCTTGTCCTAAAGTGATAAACAGAGATGAAAATATTTCTGACACCTCAATACACATTACCGAACATTGCATCATGCACTGTTGAGTCCTCACTTCTTTTTAAATCCTCTATAATGAGGTTTAGGGCATTTGTTCAAGCATTAAAGGTGTTCACAATAATGGTAATGTCTTGTTTTGGGGGTTTACTTTACCTCTCCAGCAAACCGAATGCCATTAACCGTGTGTTCTGATCCAGTCAGCAGACTGGAGGAGCCCCAGTGGAAATGGAGTTGAGCTGCTGAATATCTGTGAGGGAGGCTGGAGATGTGCATGTGAGACGGCAAGGACAACAGCACTGTGGGTACAAAAGGAAAAAGACAATGTTCATTGCCAAGAGTGTAGAGATGCTCGAAGAATCACTCACACAGAAGTCACTTTCAGACAAGCAGCATTTTGTCAGTCAATGTGGCAAATTTGTGTGAAAAACAATAACCTAATACAAAATAAAATAAAATAAACATTATTATTTTTTATTATTATTGAAATTAGTTCATTTTTACGATGCAGAGGCAAATGTGACCACACCGTGTCAGGTTAACTCCTCGAATAACAAATATTGGTCACAGCATATCATTTTTTCATATTACATATTACATATTCATTTAGACTACCCCGACCCAGATTCCACTCCAAAATACATGTTAGAAAGAGCTCAACCCCAAAATTGCTCAATTATCTTAGAGACAGTTTGCTCTGGTCTCAGTAATATGAGAATAGTACCACCGGGATGGTATTTAATCATTTATAGCATGGGAGTGGCAGCAGGACCTCAAGAACCATCCTGTGACAAAGAGTTTGTGACTGTGATTGCCAGTCATAAAGCAATCACCCACTGACCCCTTTGGTGATCACACCTGTTACAACATCTTTGATGTGGGAACCGAAGATTATCACTTCAACGATTGTCCTAATTTACATTTAAAACGAAACCTTGTTTACATGGTGAGTGGGAAGACTAGTGTCGAAACGGTATAAAATGTTTAAGCCTGTATTATTAGGGGTTCAACCCAAGGTGCTTTGTGTACTTTGTCACTCTTACGCTGCAATAAACTTCTTCATCGAGACCTTCAACATTTTTTTCATACACTACCCTGCTGAAAAATCCGGCATGAATTCCATGCTGGTCCAGGCTGGTTTATGCTGGTTAGAGCTGTTATAGTGCTGGTCTAGCTAGTGGACCAGCATAGTCACTTATAATAACTTTAAAAGTCCAATGCCCATAAAGGTACTAAATGATTAGTAAACGTTTATAAACATTTACAAATAATTAATAGTTGAAATTTTAGATTGGCATTTTAAAGTCATTTTAAAATGACTAATTAAATTAATTAGTTAATCACATTTTTCACAACATTTGTAAATGTAAAAAAGTGCATTAGTTAATATATGAATCGAAGTTTAATGAGATTTGTTAGCATTTTATTTACATTAAATAATGATTTGTTAATCATTATGTAATTTTAATATGTTTATTTAAATATTAACAAGCACATTATCTCATAGCTATTTGAATATATATGAACTAATGATCTGTAAAGCATTATATGTTTGTTAATGATTTATTAATGAATACTTTTAATCATTGTAAACGATCGGCCAAAATCATTTGTAGATTTTTAAGAAGTGCATGATTGAATTGAAAGTTGAATGACATTTGTAAGCATTTCGATTTACATTAAATAATGATCTGTTAATCATAATGGGCCCTCTTTTAAGGATCCGAAACGCAAGTATCAAGCGCAAAACGCAAGTAACTTTGTGGGCGGGTCTTGGGCGCTGTTGCTATTATACTGGCGGGATAAATGACTCTTGCGCCCGACGCAAATCTAAAATGGGTTGGTCTGAAGTAGCTTCATTATTCATAGGTGTGGTTTGGGTGTGAAATAAACCAATCAGAGCGACATCTCACATTCCCTTTAAGAGCAGGCGCTCTTGTTCTATAGCGGATTACTATTATAACGGCGGATTTGCCAGGCGCACGCCAGGAGCGGTTCACAGCCGAGGAGGCCGACGTTCTCGTCAGGGCCGTAAAAGACAGAGAAATGACGTTGGGGATGGAGAAACCCACCCAAATTAGCTTCGGTTAAACAGGCGTATGATCATTTGGGTAAATGTGTAAGCTAGATGTATGCTTTTATAATAATCTATCTATCTATCTATCTATCTATCTATCTATCTATCTATCTATCTATCTATCTATCTATCTATCTATCTATCGTAATAATGTATGATTTGAAAAAATGAAAACTGCTGCTTCTGTGTGAGAGAATCAAAGTGTATGCGCGTTGTGCACACGCTACATTGATTATGGCCAAGCATGCGCTCTTAAAAAAGCATATGAATAACATGCGCAACGCGCCACTGACTTTAAACTAGTTTTTTTCCGGTTAATGGCGGAATTGTTTTCTAAACCTGCAAAATAGCATGAGGGAACGTTTGCGCCGGAACACGCCTCCTCTTTGCGCTGAACCGCCCCCGGGAGCACAAGTGTATTTCTTAGTTAACCGACGCACGTCTGTGGAGGGGAAAGGCCGCTGTGCGCGGGTGCAAAATAGGAATGATACATGCGTCAGTGCACAAAGTCAATTGCGCTGGGTGCAAGATAGGGCCCTATGTAAGCATCATTAAACATTAACAAGCTGTCATAATTATGCTTAGTTTTGGTTTCGTTTTCTATCAGTCTGTTTAATCACCTGTTTTATATACCTGTTTAATATTAAATGTTAGGTTTTTGTTCAGATATTTACATACCTTTTAATAATATGGCTGAGGCCTTGCATCTCTGCATTAAGATATCCATTCAACAAATTCTGCAAGCTTTTCGACTAATAATCCTGCCTAACTTTTTCCAAACCAAGTCTGAAATGGCTCCAAAACCCCAAACACAGTGGCTCACTGTCAGAAAACTTCATCAGTATTCATCCTCGTGGCAGTAATGCACACTTAGTTATGGCTTTCTGGAGTGAGAGTGCATAAGATAAAAGAGTCTCGAAAGTAAACAATCACAGTCGGGAGATGGTAGATGGAACAACTTCAGTCTGTTTAGTGCAACTTGGACCAAAAATATGGCAGAAAGTACTCATTACCTAGTAAAGTATCACTTGTTATGTTGTTTAAGACGTTACCTCGAATCAAAACCTTGCCATATTTTCCAGACTAAAATACAAACAGCTTTGTTTTATCATAATAAGCGGGTGATTGTGGAAAATTGCTATGGCAGAGATGCAAAATAGATCCTTCTATCATTTTCTCCACGTTGACCTAGAAATTAAGTTAGAGAAGAAAGGCTATTTTACCTTTATGTCTGATGCACGGTCTCATTAGTTTAACAACCACAAATCCTTTAATCTATTATTTCGAATGAACAGTCTATGTTTTGCCTTTAGACATTACAATATGAAATGCAATAGCCTATCTAAAAATGTATGTTTAAAATGCATGTACTGTGACAATAGTTATTAGTAATGTTTAAAAACAAAATCATGCTCTGTAATCATACAGCACCAACCAGAGTGTCCGTTGTTTCCGAGAGTGAGCTGCTCATTGGTTGACAGGTTGTAGTTCTGGACCTGGATGGGCGGCAGGTTTGGATCGTATCTCAGCAGCTGGGTCTGGAAATCGATGGGCGACTGGAACGCTCCTCCGCAGAACGGGTACTTGCTGGACCAGTCGTGTTCTCCATCAGGTCCTGAAACCAAAAGTCAAAGAAAGTTGTGGTCACAAAACATCTTTCCCTGACCAGTTCTTATCTAGTGGTGTGCATTTAAACATCTGGGGCCAGAATTAATAAACAGGGTAAATCAGGGTAAATTCCATAAGTGGAAAGATGACGCGCAAATGAAAGAATACAGACGCAACCGTATCGTTTCCATAATGACCAATGCAATCTACCAAGAACAGCGCAAATTAGCATCTGGTTTAAGTTTTTTGGGCATTAGATAATGGTACAAATACCAGTAAATCTACGAGCGCAAAACACCTTGCATGATTCATTCAATACTCTCCTCCCATAAATTTTTCATCTGAAAGGGAAACTCCTACAAATGCATATGCAATAAAGTCAGCCGCAAAAAAAACTGTCCACGCCTTTTCAGCGCTAATTTTTCACTGCGTGTCTTTAGTAAATCCTTAAAGTAGTTTTTTAACGCCACAAGAATGTTTGCGCTTGCGCAAGCTGTTAGTAAATCTGGCCCTTGGTGTGGCCAGAATTGGAGTGCATTAGCCACAAGTTTTGCTAAGACACAAGCTAAGGTCACCGGTCACAGAACACTGCCTTACAAAATGAATGCCCTTACATGAATACCACACCCAACAATAAAAGATGATGTTTTGTTGCTTTGGAGGAGGCTTCGAAGTCACTCCAACAGAGTGTATGCTTGTCTAAGAGACATTTCTGGTGCACTGTGGATCTTTTAGAGAAGAGGGTATAGAAAAGGATTTTTTAAACAACATAGCAAAGTTCCTTAACATAATAATTTCTAGCCTTTTAAATGCAATCGTCATGGTTTCTGTTTCTGTAAACACTGGCAGTAAGAGTGATTTGTTGTTGCTGTGGGTTTAAAACATCACATTAAGTTATTGCGTATTCTTCGTCAATGATGATCATGGTTTTGTGGGCAGCTTTTGTTTTCTGGACCGCTGTAACTGCGAAACTACACATTGTCTTATTTAGTAGCTTAACACTCTTAACTTTCCCTTGCGGTCATAATTACTCACCGTCCAGTTCATTTTTAATCTAGACTAGCTTCTCCATCATAATCACATCAGATGCCTGTGGCTGGGCCCGTAGAGGGTCATAACTCTAAATCATAACTGTCAGCCTGAGATGTAGTCGTAATGAGCAGGCCTCTACAGTAAAACATCTGAAGCTCTCTGGTCTGGATGTGTTTGACATTAACGCACTGAACCGCTGGAAGCTGAGGTCATGCAGCAGTTTGAAACAAATCCCTTAAGTTGAGAAAACTTTAGTGGTAATAGATATAAAATACAGTAGCACATACAATTATTTCACATTTTATGAAGAAAATGCGTGGTTCTTGCTTACAGTCCAAATCGAAAGAGCCCAGTCCCAGGTCTCTAGGATATTCTCTACTCAAAAAGCATGATTTGAGGTATCGTTCATGTCTGTGTCAGACCAGGATAAATTATGCTAAGATAAGCTAACTTTTTTGAGTAGTGCATATGTGTTTTCATCTTAGGCAGTGGATGTTTGACGTCATTACGTCCCTCTAAGTGACTATGAAAGGCCTTGACTCAGCGGAATTAATTCAGGCTCAGAATGTCAAGGGCTCTCAGTGTTAGCCAACACAAAGGACAACGCTCATCTGAGCTCTGTTTGATATGCTTGATAACAACTACACAGCAGCACAAGCACTGCAGTGTTTCTCTCTGAGAAATTTGTCATGGTATTTCAAGCAGTGGTCAGTGCTTTGGACACTTTCACATAGAAACACCCTATGTGACACCCTGCACTTTTTCACATAGAAACACCATAGCAACAGCATAACAATTATAGAGACATGAGGGTGGGCTCTAGTAAGTTGGCCTATAGCAACCACATAGCAACACCACAGCAACCACATAACAATTATAGAGACATGAAGGTAGTACTACGTCTTTTGACTTGGACCACTTAGAACAGCTTAGGAACTACATAGCAAAACCTTAACCATGCTTCTGCTAACAAACAACCACCTAGAAACCACTCAGTGCACCATAGCAACCACATAAGAATTATAGAGACATGAGGGTGCGGTCCTTTGATTTGGTCCAGTAAACAACCACATAGCAACACCCTAGCAACCATGTTACAAAGTTGGAGGCTTGTCTGACTTGGACCAGTAAACAACCTCTTAGCAAGGGCATAGAAACCACTCAGAACAGCTTAGCAACCATATAGCAACACCCTAACAACACTTCTGCTAACAAACATCCACCTAGAAACCACTCAGGGCACCCTAGCAACCGCACATGTTAACCGCTGACTTTTGCATGAGTACAGCTCATGTTTTCTTCAGAAATTGCACAAATCTAGTTTTAGTAGCAGCTAAACTTAGCAATTTGCTTAATGAGGGTGCTTGGTTTGATAATCACATTGTCTAAAATTCTTAGTCTACAAGCCTAAAATACAGCACATTACAAGGTAGTCTGACTTTGCAGGCACTGTAAATTTGCACACAGGAGTATAACTGAAGGGACAGAAGAGATTCAGCTTGTAAATTGCAATGTGCCACACACAAAGACAGAATAATATAATGCATTGTTCTCTCCTAAGTATAGAGAGCTATGAAATTTCACAGCCAAGCAATTAGACGAACAATCACTTCCCAAAATAAAGCCGTTATAACAGCTCTGTTTTGCAGTTGAGGTCCCTTGAGTTGCCTTATATCTTAGTTCAACCAGCTTTAAAATAAATCAAAACTAGACATGTAATGTAATGACGTAAATATGTGTAATTCAATCATGGAACCTACAACTCAACATGGCCTCCTTGAGAAGCCAATGAGAACACGTGAGTGACAGTGGCACGAGGAGAGAGCCGAGGGGGAAGCTAACAGGAATGACATGTGAGACATTGTGGGAATCATTTCAGAGCCATAAGATCCAAAAGGGGTCAAAACGAGGTCAACTTTGCACCACGAGTTCCCTTTTTCCAGCAGCAACCTGTTTTTTGATACCTTCATCATGGTTGCCAATGGGTCTCCATGTCTACACTGGTATGGCATACTGGGATTGTTCAAGATAACAGTTAAAATAACAGCCCAGGAATAGGCTTGACTCATGACGATGGTAACCAGAAGCCTCCTTGGTTCCCTAGGTGAAAGCAATTGACCAGAACTCTGCGACAGCAGTCGTGATTAAGCATGTTTATTTTAAAGCTCTTCAACGTGTAAAGGGCACGTTCTGTTGGTCTCTGTGTGACTGAATGACCTTTTTTACTGAGGTGAAAACGACGGCATATGGCCATTAAGGAAACGCATTACAACTCAATTACTTACAGTAAGGTGAAATATTAAATATTCACATTACACTTTCAATTATTTTGCTGGCGAAATAAAAATCATAAGCAACATCGTAAAAATGTATGTGCTTTTTATTTGACCATTAAGTTCCCTAATGTCAGTTTTACTATCCTCTTTTTTTTTTAAGTTGCTGCCTTAAATTTTTAAGTACAATCAACTTGGATGTTTAAGTCATTTCAACTTAAATTACATTAAACTGACTTAAAAAATTTGTTGAATCTTATATAATTTATAAAAAAAAGTTAAAGCAATGTAAACATGTCATCATAACTTATTGATCATATATTTTTTTACAGTGTAAAGTCTCAGTAGTGAAAAGGGTGTTGCAGTTTGATAAATTTCTATGAATTATTTCAAACAGTTTGTGTCATCACCTCATGACTGTGTGCAGAGATGTCTCTAAATGGCATTTGTCATATGTTAAAATGTTTTAGTAAAAAAAAAACTAAAAACATTTCTTCAGCAAGGATACAATAAATTGATCAATAATGTGACCGTAAATACTCTTACGTTGTAAAAAAAAAAAAAAAAAAAAAACATTAAAAAAAAAATGCTGTTCTTTTGAACTTTCTATTCATAAAAGAATCCTGAACAAAATGTATCAGTTTCCATTAATATATTAAACAGCGCAACTGTTTTCATCTTTGATAATAATAATAAATGTTTCTTGAGCTGCAAATCAGGATATTAGACTGATTTATGAAGGATAATGTGACACTGAAGACTGCAGTGATGATGCTGAAAATTCAGCTTTGCATTACAGGAATAAATTAACTATTTTGAAATTTATTAAAACAGTTATTTCATATTTATTTTCAATTTTGGTCAAATAAATGCAGCCTTGGTGAGAAAAAAAAAAATCTTATCCAAACTTTTAGGTATGCAGGTATATTTGACTGTTTATGACTATGTATTTCTATATTGGTGGATATAAAAAAAAATATATATATATATATATATATATATATATATATTCTTTCTGGTGTTCATTTAGTGTGGAAAACATGGCTGTCTTACATGAAACACTTTGAATCTACATTGTAAAAATTATTGAAATTACAAAACAAAATAGCCTACTTACCATTATATGTCCATTTTGCCCCTGAAAAAGAGATGGACATTATTATTAAACAGTTTAAAACTGAATGTCGAGCTTCATTCTCCCAGACCTGTTTTCATGCAGTTCTAACAGAATGACTGAACTCCAGTCATAAATCAGTCAGATAATGCATTCCCTTGCAGCTGGACTCCATTCTGGCTGCAACCTGCTGCTCTGGGCATTGCAGGCTATTCTCAGTCAAGCTGACGGACAGGCTGAGTCAGACTCTTGCTGGTCTTTCCCACAGATTTCTGGTTGACAACGAGGTTCCCCGGGAGCGTGTATAATCTGCCGCTTCTAAAAATGCTGAAGAGCAAGTCAACGGAAATCAAGGCATTTCTAAGTCCAAACTAAGATTTAAAAGACATACTTGTCTAGTCTATGATGAAACCTAAAAACATTTTTGTGTGGTGCAGCTATTTATTTATTTTTTTACAGGAAAACTACTATGCATTAATTATACAGTGATGGAAATGTTTCTAAATGACATAGGAAATTATGATATTTTTCCAAATATGAGACTGAGACTCCAAACAGGAAGGTGCAAAAATGTCCTCAGCAATTTGGTCATCACTTTCTTTCATAAAAGTTAATCTTCCTTGCTATTGTGGGAGCGCAGGTTTTTCCTGAACTGACCCTTTTTGGGGAAGATCTACAGACAAGATATCAGCAGTGCAATTAAGTCAGCACCTGGGCGCTAATTTGGCGTGACAAATGTTCCTCCTGTGGTTTTCAATACACTGGGGTCATTTAAGGCCATTTGTCAGATCTGCAGACAGAAATCTTCACGCTAATTCAGAGCATTTTGGGGTTCTGCAAGTTTATAATTACACATTTGACATGTTCTTTACTCCCAAGGTTGTTCATTTATGGAAACAACATTCACCCACTCATTATGTTAACAACTCAAATGAACTTCCAGGAATCTATATTTGATGTTACATTTTCTCCGAAATTACTGCTTCTACACCAATATGAGACCATATTGTCTAGTTAAAGTGATGCAAAATGTTATGTTTTTATTTTTTTATTGACTATTTTTCACAGTAATAATTCGTTTTCATTAACATATATGCAAATAGAGACATTTTCTGAAATGTGTTTTAAAATAATGTAACAGAAATGAGAGTAAATGGTACATTTCTGCAGCATATTTATCCAATTATCATATATATAATCCATTATTAGGCAACAAAGACTACTAATAACTTTCACTATATTAGCAAACATTTCCACATTATAGGTAGCTATCTAATGTTTAACAGATCAGCCTACTAATTCACTTTTTCTTTTATTCCTCAATATGTAAGCTACAATTTTGAATGCACATGTATTAGTAATCTGTTAAGTAACAGTTTACCAAGTTTTTGACCTATCAATGGAAGTTTAGGCTTATTATAAAGTGAGCTCTGCAAGACTTTGCAGACTATAGTGCGCGAGACTAACTTACCTGTGGACGCGAGGGGACACGCGATGAAGATGATGAAGAGAAGTGTAATTGTCATTGCAGAGAAGTGCAGGCTTCTCACGTACCCTCAGAAGTCGACTCAGAAGAAAGAAATTTTGACATAGCTGTCGGAACCGTCTCTTATATCAAGCATGGTGCGCTCGCGAGTTAAACAAACTGACGTCACGGTGATGATATCTGTCGCTCGTTTGCAGTGACTTCATACAAATCTGTGGCTGTGCCTCCTCGAGTGTGGCTGCTACCCAGACAGCTTTTTAAGCATCAGAAGCGCACAACTTTGTCTAAATAGCCATTAGCCACACGTTCTCAAACCGGTCATTTTAAAACTCCGCAAACAATGTACAATGGTGCGTCATGTGATATGAAAAAAAAAATTACAGCTTATGACAGTGATAATATCTCCATATTGTAACATTTGCTTGGTGTTTACTGAGCCCGCAAATGACACACTGCGTTATTATAGGTGTCTATGTATTGCAGGTATTGTGTTTAATGTGCAAATATAGCCTATACATTATCTTTGACTGGTTTTGCTACGTAATTTATCATCTATCCATCAAGTAGGACGGAATGCCGCCTAGCCAATCAAATTCGAGGACTGGAATTATTCCTTTATTCACAGTAAATAGTTCACAGTAAAACAAGTTTTGATAACGTTACATTAAGTTATGAACTTAAAACTTAAGTTTAAGTTACTTCAATGTTCTCTGAACGTTCAAAATGTCAAGTTAAAAAAAATAATGTGGTTGGGCGAAGTTGCACACATTATTGTTACTTTTGAATGTTCTCCGAACATTCTGCAACAAGTAGGCCTTGTAACATTTAGAAATGTTATACGAACATTGGACGTTTAAACGTTACAGGGAGAGGAAAAATAAAAAATTAGTTCCACAAACGATGTATAGGCCAGGCGCGGATTTATGGGTATGGCACGTGCCCACCCAGATTGACCGGTGGCCCACCCAATCAGATTAATAAAAACAATTAACATTTTAAATTTTAATAATAATAATAGTAATGAATTAATAAATAATTTCATTTTAATAGTGTCCTGAGGACATTTATGTACAGTAGCTACGAAAAAAAAATTCTGCACGGGTCGACCACACGCTCTCCGTGCGCGCACTGACTTATACAGTGGCGTAACTTTGTTTTAAAAAGTGGGTGGGACAGGTGGGGTGGGGGTTGCTAATACAATGGTAAATCAGATATATGTAACATTACGATGTCCAGCAATCGATTTTAATAGTAGGCTACATGGGGTTTAATTTGTCGTTTAATGAGATGTAGCCTAATGTTGTCAGTGCAGAGAATTTGTGTGAATAAATACATAGATCCGCCTACTCGACCAACGTGTATCTTAATGGTCCAGTAGTAGAACTTTCGCCAAGCGTATCAGACGTTCTGGATTCTACTCCGCGCTCTTATAGTTTTTTTTTCGTGTAGTTTTTTTCTCTCATCAAAACCGATTATGTTCATCAGTGGTTGTATATCAAGCAGGGACACGTTTGTGTGCAATATGTTTTGTGATTTCACCTGAACGAATAGAGAGTAGGTTATCCGCAACGGATTGAAGCGCGCGTCCGAGTGAAGACAGTGCGGCGTGTGCGCGAGCCACACGAGAAAACACTGTTTCCGCGTCACTGATCGCAGCGGCAACGAGCACTTTGATCACTTGATTTAAAAAACACATTTCAGCGCTAGATCGTCTCTTATTTAAAAAAATGAACGAAATGAATGCTCTGCCAGTTAACTGGAGATGTTTTATTTATTTGTAGAATTGGTGCCTCGAGATGTTTTAAAAAGTGGTGGGGACAATATCGACACTGGCAAAACGTGGTGGGGACATATGTCCCACCCGCAAATTACGCCTATGGACTTAACGTTGTGATAGTCTACATGCGAGTCGCTTGTAATGACAGACAGATGACCTTCAGGTTTAAAGCAGGCGGGAGGGCTGACTGACATGAGTACAAGGCATAGGCCGCGGCCACGCCCAGTCCAGGGTCTCGTCCTGCCGAGACCGCCCGTCCAGGGTCTCGTCCCGCCGAGACCGCCCGTCCTGGGTCTCGTCCCACCGAGACCGCCCTTCCAGAGGCTCGTCCCGCCGAGCCAGAGACTGTTCACGTCAGCCTCGCCGAGCCAGAGACTGTTCACGTCAGCCCCGCCGAGCCAGAGACTGTTCTCCGAATTCCCACCCAGCCTCCCTCTCCCACCTCCTCCCATCTACCACCTCTCAACCCTTCTTCCACCACTGCCTGTCAGCTCCTCCTACCACCTTCAGGGAGGTGGAGTCGCCGTGGGTCTGCCGGCCTACAGCTCCAGCCTGGTCGGTGGATCCCTGGTCTCCACCTCCAACCTCCGCGACCCGAACTCCACCTCAGCCCGATGGTCCATTAATGTCCCCTTGGCTTCTACCTCCCTCAGCTCAACCGTGGCCCATCTGGTCACCAGTTCCGTCAGGCTCCCTCTTCCCCCCGGATCCACCTTGGTCGCTCGTCGACCTTCCCTCACCTCTGGACTGCACTACTCTAGCTACGCCTCGTCCCTTCGCCCCCCCGGCTCCATTGGACTCCTCACTCCCTTCAGTTCCTTCTGGGTCCTCACTCCCTCTGTCTCCACCGTGCCCATCTGTGTCACTGTCTGCACCTCAGTCGCCAGAGCCGGCGGCCCCGCCATGTCCCGCCGGATCCTCGGCGTCGCCTGGACGCGTCGGCTCTCCGGCTCCACCCTGGTCTCCTCTCCCACCTGCTTTGCCCCCGTCAGTCGGCCCCCTGGAGTCGTCAGCCCTGCCTCCTCCACGGCTCCTCCCTCCATCGTCTCCGCCCTGGCCGCCTACACAGCCTGCTCCACCCTGGTCCCTCCTGCCTTCAGTCTGCCCTCACCCGCTCTTCGTCCTCCTCCTGAGTCCTCTCCCTCCGCAGTTAGTCCTTCTACGGCGCGAGGACGCGCTTACCGGGTGGGGGGAGTAATGTCACAGTTGTGTTCTGTTTAGTTTGTTTTCATTGGACTTGTCTGCATGTCATCATGTCACGTGTCTTCTTCACTGTCATTATTAGTTCAGTTGTATCACCTGTGTCTAGTTAATCATCATCTACATCAGTGGTTTTCAAACTGTGGGTCACACAGTGAGAAAAGGTCGGTCGCACAAAGGCACTTAGCTGCAGCTAAATTTACGTTACGATGAGTGAAACAAAACCAGTCCGATTAATGACCAAACGACTATGAGTTTTAGCGCCCGCCAAAGTGTTATTTGATCGCTGAGTAATGTAGATGAACTGCTGCGCTTGTGACAAAGTCACAGTGCATGTTTAACTGAAAGAACGAGCAGAGAGAGTACTCGGTCGCGCGCGCGCACTCTCTCTCTTCGGAGCCAGGCGAAAGTGTAAAAAAGACTTCACCGTCTCCAAACTAAGCGCTGTCCTGCTCTCTCTCCCTCGCACATATTAATCAAAATAAATCGACACGGTGGTAAAAGGTCGGAAGACAAAAGTTTCATGTGGAGCATTCTGAGTTTTTTTTTTCTTCCTCAATTACCGCTGGGTGTGAATTGTGCTAAATAAGTTGTTGCCTTATCTTCTCTGAAAAGCGTCCCAGACATTCAGCTGACATAAAACAACACTTTAATTAAACGAAAAAAAAACTCTCCAGTGATGAAATGTTTTCTGTGTTGACACAAATCTTGGATGTCTATGTCCTAACTGCTGGGATAATCACACAACGCGCACGACATGTCCAATTCGCGAACTAATGACTCCTTTGAACGATTCATTTTAATGAATGGACAACTGATCTTTCCAACAGTGAACTCAGGAGACGTTTGAATCAGTAACACTTTACAATAAAGTTCTATTTATTACATAAATTACATAAAAAGTACAGTTTGCTTACTCAAGCTTAAGCTTTAAAATAAATAAAACGTACTCGGTTACTAACGTAACCTCGGTTCTCTCTAGAAGAGGGAACGAGTACTTGCGTAAGATATCTTACGCTAGGGGAAAACCTCTTTTCCTCAAGATATTGAAGCCAAAAATTATCCTTAATTTTGCAATAATGTAAAACGCATTGCAGCAGCATGCAGACATGGGCGAGACAGCTCGCGCGCCCATTGGCTGCTCTGCGGCAACTGCACCAGCCTATCGATAGAGGCTCCTCATGACGTCAGAACCAATGAGGGCGCTTCGCGCCCATTACGTCATGTCCCGCCAAAATCGGGTGGGGCCAGGGCTATAAATAGGGCCCAGAGAGGCTGGTTTGGTCAGTTTTTCATCGCTGAAGCGAATCAGAACATGACGCATGCACGGCAAGATACGCAAGTACTCGTTCCCTCTTCTAGAGAGAACCGAGGTTACGTTAGTAACCGAGTACGTTCTCTTACGAGAGGTCTCTCGTACTTGCGTAAGATATCTTACGCTAGGGGAACACAATGTAAAACGCCGTGCGTGCTTGAGACATAACACTAAAGTCCCAAGGGCAGGTGCCCGGGGCTCATACAGTGCCTAATCACAAGGGATTCACAGAGAATCCGGGGAGAGGGGCTAAAATAGCATCATTCCTGTAATATGGAGCTCTGATAAGAGCATGTTATATCAAGTGTTCCACACAGCCAGGGCGAACTCGGCCTGGACTGGTAAATATGGGGGACTTACGCACTGCCCACAGAAGTATACAGACGATCCGTGATCGACGCTCTAGCAGTTTCAGCATCCCGAGCCAATAGCATCGGGCGGGCAATACTGAAAAATTAAACCGAGAGCAACCTAGCTTGCAAAGCGGGAACCTCGAGGTTATAAAACCTTATAAATGTAGACGGGGAGGCCCAGCCTGCCGCCATACAGATATCTTGCAAGGCAATCCCACTGGACCAAGCCCACGACGAGGCCATGCCTCTTGTGGAGTGCGCTTTGACACCTATCGGGCATTGCAGGCCCCTGGATGTGTAAGCTAGCGCTATAGCATCAACTATCCATCTGGATAGACTCTGTTTTGACGCAGCTAGTCCCTTAGAACGTCCGCTGAACAAAAACAAAGAGCTGCTCTGTCTGTCTGAAAACAGATGAGCGAGACACATAGGCCCTAACGCCCTGACCGGGCAAAGGAAGCCTGCGTCCCCTTCCTCTTCAGATACCGGCAGGGCCGACAGGGAGATCACCTGTGCCCTAAACGGTGTATTGAGGGATTTAGGAACATATCCGTGCTTTGGTTTGAGTATGACTCTCGAGTCATTCGGCCCAAACTCCATACACGTCGCGCTCACTGAGAGCGCTTGCAAATCCCCTATGCGCTTCACTGAAGCGAGAGCCAGAAGAAACACTGTTTTGAAAGACAAGAGTTTCAGGTCTATTGACTGTATTGGCTCGAATGGGGCACCTTTCATGGCTTCCAGAACCGTGGAAAGGTCCCAAACGGGAACTGAGGGAGGTCTGGGAGGGTTCAGCCTCTTAGCTCCTCTAAGGAAGCGAATGACCAGATCGTTCCTTCCTAATGACTGGCCAAGCGGTGGTTCAGCGAACGCTGCTATGGCCGCCACATAAACTTTGAGCGTGGATGGGGTTCTGCCCTTATCCAGAAGTTCTTGTAAAAAGGAGAGAACCTCCGGCACCCCACAGCGTGAGGGTGAAGTGCCACTCGCTGTACACCAGCTAGTGAACACAGACCATTTTGAGGAATAGAGCCGCCTCATAGATGGAGCTCTAGCCTGCGTGATCGTGTTTAACACTCCCGCTGGGAGGTTAACGGGTACCCGCTGATGGCCCACACATGTAGGGACCAAAGCTCCGGGCGAGGATGCCAGATCGAGCCGTTCGCCTGCGAGAGGAGATCCCTCCTCACCGGTATCGGCCACGGGGCGGTACTCGTCAGCTGCATCAGGACTGGAAACCAGACTTGGTTTGTCCAAAATGGGGCGACGAGTAGCACTGGGCATCCGCTCTCCCTGATTCGCTCTAACACCTGGGGTAGGAGCGTGACAGGGGGAAACGCATAGAGCGGGCAGCGGGGCCAGACGTGAGCCAGCGCATCCCTGCTCTTGGAGAAGAATTCCTGACAATGAGCGTTCTCTTGAGACGCAAATAGGTCTATTTCCGCTCTGCCAAATGTCCTCCATAGCATTTTGACTGTCTGTGGATGTAAAGACCATTCTCCTGTCGGCAGATTGCTACTGGACAGTCTGTCTGGTCCCACATTCAGATGGCCGGGCACATGCGCTGCCCTGAGCGAGCGCAGATTGTGCTGAGCCCAGACCAGGAGGCGTTCCGTCAGCCTGTGAAGGATTCTGGATCTGATACCTCCTTGGTGATTTATATAAGCCACCACTGACATGTTGTCCGAACGGACCAAGACGTGGTGTCTTTTTATCTGGGGACAAAAGTGCCTCAGCGCGTTGTCGACTGCCATCATTTCCAGGCAGTTTATATGCAGAAGCTTTTCCCGTTCCGACCACTGGCCGAATAACGGTCTGCCCTCGAGCAGCGCTCCCCATCCCGAGGTTGAGGCGTCCGTAGACACCACCTTCACACTCGAGGAAGTCCCCAGGCTTACACCTGACCGGTACCAGTCGGTCACTGTCCAAGGTTTCAGAGCTGCGACGCATTTCTGATCGACCTTGAGGCGCGCGAGACCGGAGGTCCAAGCTCTGCGCGGCGCGCGCTTTCAACCAATACTGCAGCGGGCGCATGCGAAGCAGACCCAGCTGAAGCACTGAGGATGCTGAAGCCATGAGACCCAGCATCCTTTGAAACTTTTTGAGCGGGACTAAAGCGCCGTGGCGAAAAATCTCTGTCATGCGCTGAATACTTAGTCTGCGCTGCGGCGACAGCTGTGCTGTCATAGACAGCGAGTCCAGATCTGTGCCCAGAAAAGATATTTTCTGACTGGGAGACAGTGAACTCTTTGCCCAATTGACTGTGAGACCTAAATTCTCGAGGTGATCGAGTAATATGGTCCTGTGTTCTATGAGCTCCGACTGTGATCGAGCTAGAACCAGCCAATCGTCCAAATAATTCAGCACTCGTATGCCTCGGAGCCTGAGGGGTGCGAGCGCTGCATCCATGCACATCGTGAATACGCGAGGTGCCAGGGATAGGCCGAATGGCAGGACTGTGTACTGATATGCCTGGCCCTCGAAGGCGAATCTCAAAAATCGCCTGTGACGTGACGCTATTTGTATTTGAAAATAAGCGTCTTTCAGATCTATCGACATGAACCAGTCCCCTTGGCAAATTTGCGAGAGGATTTTCTTGGTCGTGAGCATTCTGAACCGTCGTTTCAGAAGTGCTTTGTTTAGTCGTCATAGATCTAAAATGGGTCTGAGACCCGCGTCTTTTTTTTTTTTTTTTTGGGTACCAGAAAATATCTGCTGTACATGCCCCCTTCGCTCTGAGCTTGTGATAGGGGTTCTATAGCCCCTTTGCTCAGTAACTTCGCTATTTCGGCCCAAAGTAGGTGTGCTACTTCCTTTTTCACCGTAGTACCGATTCGCGCCGCTTTGCGTTGCGGGCGTTGACCGAACTGTAGCGAATAGCCTCTTTCTATAATGTCTAGCACCCACTTCGAAACCCCGGGTAGCCTTGCCCATGCGTTTGCACGAATGGCTAGGGGTTGAATGCGAAGCGCGCTCTGGTCGCTCAGCGACAGAGGGGCTTCAGTGTGCTGCAACATAAGCGTCGCGCTTATGACATTTGAGGCAGGGGGCGCGCTGATAACAGCGGGCAGATTGCCCGCGCTCGACTCCTCTGCGGTGGTCAACCGAGAGGGGGAGGGCTGGGCGAGTCCCGTAAGACCTGTCACGTCTATGTGTGAATGTGGGCGTGGGATAGCGGGCACATTTACAACACTGAGAGCATTGTCTGCCTGAGCAGAGCGAATGCATGTTGGTTTCGTTTTACAGAAACCTTGAGACATGCAGAACGTAGTGTTTGTGGGCACTGGGCAGTGGGCACATTTACCACATTTAATGCGCAATCGATCTGGGTCGATTTCATGTGCGCGAGCCCTGTGCGACGGGCTGTGTTTCTGTGTAGGAATGAGCACTGGGCAGTGGGCATTTTGTTTATACTCATAACACCATCGGCCGTGGCCGGAACACCAGAAAATACACTCTATGGGATTTATCTGGGTAGCCGTAAAGCGGCGTTTGTGTGCAGGCAAGTGGGCTGTGTCGCCGACTTGTTTACTGCAGAATACACTGGAACAGTCGCATTTACTGGAACTGAACGAGCGAGAAGTTGCCATAGAAACAGAGAGCATCAACATGCTGGCGTTTGTTTGCAGGTGTGCGTGTATTACAATAGACTCGTCCACTGCAATATTGACATTTCCAGAGAAATGTGTGAGAATGGAGGTAGTGACGCACGGAAACCATAGAAACGGTGCTTGGGTGCAGGCGAGCGGGTTGTACAACGCGCTCGTTGGCTGCAAAAATACACATCTGCAGTCGCCTTTTCAGGGAACTGACAGAGCGAGCATTGACGGCCCAAATTTTTTTATAAATTTTTTTGCCGGTAGACCCGGGATCGAACATGGGTCTCTCGCGTGAAAACCTGAGAATCTGCCACTGGGCCACAGGGGAAGACACAAAGAAATTTATATAGCGCGAGTATTATAAGAGAAACCTGTGTTTCTGTGTAGGAATGAGCACTGGGCATTTTGTCTACACTCATAACACCATCGCCCGTGGCCGGAACACCAGAAAATACACACTATGGGATTTATCTGGGTAGCCGTCAAGCGGCGTTTGTGTGCAGGCAAGCGGGCTGTGTCGCCGACTTGTTTACTGCAGAATACACTGGAACAGTCGCATTTACTGGAACTGAACGAGCGAGAAGTTGCCATAGAAACAGAGAGCGTCAACATGCTGGCGTTTGTTTGCAGGCGCGTGCATTACAACAGGCTCGCTCACTGCAGTATGACATTTCCAGTCGCCCGAACTTCAGAGGGGAATGAGAAATAGAATTCGGCCCGGCCGCAGCGGGACATTAACACTCTTTTCTCCTTTCGCCAGTGACGCACGGGAACCATAGAAACGGTGTTTGGGTGCAGGCGAGCGGGTTGTAAAACGCGCTCGTTGGCTGCAAAATGCACATCTGCAGTCGCCTTTCAGGGAACTGACAGAGCAAAGCATTGGAGGCATAATTAATCTGCCGTTAGACCGAGATTCGAACTAACGAATTACTCGAACTAACGAACTAACGATTTCACATCTCTCGTGTGAAAAACCAAAGATTCCGCCACTGAGCCACAGGGGGGAATACAAAGGCTTTCAGATGCACGAGCATATAAGAGCGTCAGCATGTTTTCTTCGGCGTTTGCTTGCCGGCGCTGCAATATTTATATTTCCAGTCGCCTGATCAGGGAACTGAGAAATGTGTGAGAAAATTCAGGTAAGTCCAGCCTCGGCGGGACTAAAACGCAATTTTCTCCTTTCGCTGGTGATTGACGCGTGAATGGGGCGCAGAGGCAGGGTAGCTTTCTTGTACGTAAAGAAAAACTAACCCCGACCGTCCGCTTCCAGCCTCCCCTGTGAACGGCGCATTTTGCGCGGCTCGAACAGAGAAGGTATCATCCTCCAAGCAGGCAAGGCAAGCGGGCGCACCGGCGAGCTTTGCGGGTTGGGGGGGTAAGGGGCGTCTTGAAAAAGACGCCCGGCTCTTTTAGTGCAATGAGAGTGTGTGTCGCGGCGGCGAACACACACACATACACAAAACACAGTAGCAGAGAAAAGGATATGTACGCCGGAAAGCGTCAGCAGAAACGGCGACTGAAGGCGGCGAGATGTCGACCAGCAGCTTCAGATGCACTAATCCCGCTGGGTGCTTGACTCAGACGGCGCGGCTTCCTCTCAGGATCCAGCGATGCGAAGGCCCGCTGAAGAGATGAAAAACTGACCAAACCAGCCTCTCTGGGCCGTATTTATAGCCCTGGCCCCACCCGATTTCGGCGGGACATGACGTAATGGGCGCGAAGCGCCCTCATTGGTTCTGACGTCATGAGGAGCCTCTATCGATAGGCTGGTGCAGTTGCCGCAGAGCAGCCAATGGGCGCGCGAGCTGTCTCGCCCATGTCTGCATGCTGCTGCAATGCGTTTTACATTATTGCAAAATTAAGGATAATTTTTGGCTTCAATATCTTGAGGAAAAGAGGTTTTCCCCTAGCGTAAGATATCTTACGCAAGTACGAGAGACCTCTCGTAAGAGAACCCCTTGTTTTTTTTTGAAAACCATATGACTACATTTTTCCACACAGTGCTATCAAGAATCGATAAGAGAATCGTTAAAGAATCGGATCGATAATCAGAATCGTCAGTGGCATTATTATTATTGATAAAATCTTATCATTTCCCATCCCTATGTGAAGACGGTAAAATTATAATCAAACATTAAAGAACATACATGTTTTTAAAAGTTTTTTTAAGAGTTAAAAGTTTAAAATATTTTGCTAACATGAAGGCTTGTCACTGTCAGTCTTTTTACATCAGTGCAAAACTAGGGAATGCAGATTAAGACCATCAAGCATGCATTGATTAATCCCATTGCATGTAGAAAAAAAAATGTGCGACCAAATCATGCTGGTGCGACCAACTGATAAAGTTGGTAGCACCAGTGCAAGTGGGTCTTGAGATTGATTATACTTGTCTAGGTGGGTCCTAGAACGAAAAAGTTTGGGAACCCCTGATCTACATCACCTGTGTTCAGTTAATCAGTGTTCATCTGTGTTGTATTTAAGTTCCTTCAGATCAGTCAGTCTTTGTCTGTTATCTGTTTTACTTAGTGTGTGAGTATCCTGCCTGCCTGTACCTGTTGGAATTTTGCCATCGCCTTCTTCTACCTGCACCACACCCTGACACCCACCCACACTATTACACAAAAGGTTCATGTGTATATTTAATGACAAATATTCACTTTGGTAAAAAAGTATAAGTATAGCCCCAGTCTCTTTTTACATTTATTTTAATAGTCAAAAAATCTATTTGTTTACCTTGTATATTTTGAAACAAAAATTGTAAGTGGCGAGATAAAGATGTTCAGATTTTGTTTTTTATACACACTGGTATACTTTATATGGAAGCTTGTTTCCGCCACAGAATAAAATAATAATATAAAGTTAATTTTTACCTCACAATTATGACTTTTTTTTCTCACAATTGTGAGTTACCTTGCAACTACACTTTTTATTATTTTTATTACACAGTTTATTACTCAGTCTGAACAAGCTTCCAGCCACTCCAAGCTAAATCTGTCACATACATATGTCACATACTATGTGAATCACCCACTGGAGACACATGGATGATCATTTAGTGAATCAAAGGTCAAATGAGGGAGAAGTGATATACCAGCTGAGCTGAGCCGCTCCAGAATAAATATATTTTGCATTTTTACATGTAACATAATATATATATCTTTTTTAAATAATCTTATTTATGATGGGACTGCAGATTTGAATCGACTTAATTGTGTGTTAATGTTCCACTATTAGGAACAGCCAATACTGAAACCTGAATCTGCCACATGATTTGTGGAGCCTCTTTGGCATCATGCTACTATTTTCACTTGTAACCTCTAAAGAATTCTCCCATAGCGAGGTGCATAAAAATGGTCATTATACACATTATTATATTATGTTATATTATAATATTATTGAATATACAGTATATTGATGGTCCTTGATTATGATTTTTTTTTATTTATATTTAGTTCAGTTAGTGTGTAGTGTTGCTGTTTGAGCATAAAC
Organism: Leuciscus leuciscus; assembly: GCF_965113295.1. NCBI lineage: Eukaryota > Metazoa > Chordata > Actinopteri > Cypriniformes > Leuciscidae > Leuciscus > Leuciscus leuciscus. The sequence goes on along the minus strand of NC_138724.1, from coordinate 16,001,710 downwards.
AACATCTGCAAAGTTACGAGGCTAAAAGTTCAATGCAAAGGGAGATATTTTCTTTTACAGAAATTGCTAAGGACTACAACAAACGGCTGGTAGTGTCACGGCTCGTCGGAATGAGAAGAAGAAGATGAGGATGAGGATAATATCAAATGCTTTAATATGCATTTGATGAACACAAACGATGATGAACACAAACGACAGGCAGCTGTGAGGAAGGTGATCATGGTAACAGATTGGTGGCGGGAAACAGACAGGGAAACACAGGTGATGAATGAAAACAACTGAAAGTCTATGAACTGAACATAATGGTGACAGGTAGGGACTACAACGAGCTTCTTCCCGGGTTGGTGACATCACAAAGCCTAAAATTTACATAAACCCTGCCCCGGAAACATGCAACAAAGTGGGTGAGGCCATGTTGGGCTGCTTAGAAGAGGAAGAGTTATTGTCGCTGTTTTTCACACACAGGAAAAAGTTTGTCCTAAGGCTACCGAACTTAGAGAGGGTAACATTTATTTTTAACACTGTTCCTGAACATTATAACCTCAACGTTCGCACAAAAGCTTCTCCTGAAAGACGTATCCATTCCTATTTTGTCGGGACAATCTGTTGTTTATGGATCACAACTTGTAAGTGTGTCTTATTTGTAGTTGTGTTTTCTATTATCAGTTCCAATTATAAACTTTATTGCTATGATAGCTATGATGTAAACGAAGGGCAAAGCTTTGCCCTACTATACTGCAACTAACATTACAGTGAGCAAAAATTATAAAATTATGTTGTGATCGATCACTGTTTGTATTACCATAGTTTTCTGACAAATATGATTAAATGGTGGATAACATCGTATCTATAAGAAAATTACAACAACAAAAATACCACTCTGAAACGTCCTGTGAAATATGTGCTTGCAAAGTCCGGGCTTGAAATCCGTTCAGCACAATCCTCTTGTTCATTAACATTGTCAGGGTCTGAATCAGGCTTGAATTGGTTTGAAATTGAAGCCATCTGACATCTGAGTAGAGCTCGCGGTTATGAATGGGGCATGACATTTCCCGAACACGCGCTAAGTCCTGCCAATCACAACACACTGGGCCAGCTAACCAATCACAGCACATTTCGTATTTCGGAAGGAGGGGCTTCGTCGAAAACGACGCGTTCAACCAGACTGGGGAGAGAGGAGCAGTAATAATGTAAAATATGTGAAAATATGCATTTTTTGAACAATCAAGCATGAAAACATATTACAGTACACACCAAAAACAAAATCAAGACTTCGTTAAAGGGCATATGATCCCTTTAACTAAATGCCATAATGATTTCATTTTACTTGTTAGCGCTGTCTAATCGACTTATTAGAAATCATTCTTATCTCCTCCTCTAAGTTTTATTGCTCTTTAGACACAGAACAAAGATCAAATAATCTTGTGTCTGATCATAAATTGATCAAACATTCATTTACACCAGCGTTCACACAACTATGTGGTTCACTATGAGGGAACTTGGCATCATTTTATTCCTTTTTGCTCTGAACCACAACATTCAGGCACAAACTCAGAAACCAGGTAAGTGTTGTTATTGTAAAATGTAGATAAATAAAACACAAAGGTTAATTAATGAATTTGTTAACAGGGTTTATGTCTGGTTTGATCTTATAATAACTTGTTCTGTTTGTCACTGTGTTTTAGACCAGTCTTATAATAGTATATAATAGTAATAACCCTGTAAACCACTTGGCAGTGGCACATGCAAACTCATTGAAATTGGCAATTGAATGTTTGTGTTTAGGTATGATTGCAAATCAGTAAACAGTACAAACAGAAAGTTAAGCCATTTCTGTAGGCTACAATTAGTCACCTGTTACCCAAGTGTAAAACGCTAGTAATCGTTAAGATTTCCACAAAATTTGAGTGATTTAGTGACCCTTAAAAGTCCACCTGTGCTAAAAAAAATCTAGTTTTTAATGTTGTTTATATTTCTATATGGTGTTTTTAATATGCTTTAAGACAAACCATCTGCAAATTCATAAGTCAACACCATTGCTGAGTATTTTCTCCTTAAAACTGCAGTGAACCAAAGACAGTCTCAAAATCACGGTTTGAAATCGCTGGTGTTTCTGACGTTACAAACTACCTTGTAACCAATCAGGTCAATGAGTGATCGACAATGAATGAATTTCTGAGCTGGTGTGAGTGAGTGGAGGTGGGGCTAATTTGCAATTATGAAACATCAGGATATTACTATTTGTTGAGTCTTGATGAAAAAGCTTTAATAGTTCAAGTTCAAAACTTGATGTAAGATTAAGAATTTGAAAAACTGTGTAAAAAAACAACAACACACAACTGTGTAAGAAAAACTTTACTGGAAAACAACTGGCTGTGATTGCCAGAATAATGATGTAAAAATACAGTAAAATGTAAACAGCTTTACAGAACAACCTGTACATTTTACAGTTTAAAACTTGTAATTTACAAACAATAAATAAATAAACTAGTAAATCCAACAGTCCTTTTCTGCTGAGTAAGCATAACCACACTGCAACTAAAATCTGTTTTGATCCTTTAACATATACTGACAACCACCATAATAACACAGGTGGTAAAGAGAAAGCCACACGACGATTCGAAGTTCATCACAAGATGAGGTAAATACTAATATATAGAAGGTGCAAGCAGTGTCATTTACTCACAAATACAAAACACCATCATGGTAACACTAAAATAATGCAATAAACGTTCATGTAGAAACATAAAACCCTAATTTATGTAACTTATTACAAAACTAATAAGAAGTCAATAATTGTATCCCTTAAAACTCATCTTTGATCACCAAAATGACCAAGTTAAAAGTTTTTTCCTTCAAAAAAATTGCTTGAATGTAACTCGTTACCCTTGTTTAATTTAGTATACACGGTTCTATGAATATGCAAATTAGCCCCGCCTCCACTCACTCACACCAGCTCAGAGATCCCCTCGTTGTCGATCACACGCTGACCTGATTGGTTACAAGTCAGAAACACCAGCGATTTCAAACAGCGATTTTGAGACTGTCTTTGGTTCACTGCAGTTTTAGGGAGAAAATACTCAGCAATGGTGTGGAATTATGAATTTGCACATGGTTTGTCTTAACTCATATTAAAAACACCACATAGATATATAAACAACATTAAAAGCTTGATTTTCACCACAGGGGGACTTTAAATGAAAGACCATCAAATATAGAGTGTCACACAGGGAATGTCAATTTACATGTTTCACTGTACATTATAGTATAGTTTGTATTTTAATTATAAAAATGCCACATTTAAAATTATATGAAATGATATGAAATATCTATTATAGTTTTTAACCATATAGTAAGAGAACAAACTGTTAAGTTTAACCAATTAACAGGAAGCATTTTTACAGTTAAAATCGCAATAATTTCTACAGTGTGAAATTCAGAATTGGGCAAAGTCTCTGTAAAATAGTGATCTGTGACATTGGTTTACGTTGAATATCAAATATTTTGTGTCTATTTGTTAATAGGGGATTTGTGGACACATTTATGTTTTCAGATTTGTGGAGTAAAGTTATAGTTTTTATTTTGAAGTAACTGACAATTAAAAAAAATATATTATTAATAATAAGAATCAAATCAAAAGTCATTTATACATAATAAAAGTGGGGCTTCTTATCCCAGGTGACCAAATTACCCCAGTAGTGGGGTAAGATGGTCTCTTTGAATAATTTTACATTTTGTTCTATAACAACTAAATAAGCAAATGTTCCTATTTATTTCCTATAATAATAGGGTGGATTGCCCTAATGTGGGACATTTTTTGCTTTTCAGACTTTTGTAGAGTATTACGATGTGAAGACCATACATTAAATCCACATCCAATACCTTTTTGGAATCCTCAGGGGGTTTTCTAATCAAATCAAAAGAGAAAATGCAGATAACACATTCATAAAATAAATTATACAGATATCAGTGCTTTTAGTGCCTAATTGTCTGAGAAAATGTGCAGCTTCCTAATGTGGGACAGTCATTTGCCTAATGTGGGACACTGTAAAGTCTATGTTAAAAGGTCTAAACTGGTGCACCTTCATTCATGAATAATAGTAAAACGTCCTCAATAAGTAATTCTGTCTATTTCTTTAATTCTTTATTTTTATGTTCAGTCATTTTACCATTTGCAATGTTGTTCCTGTCATAAAACCAAGGTTTAAGATGAACGTTGGACAATTGAGTATCATCAAGCAAATAAAACAACATTATGGTTTTGCATGCATGAATTTATTATTAACTTATTATTATGAATGTATTTATTATGAACTCGTGAAGTAGCCTATATTTAAAGGTAAATATATAAAATGTTGCATAGGCTTATTACAATATATCAAACAACAACAGATGAAAAAAACAGCAGATAACAAATGGCCTGCAGAAGTTAATAAGTCATGAACTCGTGAAGTAGCCTATAGGCTATTTAAAGGTAAATATATAAAATGTTGCATAGGCCTATTACAATATATCAAACAACAACAGATGAAAAAACACACACACAAACACAGCACACACACACACACAACCTTCAAACCGCAGTAAAAATGTCCCTCAAACCGCAGTATAAATGTCCCTTGCCCTTAAATATCTGTAGTAATAAAGTATTTTAATACTGCAAAAGATCACTAAGAACATGTAAATAACCATTACTGCTGCATAAACCATGCTTCACCACACATTCTTGACTGGCATGTAGCTTTACAATTGTCCCACATTAGGCTAATCATACAGTCCCACATTAGGACACTACCTGTCCTAAAGTGGGACAATAGAAAAATTTATTAAAAAACAAATATATAGCTTAAATATATACTATGCTATACTATTTTTTAATGAACAAACATTTTATAAACACGTTAAGATAAAAAGCAGCATGATTATTTTGATAATGATTAATTTATACCCTTAACACTAATTTGGTCAAAATTGTATGTCACTGACCTTCTTGCAGCTTTCACAGCAAGTACTTCCTGTTTGATGATTGCCCCGCCCTAATTTATGACTGGACAGGTCAAAGGTTATATGATTTTGTTCACATGACACTACAGCTTTGGCTTTCCCATAGTTTCAGTGACATTCATTAGTTTGGGGAAGAGCCACACCCACTGGAGCTTAGGTGTCCCACATTAGGCAGTGTCCCACATTAGGGCAATCCACCCCTACATTGGATCATGCATCATCATCCATGCTAAACTTAATCTAAAGTAAATGCACATTGTTCTTAAGGGGGGCATCTTACCCCATGTTACCCTACTTTATCCTGAAAAACAGTAAAAATTACACACAAAAAAAATTAAATTTCCGATAAAAAAATGGACAAATTGAAAATAAAACATGGGCAATCAAAAAACATATCTATAGAGATGATTGTGGTGTCATTTCTGTAGTTGTGTGGACTGACTAGTCAAAAATAACATTCAAGATACAAAACTCATTCTCTTGATATCATTTCCATGGATGATTTGAACTTTGGCATGTAGGATGTATAGTGTAGATTTTACAACATTTTAATTGAGGACCTCGGACAGAGAATACAGTACAAATCACTCTCCTTTTTCATTTTTCTCCAAATCTAGAGGCCTGCAGTCTGAAACCAGATGAAGGAACGGGTACATCTGATCCTCTGGTTTATATGTACTACGATGAAGAAAAAGACAGTTGTTTTCCATTCCGGTACAAAGGGGAGGGTGGAAATGCAAACCGTTTCATTATAGAGAAGCAGTGCATGAGAAACTGTTCTCACAGAGCTGAAGAGCTGTTCCCTAGAGACGGTAATCTTTCTACTCACATTCGTCTGCAATAATGCAACATACAATCTTTTTGCATGAAACAGATTTTCATTTAGGCTACTCTTAACATCTTTGACTTAAGAAAATACTGCCACCCTGTGGTTTTTATTTTTTATTTTTTGCAGAACGCAAAGCTTGCCATCTTCCAAAAGAACCTGGGCAATGTTTAGGTCACTATCTGCGGTATTACTACAGTCCTGAACATCACACATGCACGACTTTCTACTGGACCGGATGTGTGGGAAACGGAAACCGATTCCTCAATTTTGACTGGTGCAATGCCACGTGTTTCAATGCAGCAGGTACGTGTGGTATGACATTAAACTTATAATAGTGATTTTACCCAGAGATCTATATGCAAAAAAACATAATTAATGTAAATTTGTTTGATTAGATCAAGGCCACGAGGACTCAGGTGAATCAGGTGTAGCCTATCAGTTGGTAATGTGAAACTTCAATATGATATTTTCAACTCATTCAACTCATTTATCCACCGATATTAATTCAGTTAATCCATTATCCCATCAGGAATTATCTGGGGTGTTGCACTTGGTCTTATTGGTGTCATTATTTTCACTGTGGTGATCGTCTTTGCTGTCAAGAAGAAGTCTTCCCACAGACAGGTGTCATATGAGCAGTGCAAAACAAGTCAACCATTTTACATAAACTTGTCAATATACACCCATTAATGTCCAATCAATTATGTCTTCTGCTATATCTGTAAGTGAACTTATTTCAAATTCTGCAAAACAATAAAGTTTAATTTGACGCTATAAGCCATAAGTCTCTGTAATCAAGTTATTTGAAAGAAATCATACAGTGAATCTACAGTAACATTAGCGTTGTCCCCTCCTCAACATTTATTGCTCTTATCTCAAGGAAGTACAAAGTGCAAAGCATCCTCCCCTCACTGATTATTATTTGCAAACGTTCATCTACACCAGTCTTCACACAACTATGTGGTTCACTATGAGGGAACTTGGCATTATTTTGTTCATTTTTGCTCTGAACCACAACATTCAGGCCCAAACTCAGAAACCAGGTAAGAGGGTTTTTTTTTTAAACACAGAAAGGTAAAGATATTCATTTGTGTTGTGAGTTATAATAAGGTTTATGGGTTTGGTCTTTGTTTTTAACTCATTACTTAAAAAAACGAATGTTGAAAATACGATTCTCAAGGTTGTATCATGTATTCTGTGTGATGAAATGTAATGAAAGTAAAGTGAAGATATATAAGCATTAGCAAAGGTTCCGTCTATGAAGCTCCGTCACACCTAGAAAACGAAGGTTTGTTGAGACAAACCTTGGATTATTGCTTAAAAAGCCCTAAAAATTGTTTTTACCTATAAACATCTACTTAATTTTTTAAAAACATCTTTATATTTAACAAATTAACTTTTATTATATTGCCGAACACTTCGTTAGAATTTGTTTGAATTGTAAATCAGCAAATTCCACTTCCCTTAATTTCTATGCAACTTCCTGTGGGGCGTGGCCTATTCAATTCAAATCCACACTCAATGGAACAATGGAAAAGTAGTGAAGTGAATTGGCATTCTGTTTTTTTTACGGAATTTGCATAATATTTACAAGAATCAGTCGCATAAAAAAATGGGAATAAAAATGAAGGGTTAATGGAGTTACAAAAACATAAGTCATCTAAAGCTGTACAGACCACTCAGTAGGCTACACATAACATAAGAATACATACAAACAGATTAGAACGGACAAGTTTTAACAGACTTCACTCATAAGACGTGTGTAAACTTACAACACTGGGCATTGCAATTGATTATATTAATGAGAACAAGAAAATGTACGTTTGTGTTTGTTTACTATTGCAAATTAACGTGGACTTACAACTACACATCTGATACAAGAGAATATGTTTAACTGTACAAACAGGCACAAATAAAACCATTGTGCCAGGTTTTTGTAGGCCACAGTCAAGGTTGTCCTGGTTTAAAATGTGAGTAATCGTTAACACGAAAGTGTCTATCTTAAAAAAATAAAAAATATGACAACATTTACAACCGTCATAAAAACTAGGTGTGGACTGTATCTAGACTAGTTACACATTACTCATTCAAGATACAAAGATCACTCCCATTTCCATGGTTGTTCCGACCAAGTTAGCAGAATGTACAACAAGATATCGTGGCAATTCATTCACTATTCATAACTATTTTACGAATTGGTGGCTAAATCGTATGATTCGTAGCATCTCATTTGTATAAAGGCCCGTTCAAACTAAGAACGATAACGATAAAAAAGAATAGCACAACACAACTATAACAATAATGGCACAGACTACGATATTGTGATGCATCCTGCTTTAAAGAGAGAGTTCACCTAACATTTTTTATTTTGTCATTTACACAACCTCATGTTGTTCCAAACCTGTATGAGTTTCTTTGTTTTGCTGAACACAAAAGAATATATTTTGAAGAATGTTGGTCACCAGACAGTTGACAATTTTAGTGGTGAATTCATATAGAATTTTTTTTTATATGAAAGTCAATGGGTGCCGTCACCTGCCTCACTGGTTACTGACATTCTTCAAAATATCTTCTTTTGTGTTCACATAGTGGGGGTTAAATAGTGCTATATCTTGGACAAGAACCTACTCTTCCTTTCTTTATTTTTTCAAAAAATCTAGAGGCCTGCAGTCTGAAACCAGATGAAGGAACGGGTACATCTGATCCTCTGGTTTATATGTACTACGATGAAGAAAAAGACAGTTGTTTCCCATTCCGGTACAAAGGGGAGGGTGGAAATGCAAACCGTTTCATTATAGAGAAGCAGTGCATGAGAAACTGTTCTCACAGAGCTGAAGAGCTGTTCCCTAGAGACGGTAATCTTTCTACTCACATTCGTCTGCAATAATGCAACATAAATCGTTTTGTGTGAAATGCATTGTGATTGATTGATTCATTTGTTGTCATTTGTGTACCAACTACAACCATACTTAATGCGTAACATTTTTCGCTGAAGTAAATACTGCCACCCTGTGGCAAAAACAGATTTTTAGTTTTAGTTTTTTTTTTGCAGAACGCAAAGCTTGCAAGCTTCCGAAAGAACCTGGGCAATGTTTAGGTCACTATCTGCGGTATTACTACAGTCCTGAACATCACACATGCACGACTTTCTACTGGACCGGATGTGTGGGAAACGGAAACCGATTCCTCAATTTTGACTGGTGCAATGCCACGTGTTTCAATGCAGCTGGTACGTGTGGTATGAAATTAAACTTATAGCTAATAGTGATTTTACCCAGAGATCTATATGCAAAAATTGTACATTTGTTTGAATAGATATAGGCCAGGAGGACCATTCAGGTGAATCAGATGTACCAGTTGGTAAGTGAAACTCGAATAGCCTGTGATGTTTTCTCATTCAACTCATTTATCCACTGATATTAATTTCTTATTTTCCCATCAGGAATTATCCTGGGTGTTGTGTTTGGTCTTATTGGTGCCATTATTCTCATTGTGGTGATTGTCTTTGCTGTCAAGAAGTATGTCATTACAGTACATTTTTGTTTGTGTTAGGCCATATTATTTGTTACTTCACTTTGTATTTACGCTGGAATTTCTATCATTCATTTTATTTATTTTTCTAGGCCTAGCTCGAAGAAACGTCAGAAGAAAGATGGGAAGTCAGCAGAGCAGCCGCTGAAAGAGCAGGCCATTGAGATGGCAGGAGGGGAAGCACAGCCAGCCACTCTTGAAATCTCTACAATCCAAACTTGAAATCTCCCAACTTACATTTTTAACCCCAAATGTACATTGAAACTTTTGCCCTTTTTTTTTTTTTTTTTTTTTTTTGGTAAAGTGATTTTTTCTTTTTTTTTAAGAAGCAAAGGCTTGACAAAAAAAAAGGGCAAATACATTTTCTGTTGCTTATTTACTTGTACTTTATACTTGTGTCTTCTATGTTTGGAAGCTTCTAATTTACATTGTTTTATATGTCCGTCAAACTGGTCATATCACAATAAAAATTTTAAGTAGAAATGGCTGTATGGTCTTAAATGTAAAACGAGAACATCAGTGTATGGTGATAAAGCAGCGGCTGGAGGCTCTCATAGGCTACAGGGACCCCATGGGGCTGTAAAGGGGTGAATGAAAAAGTTCAGAGAAAGATAGTGAGTTACCATTTATGGAAATAATTGTATTATGTTAGCCATAGTTTTATGTTTCTCTTCAGAAATAAAATAAAATGAAATAAATAAATTGCAATAATAAAAAATTAATAAAAAGTTAACATTTACAGAATTTATTTTAGTGTATAGTCATAGTTGTATGTTTCTCTTAATAAAATAACTTACATTTATTTAGAAAAATAAATTGCGATAAAATAATAAATAAATGTTAACATTTACAGAATTAATTGTATTATATTGTTAGCCACAGTTTTGTGTTTCTCTTAAATTTTTTTTTTTAAAGATGAAATACATAAATAGATTGCGATAATAAAATATGGAAAATAAATAAATAAATAACATTTACAGAATTAATTCTATTGTTAGCCACGGTTCAATGTTTCTCGTCAGAAGTAAAATGAAAAACTATAACAATAAAATAAATAATATAAAAATGAATGTAAAATTAAAATTAATTAATAAAAAATTACATTCATAGAAATTATGTTATATTGTTAGCCATATTTTACATTTCTCAACAGAAATAATATTAATTTAATAAATGAAATAAAAATGAAATAAATAAATGTAATAATAAAAAATGTATAGTTAAAATTTACAGAATTTATTTTATTATACTGTTAGCCATACTTTCATAAAATAAAATAAAAAGATAAAATAAAATAAATAAGTTAACATTTACATAATTAATTTTATTACACATTAAAGATTCAAAAGATTTAAATAAATAAATAAATAAAATATTTTTTATTTAGTTTAATTTTTTTCTTCAGGATTATATATAATTATAATGATTATATGAATTATATTATATGAATAATGAATTAAATATATATATATATATATATATATATATATATATATATATATATAATTCATTATTCTCATGGTGGGTAGAAAAGCCATACCTTATAGACTTATGAAATATTTGAAATATTTGTCATATACTATTTTACACTAAGGCCTAATTCACTGTAGGCCTAATTCAACCTATATACAGGTTTTTATACATTAAAGCTTACCTTTTTATTTTAAGGAGGGGACTTATAATGATATATATCCGGGATAATGATATATTGCGCCCATGGTATCAAAAAGTTTGTTTGTTTGATTGATTGATTGATTATGTTTATTTCATTCATGGATATTTTCCAACAAAACTTACTTCATCATCCTCATATATATAATTTATAAAACCATGATGAAAAGGAGGCAGGGTGAAGAATATCTTATATTTCCTGCCCCCTCAAAAAAAAAAAAAAAAAAAAAAAAAAAAAAAAAAAAAAAAACATATCAAGTCCCCGCCAATGCATGAAGATAACAAATGAAACAAACTAGAAACCAAAAAATCAACCTGTATCAAAAAGTTTGAAACCACCTGCAGTAAAATATTGATTTGTAAATTAGTTACACTTTCTCACTTATCATCCACTATGACAAATCTCTTAATTCTCTCTCATCATCACTGCTCTCCCTATGACCCTGGATCTGAATTAAATCATGACTTTTCTCGATTAACACATGCTTGTGTATACATCCCATCAAAGTAAAAAGTAAAGTTTGAAGATTGTCAAGTACGCTCCCTATTTAGACTGTATTTCTGCTGTCTAGGTAGGGAGCTCAGCGGGGTTTTGAGACAGCCCGAGTCTGTGCATGCATGTCTGCCCTCTTTAACCATAACAACACTGTCTTCACTTAGCAGAGCAACATCACTGCTAACACATCTATACCTTTAGGAATCTACATACTGCTTCTTGGAAACACATTTTGTGGCTTTTAAACATACACGTTTAGAGTTTAAACACAGAGATCGTGCAGCAGAGGACAGACTGTGTTAGCTAGTGCTATAGCTAGCACACACAGGCTCATGGAGTGCCCTCACCTCAACTCCAGTGTCTGTATGACGGTGGACCCGAGCCGCTTCCCCAACGGTTCCCCTTCCTCATGGTGCTGTTCTGGTGAGTTAAATGCGAATACAAATGAATATTCACTAATAATCACTAAAAATTAAGTCCGTTTCCTGTGAAATAGCTCGAGCTAGCCGAGCCGGCTAGTGCTTTATTGCTCACAGCAGCTCGCGCTAGGAGACTTTCGTGTGTTTTTTAAAACAAATATAACTGAAATTCGCAGAAAACCATAATCATACACTATAATAATATGATGTGAAATGTTAATATTTTGTAATTTTACTAATTTTAAACCCCAAACTAAGTAGTTTAGCTTCACACAGCACTCAAACTCGCTAAAACTTGCTAAGCGCAAAGCTTATTGTTCTATGAACACATTTTAGGGTCAATGTTTTGCTTTTAAATAATATTAAACGGTTGTCACATTTCTCTCCTTATTGTACAGAAATGTTGTGTTGTCCTTTGCTTCAGAAAGTTAAGTGAGACAGCTTTGGCTTTTTAATCTTGGATTGGATTTCAATTTGTCATTTGCTTTATGTCGAGCTGTTTATTTCATATAAGTTACAGACCTGCTGATGCACAGTCAATTATTAATATTGGTCTTTATGTATTATTATGAAGAAAAATTGAGCAGTCTAGATGCAGACCTTGATATCAAAATAAACCGGAAATAACATCTGCAAACGTTTTTACAACATTAGTGTAATGCTAATGCATCCATGGCCTTAAATGAGTGCTTCAATGTGTGAAAGGATCAAAACAATGAAATTTAAGAGGATCTAAATTTTCAACTTTTCTATCTTCTCACCTTCGTTTTGGGTTTGGTCAGTTGCTGTTTGTAGGAAAGTATTAAAAGTGGCATTTGGGCCAGTAAGGGCCAGTTTGCTGGAAAATGTTCCCGAGGACATTAGAGGAAGCCATTAAAGGTTGGAGAGACCTTTACAGTAAACCATTAAGTCTTATGGCAACGAACTTGTGTAAAGAAAAGAAGTGTGGGATCTAGTGTCCAATGATTTTCACCAGAATCATATAGATTTTTAATAGACCAAATAAAAACAAAATGTAAAAATAGGTGTATTAGAGGGTTTATTTCTGGGGGTGCATACATCAAATTTTGGCCGATAATAGTTTTTTATATCATGGACAATATCAATATTTTTGAAAGAAGTCTCTTCTACTTCTGCATTCATTTGATAAAAAAATATAGTAAAATATTACCTTTTTTTATATATCATTTATTCCTGTGATGGAAAAGCTTAGTTTTTAGCAGCTATTTCACCAGTCACATGATCCTTCAGAAATCATTCTAATATGCTGATTTAATGCTCAAGAAACACGTCTTATCAATAGAAAACATTATTATAAATGTCTTTACTGTCATTTTTGAGCAGTTTAATGTGTCCTTTCTGAACAAAAGTGTACATTTCTTTCTTTTGGACCCCAAACTTTTAGTAGGCTAAAATTGGATTATTTTGAGATTTTTTACATGGATATATCTGATAAATATCAATGCAGAAACATTTCCTTGTTTAAGATGTTTTATAGTGAATATAAACAACTAGTAAATGCTGTGTACATCATGCACATAATATACTTTAATATTTATATACATTCATGTGTAGTCTATATATATATATATATATATATATACACCTATATTGTGTAGATGTATATTTTGTCCATCTTCCTCTGTAGATGTCGGCCTAGACAATAAAAAAAAACCCCATATCATGTGACTTTTTATAAATATTTATTGTTCCTGTAAACAGTGCCTGTTTTTGAACGCCATTCACACTAATTGACATATTTTGAATGAAGGAAATATAAGTTAAAACCAATATATCATGCATCCCTAATTGAATCGAACATGAAATTTCAAAGTAGAAACTGATAGTATTTTCTTAATATCTTTGAAAAATCTTTGTTTTTGCAGTGCATGATAATGTTTATTTTTGGTCGAGATGAATTGTCATGTTAGATTACACTGAAAACACATGAACATTCAGGGCGTGACGCCAGTGGCCCTTCAGCACACCCACGGGACATGCGAAATGCCCCATATCTCATGTTTAACACATTTCACACTTATGAAACATGTCTTTTCAGTGACCCTCTCTAGTTACTAAAAATACTTTAATATTCACTTAAAATGATCAAATTAGTAAAGCAGAGCTATGAACTACCGTAAATACCATATAATTCAAGATAGCTTCAATTATAAACTACTTTGTGGCAGATTCATTGAAAAAATCATGCAAATTGTACCTGCTTACCTAATAAAACTGACTTTGTTAGAATGATTCTTTTGTATTAAGCTCATTATATAAAGCATGTTAGAACAGCACAGCATTGCTTTCTTAATCAGCGCACAGCAGGTTCGAGGAGACGCACGGGGTCTATTGACTTTTTCCACATTTGTTGGGTCGTGCACAGACCAGCATTCACCAGAATCGACCGTTCCTTAGCAACGGCTAATTCAGATGCTTGTTGTGCACTCAGAAGGGAAGGTGATCAAGGCAATTAGAACAAAGCTCTCTCTCCCAGCAGGACACAGCTAGAGATTACTTTCACATGAGGTTAACATGCCACCTCAGATCAGCGCAAAACTGCTTATTATTATACACTAGGGTTCATGTTTTTGCTATGTGGGTCAGGATTTATACTTAATTAATGCCTTGTTATATTTGTAAAATTATGTTTTGAAGGGAATTTTTTTTTTATGGAAATATGAAAAAAATTATACAAATAGTAAAAAAAAAAAAAATTATATACAAATACAGAAGAATTTTAGGAAAAAAATAGAAAATATTATAATGTGTGTGTGTATATATATAATATATATATATATATATACATACATACATACATACATACATACATACACACACACACACACACACACACACACACACACACACACACACACACACATACACACACACACACACACACACACACACACACATATACACACACATACATACACACACATATATATATATATATATATATATATATATATATATATATATATATATATACATATATATGTGTGTGTGTATGTATATGTACATATATATATTTGTAATATTAAGCCCAAGATAAGAATGTGTGTCTAAATATTATACAGAAAACATAGAGAAGAATGTATATGTTTAGTATAGAGCTTAAAAATATGCCTTGTTGGAAAATGTATAATAATTTAAATAATAAATTAATAAACATGTAAATTAATTAAATAAATCAAATTCGGGAGAAAATTCATTAATAAGAAATAAAAAGTTATAAATACGGTATTAAAAAGAAAAATAATAGATTATACAAATAACATTATTAATATTATACAAATAAAGAGAGAGAAAAAAAATATAACCCCAAGAGAAGTATTTATTTTATATATTTTTTTAAAGGTATTAAAAATGAGAAAAGATTGTCTGGTTTTATAAATTTGTAAAATACCATGTTATATCATGGATGTTATGTTATATCAATATATATATTGATCTAGATTTTTTATTTTATTTCATTTTTTGTTGCAGTTTGCCGGTCAAACAAAAGCCCGTGGGTTTGCCTGACGTGCTTGAACGTGCATTGCGGAAGGTAAGTGCTTAAATTGATGTTTTTTAGTCTGTGTGGTTTCGGTGTGTGCGGTTATCTTTATGATTTACAGTAAATATTACATTCAAGTGTAAATCCAGAGTTCTTTGATTTACTATTATGAAGAATTATATTTAAGCTGTATTCAAATGTATTCAAATCATTTTAGTAAGTAAATTGAATTATAATCAATCAAATTTGAATGATTAATAATATATTAAATTTCACACATATTAATATTCCTTTGCATCTGTTTGCTGTGACAGGTATGTTAACGGCCATGCCAAAAAGCATTTTGAGGACATTCAGGCTCCAGGTGGCGGTCAAAGGAAGCCAGAGCGAGAGAAGCTGAGCGAGAAGAGTCAGCAGCACTCTGTGTGTATGGACTGCAACAGTTTTAGCACATACTGGTTAGTTTCTTTACACAAATACATTAATAAGATAAGAGTGTTCTTAAAGGGACAGTACATACAATATTATTCAGTGAGCAGTGTTAATCTTTCCCATTGTTTTTTTTCTTCTTCTTCTTTAGTTACAGATGTGACGAATTTGTGGTGAACGACACAAAACTAGGAAATGTGCAGAGGGTCAGAGAACATCTTCAGAGTTTGGAAAAGTAAGATTGATGTTTGTCGAAGTGCATCCATTCAACAATCATCATCACATGAATACATTGTTTCTGAAACGATTTATTCTCTTTGTTCAGCTCTGTGTCTAATACCGACAGACAGAGGAAGAGAAAGCTGTCGGACAGTTCTTCTCATGACAGCAAGCTGAAGAAAGACAGCGTAAGTTGAATTTGATTCTAGATATGTGTGCAAAAGGGCCCAGTGTGCTGAGAAATGGTTCAGAAAAAATATTACATATAATATTATATGGTGTAGTGAATGTAATATTTTAATAAAATACAACAAATAATAAAAACAACTATATATACATATTAAATATAAGTTAAAAATAGTAAATGCTTTGTAAATTTAACTAGTGGTGTGTATACATTCACTATTAGTTTAAATTATGTATGCATACTTTTTTCAAATGTGTGCTGGTTCCATTATTATTTTTCTGAAATGTCCCCACACAGGACGGCACTCTAGCACACTGTGCCACAGGCCTCCGCAATCTGGGCAACACCTGCTTCATGAACGCCATCCTCCAGTCCCTGAGGTAAGAGCAACCCCCACGACCCCGAGCCAAGGGCAGCCGGCTGTGTGTGTGTGTGTGTGTGTGTGTGTGTGTGTGTGTGTGGCCCGGCTGGAGGAGCTCGAGTGGCTCTCTGCTCTCTGTGGCCAGTGAGCTGGCTGGAGTAGAGCTTGATGGGAAGCCAGGTGAAGGATTAGGCCGTCTGCCCGCTCACCACAGCCAACCTTACACTGGCTAAACCGCAGCGACTAGCTCATGCCAAATATCATAAACCGCCAGGCCTGTGTTATTATGAACTAGTGAGGGGAAGCATTGAACATGGTCTTATTGTTCCCATGGATTTTGTCAAGTTACAGAATGATAAAAGATTATCGCTAAAGCTATTTTACTTTGAGCAAATAATATCTGATTATTTTTAATTATTATGGTTTCATCATTTTTTTTAAACTGTCATGGGTCTTTTTAATGATTGCATTGGTTTTAAGGCCTGGATACGGTTTAAATCTACCTAAAAGAAACCTTTCCATTTGCAGACTTTTGCTGGTCATAATCCATGGAAAAGGAAGCTTTGGCAAGGTTTCCGAGGATTCTGGCATATTGTCAGTGTTTAGTTTGCGTTTTGGAAGATATACTAAAAGGGCGTAAGGATTTTGAGTCATGTTAGAGACAGATCTGTTTAGTTAAACGCTGTTTTTTGTTTCCTGTCTCCAGTAACATCCAGGTGTTCAGCTGTTATTTCAAGGAGCTGCCCTCGGTGGCCTTACGAAGCGGGAAAACAGCAGGAAGGAGAATGTACCACACCAGGAGTCAGGGGGACAGCAGTGTGTAAGGTCCTCTCCACTGAATGGCAAAGAGGGGGGGGTCGAATGGTGTCCTTTATTTTAAATTAATAATATATCACATTATATAAAAAAATATAAATAAAATATAATATATTTTTTAGATATCACTTTTTTATTATTTAAAAACTTTTTTTAATTCAACTTACATATTTTAATCTTTAATTTGTTATATGTAAAATAAGTACAAATACAGTGTTTATCAACTGGTTTTGCCCAAGAATATGCATGTTTTTTTTTTATGTTAAATTTTGCTGTCTTGTTCTCGGTGGCCAAAACACAATGTGGTTCATGCAGTCTATGGTTGGTTATCCTTAATACAACCTGTATTTAATAGTTTGGGTCTTTTATTTTACTTTGTGTAGTTTGTTTATGGTTTTCGTGGATGAGAGCAGGTCATGTATTTTATTATCCTAATCACACAATTATATGTATTTAATCCATTGCATTAATCCAAGTTTTTTGTCTGCTCTCTGCCACCCCAGAACAGGCCTGACGTATCAGTCCCTGTAATGTCCACTAAAATGCCAGTGTGTTTCTGCTCTGTTGTGCAGATCTCTGGTTGAGGAATTCAGGAAAACACTCTGTTCACTTTGGCAGGGGAGTCAGACCGCCTTCAGCCCAGACGCCCTCTTTTATGTCATTTGGAAAATAATGCCAAGTTTCAGGTATCATAAAAATCACACCATGTATTACAATTTATTGCACAATTTATAAGACAAGTCACACTAAAATGCAATTAAATGTTTCATTATTCAAGCACCCAGAAAAATAATTTCTATTTCATCCATTCTTGATAGTGGTCGACCGTTATGGATTTTGTTTGATGGCTTCTCAGAGAGCTGGATGGCCAATGGCTGATACAAAGCCGATATATGTGATTTCAGTTACAATATTATTTACTAATGTAAAGTTATATAATTATAAATAAATAATTTGAACTTGATAATAAATTTAAAAAAATCTGTAAAGTAAACCGATCTATTCTTTAGATAGGATCTTCTTGATTTTGTAATCTTATTATAGTAATTTTTACAAATATAGTATTTGTATGTTTTCGCAAATAAACACCAGGTTTTCCACACTGGCAAAAAATAATGGCAATAATTTAAAAAAAGCCAAATATTTATACTTTCTGTGTGATGACATGTATTAAATATTACATTTTAAATGTAAAATGTTTACATTTGACTTCCGTAATTATATAATCTAATTGTAATAACAATGAGTAATATTAGTGACCTAAAATATTAAATGAGAAATAATGTGTCCTTGATTGTGAAATATGCTGCCAGACCAAATACAGTTTTTTCTAAACCAATGCCCAAATCGCTATTTGATTATTGGTTAACATTATCCAATAGCCTGCATGGCCTCAGTGATGTCACCGGAAAAGCAAAATGTTTTCTTGGTTAATTTTGAAATAAAGTTTACGAAGTCCCCCAAAAAATTTCTTTGAATTAACGCGCTAATGAATCTTCAAAAAATGCCAAGAACATCTTACAGAAAGTAATTGGGAGCATTTTTGACTTTTATCTGATGTTTTTGCAGGGGTTACCAGCAACAGGACGCTCACGAATTCCTGCGCTACCTGCTGGATCATCTTCACAGAGAGATGCAGGGGAGCAAGAACGGGTCGCCCAGTCCCGCCCTGACCCCGGACCGACCCAAACATGCCTCCGAGAGCAAATGCTGCATGTATGATACCCCTCTGAACACATATATTTGTAATTTCTACTCCCATGTCTGCCTTTGTTTGGACAAACAGATAGTCCTGCCCAAAACTTAAGCCGCCTTTCCACTATCTCTGACATTCGCATACGATTGTATTCCCCTAGTGGCAGTTGCACGTAACTTTCAAATTGGTCATAAAGTAACTGTTACTCGCTGCTTATTCACTATGTTAAAATCAATAGAAGTCGACCGATTGGTTTTGTTGATTAATCGGCACCAATATCCGATTGCTGGAATGATCGTCAAAAATCCATATTGATAGTTTTTCCGGGTTGCATCTGTTGCTTGAGTGGCTGAGAAAGGTCCACTGTCATTATACAGTACGAGAGCGCCCTCTAGAGGTCAAACCTAGTTTTTGTTATCGGGAAAATCCACCATCTGTCGACCCATACAAATTATGTGAATGAATGATTTGAATGAAGGTGTGAATCCACACAAAACAAATGACACCCAACATGTCTGAAAGAAAAAGTAGATTTTCTTGGGCGAAACAATGTGAAAAATTATTAAATCATTATTTATTTCCGAATTATTCATGAAATTGTGTTTCAAGAACGATGTTTTAGTGGAAAAATACTGTTCATTCTCCCCTCGCGCTCATAGTGTTGATTACATTTCAGATCCGAAATTTCTGCATATGCATATGTTTGGAACTCCTCAAAGCTCCTGTACTACTCGACATCAAAAAATGAACAACTTCGGTCTGTCGCTTGTTCGGAAATTCTGGAAAGGCAACTTTATGCCACTGGTTAAGCAAGAACGAGTTTTTTGCAAGTGCCACAGTAGTGGAAAGTCTTTTAAAGGAGTCATAACCTAGTATTACCTTGGATACCCACGCTCTATTATAGTCTCTCAGGCCCTTCTAAAAAAGAAAAGTGGAAAAAAAATAAACACAGAGCTCCTCTGACCCTTATTGATGCGATATTTTGGCTGTCGTGGACGGTCATTTTAATAATGCAAATGAGGGGCGCGTTGATTGGTGGCAGGAAGGAGGGGGGTTGACACCGCAGGTAACTTCAGCATATCATTCCAAAATGACATCATGGCGCAAGTTGTGAATGAACCCGACCTGGCCGCGACCTACGGAATTCAACCGTATATGCACGAGCCAGACTCTGAACCTGAGCTGGAAAGGGAAGATGTAGAGTCGATGGAAGGACGTATACATCAAGATGTCTCTGAATGGTAAAGACAATCATTTTGACTGAGACATACATTATACCTTTTATTTAATGTAGATTACATTAACGGAGATGTAGTCTACTTTTTTTTTATCAGCTTACAGTGGTTATTGAGATCAACGTTTGCTATCATGTGGTGTTTTTGCCTTGTTTCACGTTGTGGTTTATTAGACAGTCAAATTTGTGAACGATTCCGGCGTAAAATGATTAGCACAGACACCTAACGTTAAGCCAGTGGGAAGGGTTGTAGGAACCGCGTCATTAAAAATGAATTTAATCCACTGGTCCCTGACAGCTTGGTCCGTTCTTGGGAGAGAAAACACATTTAAGTTACATGTTGATTCTGGCAGTCAACAACAGAGCAACTCACGTGTGCACTACGTTTCTGCATCTTTCGCGACTGAATATGAGGGGGAGAGGGGCAGGGCGGGCTTCCTGCAGCATAGGTCTGCGGTGTCCATATATGGTATATCCTGCCCTGTCTTGACGTCAAGTCGGGGCAGAAATTAAAATCTCGTATTTGAGTGCGCGTGCACGTGGGCTAGTTTACGAACCCAGGGGTAAACAAACGCTTCACTTTTAAATATCGGCTTCCCGGCCAGTGTATAATCGTTTGGCAATCATAACATACATTGATTCTCGTGGAAAAGTGAAAATTACAGGTCATGACTCCTTTAACATATATAAAATTCACAAATTGTCTTCAGTGAACTACATTTTTTCCTAGTCAGAGCGGTACACAGATGGTTCGGGGCAAATTTCTAATTCGAGGTAGGTCTATCTCAGCAGGCCGCCCCTCGTTCCATATCTCCCCTGCTAGTTTAGCGAGTACGTGGGCAGCAGTGATAAAGATAACTCTTTACGGCACGCAGAGGGAAGTCTCTCTCGTATACAGAGACTGCTGTTCCCACACTTGCCTGCTGCTAGAGGCAGAGCCACCCTGTTGTGTTTGTATTAATAGCAGCAGACAAGTGAGGAAGCCCCCAGCCTGGGCTGTGAGGGTGACCTGAGTGGATTTGCGGGGTTATTGAAAAGGAAGTGCAGTGTTGTGTCGTGCTCACTGGATTGTGCGGAACAAAATGGCAGGTTAATCCTGCTGCGAATAGATGGACTAAATGTGCTTTCACAAGGGCCTGATTCTGTTGAACACATTTGGGAAACGGTACTGGCTTATTTAAACAGGACCTATTATTCCCCTTTCGGAGTCTTCATGTTGTTTTGGAGGTCTACTGGAATAGGTTTTCATGCTTGAAAACATTATTTTTCACAAGTTTGACATTGTCGCAGCGCCTTTCTTCCCAGTCTGTCTGTAACGCTCTGTTTAGTTCCGGTCTCTATGAAGCCCCTCCTTCCAAAAAGCACAATGTGCTCTGATACCCCTTTTCCACCAAGGCAGAGCTGGTGCTGGTTCGGAGCCAGAGCCTAGTTTCAAATCGGTTCTTTGTTTTTCCACCGCCAAAGCACCAGCTCCGAACCAGTAAAAGTGGTTCTTAAGTAGCACCAAATCATTGCAGGGTCTAGAACGGAGCCAAGAAAGAACCGCTTGCGTCAGAGGCTGGGGGCGGGGTTACCGTGGCCAACAAGACTGAAGAGAAACTTGTGACCGCCATTTTTAAATAGCAGCTAATCGAGCTAATAGCGGCTCGATTATAATATCCGTCTATGTAAGTTACGGCGAGCTGCACGAACGCGTTGGATTCGCCGTGTTTGGATGCCGATTTATTTTCGCAAACCCATGCGCATCCATAGTAACGCAACGTCTATTATTGTTGATGCCTTGTTCGAGATGCATCGGAGCAGCGTGGACCGATCAGAGCTGCGGGAGTGTTTGGAGATCATACGACTCCTTGTGCTCTTTGATCGCTTTGATTTCATGTGCTGATCGTTCTGCGAGAAGCCGATGCATCTCGAACAAGTCTGGTGTGTTTGTGTTTGACGCTGCCGTACTAGCGTTGCTGGGCAACGTGATACGTATGCAGTGACGTAAGATATAGCTCTGTTGTGGCTCTCTGGCCGGTGGAAACGCAAACCGGTTCTTAGTAAGCTCGTCAGTCGAACCAACTCCGAACTGGCAATAGCTCTAGCTCTGAACCAGCACCCGGTTCTTGTTGGTGGAAAAGGGGTATGATTGGTTGATTGGTTCAGTGTGTTGTGATTGGTCAACCGCTTTGAGCGTGTTTGGGAAATGTCACAGCCCTTACCAATAACCGCAAGTTTCAACACACTAGCGCAACTCAATCAGGCCTCGCCCCTTTTTTTTGCATAGGACTTGGGCGGGAATTATTTAAATGAGGAATATTGTGATGTGGCCATTCCCTGACGAAAGACTCAAGACTACAATCAAGGCGTTTCAGGGGGTTCAGAAACAGTGTGCTGTGTGCAAAACTCCCATTGGAGTGATAATAGGACCCCTTTAATAATGCAAAGCGGTTTTGCTTTTCTGCTAGAAACGGGACCTCCACTATCGTTACATCTGTGTTTGGTGGCGTCCTACAGAATGAGGTGTACTGCTTGATATGTGGCACGGAGTCTCGGAAATTTGATCCATTCCTAGGTGAGTCGTCAATCTGGTCCATCAGCTCTAAAAGCTTTTGTTGCCATGGTTATGCCAAATCTTGCTCTCCTCCAGATCTCTCATTGGACATTCCCAGCCAATTCAGAATCAAGACCACAAAAGACCAAGAGCCGGGGCCAACGTGCACTCTGAAAGGTAAGAGATGTTATTAGTAACTATTAAATTCAGTTAATTTTGTTCTCCAGCAACACTAATAGGTTGTGTGCCGTCTCTCTGCCGGCTACAGATTGCCTTTATAGTTTCACAGACCTTGAGGAACTTGATGAAACTGAGCTCTACATGTGTCACAAGTGCAAAAAGCGACAAAAGTCCACCAAGAAATTCTGGATCCAGAAACTGCCCAAGGTGATGATGGAAGTAGCCTATGGAAATATCTCATTTTGAATTCTCATGTTTCATGTAGTTTGTAACGGTTATATGATGTCTTGTGCCTGTGCAGGTGCTTTGTTTGCATCTGAAGAGGTTCCACTGGACAGCGTTTCTGAGGAATAAGATTGACACCTATGTAGAGTTTCCCATGCGTGGCCTTGACATGAAAAGCTACTTGTTAGAGGTGAGAGCAAACCATTTAATTCTGTTAATTCTGTAATAGTGTTACTTATAACTGAAGAATGTTTTTTGGGGGGCAATTTATGCACTTATTTAATAAATGTCATTATATTTAATTAAATTAAAGATTATTTATAATTATAATAGTATAAAGTGTGTTATATATATATATATATATATATATATATATATATATATATATATATATATTAATTATACACACATATTAGTCATAGTACCCTTCAAATATATTACCATTTCATTTAATAAGCATTTATATAAAATAAATACAAAACATTACAATTATTTACATCAAATATATTACTATTAAATATTAATTATAATACTTTTTTGTTATTTCATATTTAAATAAACACAAGTAGATAATGATAGATACAATTACTATTATTATTTATTCATATATAAAGTAGTAATATTCATATTACTATACTATAAATAAATTGATTAATTTAAGATAATTGAATAATCATTCATATTTACATAAAAAAAGTAATTATACCTTTAATCGATATGATTAAAATGATTACAATAATATTATATAATAAATATTCTTCTTATTATATGATTGTTGTTATATAAAATATAACAATTTTGTAATTATATTCAGCCTGAAAACAGCTTGCCTGAGAGAGGCCTGTATGATCTTGCTGCAGTGGTGGTGCATCATGGGTCTGGGTAAGTAAAAGCTTGTAGCATACAACTCATTTACCAGCCTGAACATGTGTTTCATTCTCATCCACTAGGGGGGGATGTTATATCAGTAGCGGCTTCCTATTATTTCCTGTGATGTCAATTCACACTCTGTACAGATAATCAGATCACAGATAAATATACGATATTCCATCTCCATCCTCTCCCGCAGCATCGGCTCAGGACATTACACGGCATACGGGCGTCACGAGGGCCGATGGTACCACTTCAACGACAGCACGGTCACTCTGGTCAATGAGGAGGCTGTGCTGAAAGCCAAGGCCTACATTCTGTTCTACACAGAGCACAGCGATCAAGAGAGTCAACCCAAGCTTTAAGACTTCAGTTATTGGACCTTCATACGTGTGCCGTCATCCGTCTCATGTCCTATGCTATCCATAGTGGTGCAACGGATCATCATTGATCCGTGATCCGTTCGGATCAATATCTTCGGTTCGGCACTCACGTGATCCGCGGATTGATTTATGAAAAAAAAGTTGTGCGCATGTTCAGTCCACACACAGCGTGGTCATGGCGAGCGTTATGAACCGCAGAGAGCGTGACGCCTCATTCGCGCCGCAAAACCTCCAGACGTGCGTATTGTAAACGCGTCTTTACATTGACTTCACATTGAAATCACTCGCG
The DNA here is from genome assembly GCF_965113295.1 of Leuciscus leuciscus. Lineage (NCBI taxonomy): Eukaryota > Metazoa > Chordata > Actinopteri > Cypriniformes > Leuciscidae > Leuciscus > Leuciscus leuciscus. The sequence continues at coordinate 15,976,833 of NC_138724.1, read as the reverse complement.
CCAGACGCTCTATTCGCGTTTGGTGTGAACGCAGCATGGGTGACGGCGAGAGAGAGAGAGAAAGAGTGCCTGCGAGTGCGAGCGAGCAAGGTAATACGTTGTCAAATATGTTTAAACTAAAATGAACTACATATACAAGTAGTTATGTCTCTTTGTATTAATTTGTCCTGTTATTGACATAGGCCTAATGCACGTCATTGACAAAATGCGCAACCAGATGTTCGAATAATTCGAATATGTGTTTTTTAGAGGGAATATTCGAACGTCATTTTTGAGCAATTTTGACAGCCCTATATGACAGTGGAAACACATAAAGCATTGGTCCATGTTTAAAGGAAGGAGATGCCTTTTTATGTTGCACTTTAAGTTGTTTTTCATTAATTATGTTAAAAAGAAGATATTATGCCTTGTGCACTTTAAGTTGATTTTATATATTTTAATTTAATAATTTTAAAGTGTTAATACATTTTTTTAATTTTTTTTGCTGATCCGAAAAATGATCCGATCCGTGACTCTGATCCGAGAAACGATCCGAACCGTGAGTTTTTTGATCCGTTGCACCCCTAGCTATCCAGTTATGTTTTCTCCGTCACAGAACCTCAGTATAAACCGAATTGCTGCTTACATTTTGACTTGATGACTTGCGTTTAATAGACTGTCCCAGTTTTTTTTTTTTTTCATATGCCATCAGTGTGAAATGAGATTCCAAAGGCAATTCTTCAGGGGGCTGAAAAAATTGACTGTAGAAACAAAATGCTTTACAATTGATTTTTTTTTTCTTAATTGAGTGTGTTTCCGTCTGCTGAAATGATGACAGCTGTCTCGTTTTTGTGTCAGACACTTGACGTTTCCTACTCACGCCAACGTTCTGCTCGCTGCTCCAGGAAGGTTTTTTTTTTTCCTGTTCAGCTTGGAAATTCATTCTTGTCCTCTGAGCCTGCTGTTCATTTGATCTAGGTTGGCGTTGGAGGTATTTCCGAACCAAAACTTGAAATGTATGATTTTACGTAACAAAATGTGTCCTTTTTTTTATCACAAAGCAGTAGTTGACTCAAACACAGCTATCACCTCACTAATGTGAAAATGAATTTTGAAGAGAAGGGTCCAGTAGTTCACATGTTTCGTTTCGTTTCGTTTCATTTCGTTTCCTTTACGCTTGGAAATGTCTGACCTGATGTAAAGTTTCTGTCCTTTTAGAATTAAAGGGATGCATATTGTGCAAAAGTTGATTCGTGTTTTTATTATATTCTCATAATTAAAACGCATACAATGAATTATTGCATTTACTGGTCCATTTTGAAGCTTATTTTTTAAGCTCAAACGTGTTGCGTAACACCAGAATGAACCCTCATTGGTTCTTGCTGAAGCTCAAACGTGCTGCGTAACACCAGAATGAACCTCATTGGTTCTTGGTGAAGCTCAAACGTGCTGCGTAACACCAGAATGACCCTCATTGGTTCTTGGTGAAGCTCAAACGTGCTGCGTAACACCAGAATGAACCTCATTGGTTCTTGCTGAAGCTCAAACGTGTTGCGTAACACCAGAATGAACCTCATTGGTTCTTGCTGAAGCTCAAACGTGCTGTGTAACCTGAGAATGAACCTCATTGGTTCTCGCTGAAACTCAAACATGCTGCGTAACACAAGAATGAAACTCATTGGTTCTTGCTGAAGCTCAAACATGCTGCGTAACACCAGAATGAACCTCATTGGTTCTTGCTGAAGCTCAAACATGCTGCGTAACACAAGAATGAAACTCATTGGTTCTTGCTGAAGCTCAAACATGCTGCGTAACACAAGAATGAAACTCATTGGTTCTTGCTGAAGCTCAAACATGCTGCGTAACACCAGAATGAACCTCATTGGTTCTTGCTGAAGCTCAAACATGCTGCGTAACACAAGAATGAAACTCATTGGTTCTTGCTGAAGCTCAAACATGCTGCGTAACACAAGAATGAAACTCATTGGTTCTTGCTGAAGCTCAAACATGCTGCGTAACACAAGAATGAAACTCATTGGTTCTTGCTGAAGCTCAAACATGCTGCGTAACACAAGAATGAAACTCATTGGTTCTTGCTGAAGCTCAAACGTGCTGCGTAACGCGAGAATGAACCTCATTGGTTCTTGCTGAAGCTCAAACATGCTGCGTAACACAAGAATGAAACTCATTGGTTCTTGCTGAAGCTCAAACATGCTGCGTAACACCAGAATGAACCTCATTGGTTCTTGCTGAAGCTCAAACGTGCTGCGTAACACCAGAATGAACCTCATTGGTTCTTGCTGAAGCTCAAACGTGCTGCGTAACACCAGAATGAACCTCATTGGTTCTTGCTGAAGCTCAAACGTGCTGCGTAACACCAGAATGAACCTCATTGGTTCAAGCGAACATGCTTGAACTTCCGTTTTCCGTTTTAGTTAATGAATGTTTATATGTGAATTAAAAGCACATAAGTTCATCAAATTTAGCGATCAAGTCGGAAAACTTGGACTAAACCGCTCAACTCTATGAACTTTTTTTGAAGCACATAAGTTCATCAAATTTAGCGATCAAGTCGGAAAACTTGGACTAAACCGCTCAACTCTATGAACTTTTTTTGAAGCGTCAAAGTGTCCGTTGCGTAGCTGTCAGTGGAGAGCACAGGAAGCTCTCAGATTTCATCAAAAAAGATCTTCCTTTGTGTTCTGATGATAAACGGAAGTCTTACGGGTTTGGAACGACATGAGGGTTAGTAATTCATCAAAATGTTTTCCTATTTTAGTGAACTATCCCTTTAAATATTATAACCCTGGTTCTGATTGACATATAAAAGGACCAAACATTCATTTTGGTACTATTTAGGACTGAGTGAAGATGAAATCCAATGATTCATTCTCCTGTTAACATGATTTTGTTTCCAGAAGTTGTGCAAACCGAGCCAATCAGAATAGCTTGCCAAATAGAGGAAGTGCTTGGCATTTTTTGTGTGCTAATACGCGTCAGATGGTCCGTGGGTGTGTCGGCTTATGCTGGGACTAGCTATGCCCCACTTCCATATCAGTTATTGCAAATAGGGTAAAAATGTATAGATCATAATCTGTTAATAATGAAAATAAAAATAAAAATCCTAGAGGAAGTAAATCTAAAAATGCGCCATATTTAAATATATGTCGTCAATACAAAGTCTTGCATTCCCAATCCCTTTCCAGTGTAATCAATTCTACGACACATTTGCGTGTGTAAAATAATATTAATATTTAAATATATAATAAAAGATAATATATATATTTGATATAAATAAAATATTAGGTTACACATGCATATTATATTTTTAATGTATTATATATAAACTATACCCATTGATCTCAATGTTAACCTGGGCGTATGTGACCAGGAATGAAGAACATTTGAAACTTTTCAAGTTTAGTTAACTTACATAATTTATATACAAAAGGACATGCTGTTACTCAGTTTGAATTTGCTCACAGTGGGTTGAATGATTCTGGTACACACTGTTCTCTCATACGGGTGTGTGTTCAGTCAGAGTGTCACAATGTACAGGATTGCTTTTCTTTCCTCTGTTCTGCCCATCTAATTGCTCCAGGTGGAGTAGCTTTCTCCTTATCCTCGCTTGAAATATAGTGGCAAGTACACTAGTTCTCTATAATCTTTTTTTTATTTTTTATTATGACCACTTACAGTGTCACCCACTGTGAAATGTAAATGCTGAATGGTTTTTAATGACGTAAAGCGCTCCAAAACAACAGCGTATGAGGGTGTGCATTGTTCCCATTGTGAGTATTTCTTTTCCTTCCTCCTCACTCCTTCTATCAATTGTTGCCACCCACAAGCACACTCCCGGGGACACACGCACACTGGGACTTCCCCACACGCCACGTGCAAGCGAAGAACAGGTGAGGAACAGCTGCTCACAGGTGTCTGTCTGAAGCTGTCACACTTTAGAAAGGACAACAACGTTCTCTCTCTCTCTCTCTCTCTCTCTCTCCCCCCTCTGTTAGGTCACAGCTGCCAATAAGATCACGTTGCTTGTGTTATCAAGTGCCGCTGTGTCACTCGTGGCATGTCATGATGACTCATTGAAAGTGACTCAAACGTTACAGAATGAAATCGCACTTTACTTGGAAAAAGATTTGCCAGGTCCTCTGTGATTCACCTAATGATAGCAGGTGGTATTGGCAAATTACATATCAAGTGTAGTAGATATCGTCTAGATAATTCCAGTAAGGGGCAGGAATGCTAGCCTTGCTAATTTAGAAGTACACTTTGTTCAGTGCGCGCAAAACGTGCAGGACTGCAGCTCACTCTGTACTTTCTTTTTGACATGTTGCCAAAAAACGAATGCCTTCCTGTTCCCACCCCACTAAACACTAGGGTTCTGACTAGCCTGACACAGCAATTTTGGCTCAACCAATGGTGTGAGTTTGGGGTGTGGGTATCTGTTTGGCTGACCAATGACAAGGCGCATCGTAATTTTTGTCATTTCAGTTGGTGCCGCAAAATTACTTTATCTGCAGTATTGTTAGAAATATATTCACATTCAGTCAGGTATGTTCAAACTTTTGACTGAAAAAATTAAGTAACAAAACCTAAACAAGGCGACTTACGTTTACACTCAAATTCTGGAAATTTGTGGACAAATTGCTGGAGAGCCTTTTGTGTAAATGCAAGATGGAAACGGAATCCAATTCTGGATTCTAAGGGTTGTTTACAAAACTTTATGCGTTTTGGCCGTTCATTTACACGATAACAGCACTTTGGGTGTCTGAAAACGCAAGTTTTTGAAACAAAAACGCGAATCTCTGAAGACAATGGCGTCATGTACATGCGTATTACGTGTTCAGTCTAGAGTGTTTCATCGCCATCTAATGGCCTGGTAGCAGAATACAGGGTTTTTATTCGTTTTCGCAGATCAGTGTAAATGGGAATCGTTTTGACAATGGTGTCGCCTGTGCGCGGAAAACTCAAAGGAAAAACTTCTCCGTTTTAAGCATATCGTTGTTGTGTAAACGTACCCTTAGTCTTGTGGGTTGCGCTCTGACATATTGCTTCATTCGAGTTCAAGTCGAAATCTGTCCCGATCCTTTTCCCCTTGCTTCTCTCCCATCACATCCTGTCTCTCCATAACTATCAAAAGCATGTCGTAGCAAAATAAGTTCTTCTCGAGAAACCCTGATCTTTAGCTTTTTTATCCTTCATTATCCTTCATTTACACTACAGCGGTGTTTTGGGGGCCTGAAAACGCAAGTTTTTGAAAACAATACAGCTATTGTCTCTGTGTAAACAATAAAAACGTGAATTTGTGAAAATGGTGATGTTAATATGCACATGCTTATTATGTATTAAGTCTATAGGCGTGTAGTGTTTCTTTACAAAGTGACATCGCCAACTACTGGCCTGGCATGAATAATACAGCGTTTTTAGTTGTTTTCGCGGATCAATTCGTGGATTCGTGTGAACGGGGATCGATTTGATAACATTGTCGTCTGTATGTGAAAAACGCGAAGAAATAACTTTTCTGTTTTTAGTACATCTTTGTCGTGTAAACATGCCCTAGTGTGTCGTCTTTTATCAACCAAAATGCAAGCAAAACCATGAGTAAACGGGGTCTCGGTGTAGAAGAGTGTCTCGCCATCCCCCATCCCCAAAGATGCAATGCACTGAATGAAGCCTCTTGCAAGTGATAAACAGAAGCTGCCACACTCTAAACGTCCCTGACACTGCCTCCTGTCCAGGCGTCAGAGACAGATGGACCGGGAGGGTCCATGTGCCTCACACATTTCCATTTTTGACCGTGCCTGCAGCGGTCTTCCCAAAATAACCCCCATTCCTTACGACCTTATATGTGCAAGACCTCAGTTAGATTACAGTCTGGGGGAGAATCACAAATCCAGGCCACACAAGACTCGTCGTTGTCTCGTTGCTTTGTGGTTGTTAGCAGGCCTGTTATTGTCTTCAGTCTTGCTATGCATCTCACAGAACTAGATCAGGAGTGTTTGCTACACCTTTTTTCGTACCTAAACAAGGACAGTCGCCGCAGCCTGTCCCTGACTTGCGTACGACTAAGACAGGTCTTCCTGGACCCTCAACTGTGGACGCTACTTCACTTCAGGTCTCCATGCGAGTTAAGGAGGGACAACTTTGTTCTGAGCTCTTCGCTAAGGTACCTGGCTGTGTGCTGGCACTCGAGCAGGGTCAAAGTGTGCAACATCGAGGACTGGATGAAGACCACGTTCCAGAGAGACCTCTGCAGAAAGCACGAGAGCCTTGTCAGTGACTTCCTGGAGCGTGTTTGCCACATGTGAGTGTTTCTGTTTGTCTTGGCATCAACATTCATTTTGTCATTGGCTTGATCTCGGACAAGCAGATGTTCTGCCCTGATATATTTAGACAGATGAAGTAACCATAAAAGTAAGGACTCCAAAATTAAGTTACTGTGATCGTTTACTCATCCTCATGTTATTCCAAACATTGGAAGAAGAATATACAGAGCTCTGTCAAGCTCCAAATAGTGCAAAAACCACAATATTATTAACGTAAATGTTGTCCATACAAAAGCAATATGATAGATTTGTGTGTCGAACAGACCAACATTTTAGTCGCTTTCGTTTTCGCTTAAATCTCATTTGCACTTGCATATATTCAAACTTAGTGCATAAAGACAAGTTTTACATCAGTGACACCAAATCACATCTGATTTTTTGTTTCATACCCTATCATGACTTGTCAAGTTTGATATGCACAAGCGCAAATTAGATTTGAAAGCTGTGGTGGAGGGAAAATTGTCAGTAAAGTCGGCATAAAATCGAAGCCTAGAATTCTTATTTTTTTTACGGAATGTTGCAGTGTTTATTATGAATGATTTATCTGTGCGCATATTTTTAATCAAGATCATCCCCTCACTCTCAAACATCATCACTTCTATCACGTTACATGGGATTGCAGAAATTAGCAAAATTACGATCCAATCAATTCCAGATGGACAAAATCAAGTCATGCCCTATTTTCTTTCTCATTCAAGAAGCCGCTTCGCTCACAATTGAAAAGAAAAGACAAACGCAGTTTCATTGTCATGCTGATTTTGTTCTGTTCCTTCAGACTTCATACTGCTTTTGGTGTATGGGAAAAGAGTAGAATGAACATTCTTTAAAATATCAACTTCTGTTCCACAGATGAAAGTGAGTCATACAGGTTTGAAGCATGAGGGAGTAAATGATGAAGAGTTAGTGCTCGCAAATTCTGTCAAGTCGCAAAATCTTGAAACTATTTTAAAACAACTCAATGTTTACGAATTAATCTGGTTTACGAAGGTGCTTAATAAATTTGGCTTAAATAAAGGTGCTGGCTTAAATAAATAAACTAAATCTCTACATAAAAGATTCTAAATGGAAACAAAGACACCAACTGGAAAATTTCACGCATTGCCTGCAACAACTGGCCCATCACTCCACAGCTACAGGCACACCGCAGGCCCTCAGTCAACAGGGAGCTGTGGGACTGTCACTCAATGTATGGAAGAACAGAACACAACACTGGCCCACTTTCTTGTGTGTTGCAGCAAATTACTCATTCACCAGGTTCTGTTATGGGTCGAAAAGATTTACATGAGTACAGAACGTTCAGAAACTTGTTTTTGAGGATCGCAGATACATTAGGACGTAGCGTGATATTTTTCAAGGAACAGACATCAATGGTGGAAGCTTGAAATTACTTCAGCATGAATGTTCCTCCCGTAGCCATTTAACTCCGCCAGTGTCTGACTAATGGGGATCTACTCAAACCTTCATTCCTTAAAAGTTCATCATAAACACATTTTAGCCTCAAGCATGCACGTCATCACAGTCTTCCACCGATAGATGCGGCTTGCGTTCGAAGCGTGCTGAGGCTGGGAATGTAGTTTGCCTCAAGTTTTGAATGACACGAGGTCTGCGGTGTAGCATGCAGTGCACAGCTGAATTACCCTCTGGAGTTTTAAGGGCAGATCTGTACAGCCTCTTCCAGGCAGCCAATAATAACGGGAGACATGATGGAGCTCTGCGGTTTCTCCCGCTGCTGTTTTGCACTGTAAACTCACTTACGAGAAAAAAAAGAAAAAGAAACTGTGATTTGGCAGAGCTCTTAAAAAAAGGTTCTTTAGTAATTCTCTGCATTGCCCTCAGAAAAAGAGCCAAACTTTGCCTTTACTGATCTGAAGAATGTGTTATTATGAGACATCAATAACTCTTTCATTTCTGAAGAACCAGAACCAGCTTAGTCAACTCAAGGTGGTTGTTAAAGTTTTTTGGGAGGTTAAAGTCAGTGTGGACTAGAAGTTGCAACTGACTTTACTTCAGTGTTGTGACGTATTTCCAAGTGAAACAGAATATTTGATAGAGGGTGGGGTTTTATTTTAGCGCTCCTCCTCTCCATCCCTTGCTCATAGCAGACTGACGGTTGGAGGGGAGTTTTTTACAAGAAACATGAGAAAGCGCCATCAAACAAGAAACGTCATTCCAGATTTGAAGCAAATATTCAGATTTTGATTAAAGATTACCACAACAAACAATTTCTTTCTTTCTATTAACTTGCGCTGGTTAATTTTTCCCCACAAGACTCGTAATGTGCGCTAACAAAGTAAATAGTGTCAATTTTGATTTCATGCCGACTTTAATTATTATTATTTATTTATTTGTTACATTATAGGTTCCTCAGGTCAGTCTCAGGTTTCTAGGTTATTTAGTTCTTCCTTTATTTTTAAGAATGAAAGACAAGTGTGAATATGGATGTATACTGACCAGAGATTTATGGAATGACACATGATGAGATCAGTAGGGTTCTTGAGTTGGCTATACTGTTACTTGTTGATGATTAAGTTCTTGATGTTCATTATAGGTTCTTCAGATCAGCATGTTACTTTTTGGTCTGTCTAAAGAATTAGAACACGATAACCAGATCATTCTAAGGTTCTCTTATGACATCAGGGAACACAATTCTCCAGAGATCCAATGCAACTCAAGATGGTTTTTGAGAGGATTCTTTAGGGGTAAAAAAAAAAACATGTTACATTAGGGGTTCATCAGCATAATGATGGTTGTCCCTTGACCAGAGAAAGAGCAACACATGATGAAATTGGAGAGAAGCAGAAAGAAGTCCCTCCCTTGTGCGCTCTCCTCTCATGATTTGCATTGGCAGGTGGAGCCTACAATCAGTTCTTTGTTGATGAGGGTGGAATGCACATGTGCGTCACAGTCACTGTGCACTGTGTGTGCACGTGTGTGTGTGTCTCGCTCACTTTCCTCAAAGACACACACACATACACACACACTGACTGACGCCATTGTGGTAATATATTTCAGCTGCAGGATATTTTTATAAAACAGTGCCTAGGGAATAGGAAGTCTTGGTGTCATTAAGTTCAAGTAGGGATCTAGTTTTATTCTTCAAATAAAACATTGCTTTATTTCTCTTTCTTGAACACCTAGAGCAACTTACTGTTGCCGTCCACTAAAATTCAGAACGGAATTCAGAAATTTTCATGGCCAAAAATGCTAACACTAAAAAAATCATTTCAACGATTTGATGGCTTAGACCTTTGGCTCCACAACAAATAATTTGTTATGGATATTGCACATGATGAATAACACCATTTATCCAAACAGGTTAATAGAAATGAAAAATTAAAGAAAATGAAGAACGTAACTACATCTGACCACATCCATGTGCTGTGTGAGACTTTTTCTGTTGATGTTCTTGGCGCAGACCGATCATTATTGCCGCTTCAGGGAAAATAAGTCTCTAGACTCAGTCCTTTGGCCCTAGACACACCCTCCAGAGTGTCCCGAGAGAGACATTAGCCTATAGGAAGACTACTGTCACTGTGATGACTCTGAGTTCAAAGAAAAAGCATTAGATTGAATTCCTGGTAAATCACCATACGCGTACGTCCTGCCACGTGTGGGATGTATATAGAGGCCATATCCTCATGGAGAAACCTTCACACCCAGCCTCATTCTCAGAAGCAAAGTAAAATAAGACTTAGTTGAGTCTTTGTTAGTTTTTCATAACAAAACAAAAAAAGCCTGTTTGATGGAAATCTGTGCTTAAAAAACCCCAAAACAAACTAAACATCTGCACAAGAGAAGGGCGGAGCCACGAGAGGAAGACGTGCTTATGTAACCGGAGATGATGCGACGCATATATCTATTGTGTTTACTTCATCTGGCCAGCTCTGAAAACTCCTCCCGCTCAAACACAATGGCTGAAAGCTGCTCCAGCAGAAACTGTCAAACCAACCGATCCCCGAGGCTTCGAATTCTTGTGAGCCTGTCTCATCCTTCCTCTCCCGTTGATCCCTTTATCAGACCGTCTGTGTCACAGATGGCCGTCTGTGATGATGAAAGCAATGGCACGTGTAGCGTGAGATCTGCCCCATGGCCAGGGTTATTGGGGCATAACACTTACAGGCGGCTGGAATGTGCCGGTCTCACATGTGGATAAATGGTAAGATTATGTAAGAGTTTATATAATCTGCATCAGTAAACGTGAATGACATCTCAAAGCTACAGCCATTAACTCGCTCCATGTGAGCGTGTGTGAGTGTTGACCCAGTGTGAGTCCACCAGCAGGCTGCAGCAGAGGAGAAACACGGACACACAGAAGGGCCACTCTCCAGAAGCCAGTACAGAAGGTTCCTGTTGCCCGAGCTCACTGGTGTGGGCATGGGAAATGGCTCGGCTTTCAGCTGGTGCAATTTTACAAGAGCACCAGCTGTGTTTATGTGGCAAAAACAGCTGATGCCGCAAACACTGACTTTGGGAATGGTTTTTGTTATGCTACAGGTATGCTTGGTTGGTATAATACCATGCAAATGCCTGGTGGGGCCACATAAATTACTGCCTAAACAGTTTTGAGTTACAGTTTTTGACAGCATGGCACGTTTATTATACAGTCTACCACTTCATGTGTCCCCCGAGGAATAAAAAGCATTCACAATGCAGTAAACTAGTGCGTTTTCCAGCCAGTTAATCTTTGGCAGCTGCTTACATTTGTGAAATTCATATCATATTTCTCACTGTCTAGTCACTTAAAGCTGTCTTAAAAAAAAAGAAGAAAATACTTTCTTTGATTCCAGATTAATATGTCAAGACATACTGAGATGATTAATATGGCAATAGTAACTAAGATGTTTAACTAATCCCCAACCCCCCAAAAAAAGTATTCTGTCACTGTTTTCAAAACAGTAACAGAGATTTCCGACCAGCCTGACACGGCAACACTGGCTCAACTAATGGGGTGAGTTTTGGGGCGGAGCTATCTGTTTGTTTGACCAATGGCAGATGGGGGAGCATTCAGGAAACCTGTTTGAGTGCTGTTGATCTTATTTATAATGCTGTGCAATTAATAAGTTCTTAACCAATTAGATTAATGATTTTCTTAAGTTCTGTACCACACAATGCAGCTTTTTTTTGTTAAATTACTTTCTCCAACTGTAATGTGCAGTGTACAAGTGCAAGTTAGTCATTGTTGAATCCTCTGTGGTGTTTTTAAAACATTTCTTTTGAGCAAGACATGGCAACACTGACTCAACCAATGGGGTGATTTGAGGGCGGAGCTAAGTTTTTGTTTTACCAATGGCATGACAGGGGATCGTTCAGAAAACGGTTTTGGCGATTCTATATAATTTACTTAAGTTCTATGTCACACAATGTTTTCTTTAATTACTTTCTTCTATCCTAGTATAATATGCAGAGACCACGGGAATCTAGTCATTTGTATGTTGAATCCCACAGTCTTTGCGGTGCTTTCAAAACATTGCTATTTGTTTGAAAATCCTGACCAGCCTGCATAGCAACACGGGATCAACCAATAGCATGAGTTTGGGAGGGGGGCTATCAGTTTAATTGACCACTCACATACAAGGGGAGTGTTTAGGGAAACCTGTTTGAAAAATAGCAGCACAGAAATTACACACTTCAGCTTTAACGGACACTTGTTCGTTACTCGATAATTCACTATTCAAATCTATTTTTCCAGGCAAATAGCAAGCACACTTGTATGCACTGCATATTGCTCTTTTGTATTATTATCAAATTATAAATATTACTTGTTATTTCTGTCATTTAGCATGAGAAATTCTGCTTCTTGTTTCTTTAGGTGTCCGAATCTAGTCTCGCTGACTCTGTCTGGATGCGGACACATTACGGATCACAATGTCATCGACGTGCTACAAAGCTGCAGGAGGCTAGATAGCCTTAGTCTAGAAAACTGCGCTCGGATGACTGACTCCGTCCTCCAGGCTGTGGTGGACCACGGTAAAAGTCTCACAGAGGTGAGGGTGGACTTCTGCCGGAACGTGACCCAGGCAGGGCTGCAGGTCGTCAGAGACAAGAGACCAGAAGTGCACCTGAGCGCATTACACAGTGCAGATATGATTCCAGACAGCAAGCCTGAGGAGAAGACACAGATCAGGAGAGCTCTGCAGAAGTTCTTGATCTTCTCCTGACAGCTAGAAGCTATCTAGAGACTTCATGTCAAATTGAGGTTCACAACATTGCCCAGTACTATTACAAATGTTTTATTTTTTATCTCACTATTGATATTGATATTTTATTTTGCCATTTCAAAAGTTTCCGTGACACACAGTTTTCATTTCATTTGAATTTTCTGTGTTTATTTGATCAGCATTCTCATTTCAAACAAATTTTTTTTTTGTACCTTTGCTGTCATGGGTTGTTTTTCATTTGTTTGTTTGTCCATTTGGCTCCATGAAATGACTCCCCGGTCAAGTACACAGTACAAAGACTAAGTATTCAATATGCAAGGCAGTGGCCCAATCCACACATTTCAACCAAATCTTAGGTTTTGATTATAAAACATTTGCAGTATTTCTTAAAAGCACAGCTTGTTTTTGCTTGCATAATCAAGGTTTGTTCTGGAACAAGTCATAGTTGGTTATTCTCATTGTGGGTTTTGGACTTCCTCCTAGTTATGCAAGAACAATATTTGACCGAGCACAGGTTTACAGCCTTGCTGCATGACTTTTATTAAGCAATAAGGTGTGTGAGGCTGTATTATATTGTGAATATAGTCATATTGTGAATCAGATCATGTTAGGAACTAGGGCTATTTTCACAATACACCATGGCCTTGAATGCCATATTGCTCCTATAAAACTTTATTTCATTATGCAAATTAATTTATCTTATATTAGAAAACCGTTCCAGTCCTGGTTGCTGATTGATCAACACAGCGTTTCAGCCATGCGGAATATATGCCTACCCATAGAGACCAAACTTCAGTTTACATATATCAACTACTGGATTTTCTAGCAGAATGATCTAACAATGAATTTGCTTAGTAAAATAATGTTTGTTTTCGTTGTTTTATTCGTATCTTTTTTTTTTTTTTTTACTGCATAATTCCTGTACATTAAGACTATGCACTTCGATGTAAGAACTTGATGAACCGTTGATGAAGAGATTTATGACCTAATGCCTGCACAGAGTTATTTGAGGCCATGTTGGAAGTCTTCCAACGTTGTGATTAGAAAGCCATTATGTAAGAGCTGTGGAGTGTGGAAGTAGGTTGGCCAGTGTCTGTGTTGTCCACGTGACCACACTATTTTGCATCGTAATTGCAGCAAATATAGTTGTTCTTGCCGCTTGTGCCTGTTTGACCTTTCTCAAGTGCATGCAATCCAGCAAACACAAGTACAGTTTCCTCAAACCCTCAGGGCATTCATCAAGACTGTATGAAGAACAATCACACATTCTGTACTTAGCCTGTGATGTTATTGGAGATAAATTGAGATAAAATCATTTTTAATGAGTCTTAACAGAAAGTCCCTTGTTTTACAGCCAACGTTCTCCACAGGATGTTCTCTGCAATGGATTGAAGGCTGGAGGGTGACATAATATTGGGATAATTTTTTCTTTCTCTCTCATTCTTTTTATCAGTATATCTTTCCAACTCTCGCTCTATGTTTTGTACTTGTCAAGTTACATAAGTAAATGTCTGAAGAAGAAAAAAAATTCTGCTATTGTGTTACAAATGGAGATGGTTAGATAACGTTTGTCTAATCAATACTTTACAATAATTCCCATGACCATAATCATCGGTGGAGGATGACGACGAGGGCCTGTGACTTACGGTTCACCCATAAAACTATTGTCCCGGGCCTCATGAAATCAAGCACTGTGATATTTCGTAAGACTTTGAGAGGTTAAATGAGCCGCAAAACATGATCAGCATGCTGTGATTGCCTAAATCAGGTATTTCTTTGTTGTGGATGTCAATCCACTCCAAGTGGTTATGCAATCCAGTTAGCGTTTGATAACATCAAGGATCCAGCCAACAGATTTAGAAAGGCTGAAAACATTAGCCACTATTTATATGCACGATCACATTTAAGCAATTAGCAAGTGAAGCCAAGAAACTGTAAAAACTTGTTATTGCCAGAGTGTAGACCTTCTTTTTCTCAAAACTGAGAACTAGTAAACACCCATGGGCAACTTTAAGGTTGGTGTTGATCGGCTGTAGACAGCAATGGGCCTATAATGTGTGTGATTTGCCTGAAGCTACACGGGTTTGTGTTGCTGAGGTTACAGTTGTAAAGCATCTCATCTGTGAAGTCTACTATGGGCAAACACAATCTCTGAGGAGGTCATAAAACATGCTTCACATCACAAGAACTATTTGTTCCGTTTAATTTTTTTTCAGTATGAGAAAGCTTACTGTAATGGCAGGTGAGTTAGACATTGGTAATGGCAGACATAAAGTTTATACGTATATTTATTGAGACAACAAGGACCTTCAAAATGGCTGTCTCAATATGTTGCTGTCTTATGCAACATTCTTATGAATGCCTGATGAAGATTGTGAGCCTGAAAGTTGCTGTATTAATATGTTGTTGTTTATTACACCATGCTTTCTGTACGAATGCCTGAAGTAAAAAAAAAAAACTGAAATCTTGTTTCCTAAATACGTTGCCTGATCAAGTTTGTATAAGACCAAAAGGTTTGTCTTACTACTCTGCCATCTTTGACAACATCCTTACAAATACCTGCAGTTCGTGTGTTTGTAACATTGCTGTCTTTATTCATTGCCTTTTTTACGACCTTCAAGAAAATAGCTGACAAAAATATCACAGTATGCTTCCAACTCCCACAACTTTGTTTGAATGCCATCTTTAATGTGTTTAATAATGGTATTGGTATTGAGACACAAACGTAACGCACGGACGTTTCAATCCGAAGGTTGTCTCAATCCATACAACCTTTTTACGAACGTAAGCCCGAAATGTCCCAAATCTCAATACGCTGGAGTCTCTAATGAATTCAAAGGAAATGCTCAATAAATCCGAATAATTCTCGTTTTGCACGATACAGCACTATGCAAGACTTTTTCTTGTTTCTTTGTACAATTATAAGCTTAAAAGTTACTTTAAATAGTTATGGACGCACCTATTTCTTGTCAAAATACAAAGGATTTTTATCAAACAAAAGTCCAAACCACAGTTTGTTCTCAGATCAAGAACTTCAATACCTTACAGCAATTTAGATAAACTTCAAAGCAAATTGCTTAAAATGCACCACAGCCGTTTTTTCCAGATGCAATCGTTCATGTGGGATTATGAGGTTGAGCCAGATCTTTAAGACCATATAAGAGCCAGTTTCCTTCAGGCTGCATATAGAAATGAATTATTAGTCTGCATCAACCTAAGAGTCTCCACGTGTCAGTTGAGAACAGTTCTTGACCAACAGCTGCGTATATGTAAGCCAGAAAAGTATGCATTTGACGGGAAACCAGAAAGACTGGTCACTGTAAGAAGTGACATTTATGCATTTATGCAATGTCTCGGGTGAATTCCATTCCCTCACGTTTTTGGCCTGTGATGTATGTTTGCGTATAGACCCAAAGCACCACCCAGACATCTCCTCATTTCTGAAAGAACATCACATGTTGTACATATGCCTGCCCTCGCTTGCTAGTCCTCATATGCCATATAAACCGAACGTAAGGTTATGAGGAAAGTGATAAAACAAGCTGCAGAGGGTAATAAATTCTACTGGATGTTTATTGGTTTGACTGAAGCACATGGGCAAGTTGTGACATAAGATCTGCACATACATGTACAACATGCAGTCTCTTTCCTTCTCTTTCTCTCCCTCTGGGTGGAGGAATGCAAAGGCAGCTCAGGCCACGAGCTGTTTCGTAAAAACTGTGGGAGGGAAGTCACGTTGTAGTGAAATTCACAGGCTGAGCGGAAAAGAAGGGGAGGGGGAGTTGATTTATGTCATCCAGGAATGGTTGCTGGTGCGCTGGCTTCTCTTTTAGACCCCAGCACACATCCATAGCCACTCCTACTGCATCTCTCATGTCCTGCAATGCACATTACCAGGGATTTAGCAGGTCTGTTGGGATTCATAAAATGTGAGATGTATTTTTAGCTGCTGTGCCTGAAGGATCTTCATTAAAATTGTCACATTGTACATTTTATTTTATTTATTTTATTCTATTTATTTTATTTTTTTATGATTTTTTTATACCAGTGCGATAACATTTACCATTGTTCGGCAAATTTTCATCAACTCATTTCAATAGGAATCCACGCAATTGGGAATTTCGCTTGAGTGCTAAAGATTTTCCACACAGATTTTGCATCAAGTTGACAGAAAGCTGCTTGGTCTGAAAGTGACTTCTGTGTGAGCTGTGCTTCATACATACACAATTAACAATATAGACATTTTTGCAAATATTTCGCCACATATTTAGTAATTTCTCAGTAAAATATTAAGAATTAAACTGTCATTAAACGCCCCCTTAATCGGCATGTGAAATGAAAAGCCACATTAGCGTAGGGTCATATATAGTTGTTATCTGTCCTTTTGCAAAGCCTACATTAGATTGTGATAAAAAAACATTACAAAATTGCAGACTTTGTTAAAAATGTACTTTATCCATTTGTTTCTTCATTTAGTGCATATGTTTGCAACGTGGTTT
This sequence comes from Leuciscus leuciscus, assembly GCF_965113295.1. Taxonomy (NCBI): domain Eukaryota; kingdom Metazoa; phylum Chordata; class Actinopteri; order Cypriniformes; family Leuciscidae; genus Leuciscus; species Leuciscus leuciscus. Next base: position 15,959,859 of record NC_138724.1, on the reverse strand, counting down.
GTCTTTGTGATAGGTTGAGATCGGGCAGTAGACCTTGTGAGGACATTACATAAGGATGCTTGTGAAATGTGTGCGGAGAGACGCGTATAACAAACAGAGCTTTATAATTTCACATAATGGAGCAAATGCTCGCTTAAGTTTACTCCACAACATTATACACTGCCCAACACAGCACTGTGTTAGCCTCCAAATGTCTTTTACTTGTTTAGTTAGGACTTTTTTTGTTGGTAAAAGTGTGAGAGTTAAGTGGCAGACTATGACTTATTTCATGCGTTATGTCTGCAGTCTGGAGGCCGTGGGTTGGTGTTGAGCGTTTTAGTACCACATGAACTGAGATGACCTTCTCTGAAAGCTACAGAGTTGAAAAAGGTGTTTAATGTGCAACATTCAGGTTTCAAGGATTCTCATTTATTTGAAAACATCAAAGAGAATCACAGTGCCAGCTGTTCCCCCCCGAATGCCCCCCCCCCCCCCCCCACTCACACACACACCACACACACACACTTTTGCCTGATCTGCCTTCTTTTCCATTTTAGTCGAGGAAAACCGATGTAAATCAAACAGCCGTCTCTCTGTCCTTAAAGACGCATACCACGTTAGCTCTATGCAGGTTTTTTCGTTGGCCAAAACAAACATAACAAGAGTTTCACAGACACTTCTCCTTTGTCCGGTGGAACTTCTGAGGAAATTTATTGGCTACAGAGTAATCTATATGGATTAAGATATTTACTTAGATATTTATTTTATCTCTCTGTGCACATAAATCAACTGGTAAAGAGTAATAAGAAGAAACCAATGAAAGTTCTTACTATTAAAGTCCACATGAAACAGCATGTGCAACCTAATTTACTTCCATAAACACTTTTTACTGCCACTTCTACCAGGACTACTTACTACTCTTACAACTTTTTTACTATTTGTTACTGCTACTTATTTGTATTTATTGTTCTGCCTACGTTTTATTGTTTTGACTACGATATAGCACGTCACTTTAACATCCCAGTGCCCTCAACTTTGTGTTTATGGTCATGTTTACTAAATTTGTGTATGGTCCTGTTAAAGGGATAGTTCACTTTGAAATAAAATTTTGGTATGTTTTAGCTTACCTCAAGGGCATCCAAGATGTAGGTGTCTTTGTTTCTGCAGTAGTTTCAATTTTGATATTTTTTGGTCAAACCGTTCTTGTCTGTCAGTCATATAATGCAGGTCAATGGTCACCACCTCAAAGAGCATGCACAGAGTCCAAATTAAACAATTCCCCAGCGTAAGTACACATTGATGGCCTAAGACACGAAACGAGCGGTTTGTGTGAGAAAACGAACAGTATTTATATCGTTTTTACCTATCGTTGTCACACAGCGCGCCCTCAGATCACTTGGACGTGGCTGTGTTCAAGAGGTAAAAACGATATAAATACTGTTCGTTTTCTCACACAAACCGCTTGTTTCGTGTCTTAGGCCGTCAATGTGTACTTACGCTGGGGAATTGTTTAATTTGGACGATGGGGAATTGTTTAATTTGGACTCTGTGCATGCTCTTTGAGGTGGTGACCATCGACCTGCATTATATGACCGACAGACAAGAACGGTTTGACCAAAAAATATCAAAATTGAAACTACTGCAGAAACAAAGACACCTACATCTTGGATGCCCTTGAGGTAAGCTAAAACATACCAAAATTTAATTTCAAAGTGAACTATCCCTTTAATGTTACTGTAAGTCTGAGCCTCGTCACAAGCATTCCAATGCAGTATCCCCAGTGTAAATTGTGCAAATGACAAATAAATGATGCATTTCCATGTGAAACATATACATTTGTGGGGAGAAAAAAAGCAGGACAGGACTTAATTTTATACACCGAGTGCTGATTGCATAGTGGGTGTTATTGTGCGTAAGTCCTCACAATCTAATGACAATTCATAACATTTTGGCAAATTGAAATGGTATGAATTCGTACGACCTATACGTTTCAGGTGAAACAATAATGAAAATTGAATCATTATTTAAACCCAGACAGCAACATAGTGTCGGCCCAGATCCGGCCACATCTGGTATGCGTGGAATTATGTTCGACACTATGTTACTGGTTGGGTATATCGTAATTGTACAGTACTATCGTATTTGTACATGAGACTTAGCTAGTTTTAATGTAAATGAAAAAATAATAATTTCAGTCATTTCAAAGCAGACACTGTATTTATTGCATCCGCCATGTTTTCTCACTGACACGCCCCCAACTCAGAAACTCTGGGCTTAAAGAAAGTTCAGAGTTTCTCACTTGTAATTACGACTTTGTGGTGGCATTCTTGTTCATTCAACTCATAAACATGATTTTCCGACATGACTTGAATGCACCATTACATACATTAGGGTGCCATGTGCGTTCGATGTAGACGAAATGTCAAAAGCGTCAGTATTATGACGCCCAAGGATGAGAATGCGTTGGTTATTCCCATTAGTAATGCATGGATCGCAGTAATATCCGCGGACACTGCGGATAATCCACAGACCGGGCGGGCCAAGTAATAAAAAATAACATTTTGGTTAATTACAGATGGGTCACGGGTGGGTGAGATAAATCATTAATGATGGAAATATTAATGTGTTTAAAGCTTAATTTTCCATCAGGCACTAATTTGCAGACTCTAATTTAGCTACGCAGTTGCAGGGGCCACTTGTTTAAGCAGCAATGGAGGCAAAACAGATCTGAGAGAAATTTCAAAAAGGAGAATTAAAAACAAAACAAAAGGAAGGAAACTAAAACTAATAAGTCCTATATCCAGCCTTTGCTTTGCTTTTTAACAGCGGATTCGGGTGACGTTAGAGCTGATCCACGCATCTCTAATTCCCATTCATCTCAAAGGCAGTTCAGCGGCATGAGAATATAATGACATATGTACGTAATATAATGATTTATATGTTGCTAATGGTGCTATGCTAATGCTAAACGCAGACTCTTTGTCGAGCATGGAGCCAAGGTGGTTAGAGAGGAGGGGTTGAAAATATGGAGATGTCGACTGAAGTCGTTTCAGAGACAAAGCAAGTTAATACATTTTGATGACAGGTATGAAGACAATCATACTTTTCTTTCGAATTGCATTCAATGATGAATCGTTCACAATAAGACCAGGAATGTGTATTAAGAATATAAATCAAAGAGAGTCAATGTCATGTTGACTTTAAGATCAAGCACAGATCAGTAAAACTCAATAAAGGAGCAGTAGTCATCCACAGCATTGTAAAACGAGGTAAATGATTTTTTACCTCATTGGAGTTTATACATGTACATCAACTTGTCAGTTAAAAGGGCAGCGAGCTGTAAGAAGACAAACAAAACTAATGCACTTCCACAGACGGCTTGTTATTCGCAAATGAATTGAAGCAAACAAGTTTTGACAACAGCCAGTCGTTATCCAATTTACTCTGATTTTCACGGAGGTCATTTTACCACGGCAGCCACATTTTTCAGGAGGAACATTTCCCCCTTGGATCTCCTCTGTGCGAAATGGCAGCTCAAGCTTCCTGGCCGTGTTCATGGTTGCTCATTTTACAGAACTTATTTCCAGCAACTGGCTCTTCATTTGAAAATCTAATTCAGCGGGAACAAGCCTCCAGGCGCTAGGAAATTATGAACAGGCTAATCACTCTAAATCAGTTGTTATACAGTATGCAAAGAAGACTGCATAATGATTATGAATCTGGTACATTTGAGTTTAAACGTTGGTTTCTGAGGCTTTGGCTTCAAAGCAAGTAAGTTGGTCTAGAAACATTGGTCTGTTGCTATTATATATATAGACAGTGCTATGCATAAGTTTAGACACCCATGCTAAAGTTGACTAAAAAGAGGAATAAAAAAATCATCTTTTGGAAATTGAACTTAATGCCTTAATTAGAGATTGGCATGGAGTACTTTCCATAAGTCAAGTCAAGTCAAGTCAAGTTTATTTGTATAGCGCTTTTCACAATACAGATTGCATCAAAGCAGCTTCACAGTATTAAATTAAAATAATACAACAAAGTTCAAATAAGATCATCTCTCAATGCAAATCAAACCAGCTATTAGGCTAACTGAAATAAAACCATGCCAATCTCTAGGTATGGGGAAGGCTATGTGATGATGTGGGGCTATTTTAATTCCAAAGGCCAAGGGAACTTTATCAGGATGCATAGTATCCTGGATCCATGAAGTAACTGGCCTTTAAAAATAAAAATCTGCCTGCCTCTATGGGAATTTAACATAGGGGTGTCCAGACTTATGCACCCTGTATTTTAAGGAAGAACATTTATTTATTTACGATACATTATTCATTCACAAAGAAAATTGGTGTCCTTAAAGGTTGGATTTTTCCTAATTTTTTTAATTAAGGCATTAAGTTCAATTTCCAAAAGATGATTTTTTATTCCTCTTTTTAGTCAACTTTAGCATGGGTGTCTAAACTTATGCATAGCACTGTATATATATATATATATATATATATTATACACACACACACACACACATACACACACTATGTATGTATATCATTAGTGCTGTCAAATCGATTAATCGCATCTAACAATATTTACAATCTTTTATGTTAGATGTGATTAATCAGGATTAATTGATTTGACAGCGCTAGTTTTCCTGAAATAACCAATGAGGTGCATAGCAGGAAGTTATTAATAGGGCTGTTAATTGAATGTATTGATTTTGTGACTATAAAAAAAAATATTAAAAATGTCAAATTGTAATGTCTCTTAAATTAAAAACAAACAGAAAAAATGGTTAAGGTTTGCATTGTGCAATACAAATTTGGCACAACTGTAGTTTGCTAAATGTCAATTATCTAATGACTGTTCATGCAACTTATGGACCAAAACTGTTTTGAAATGAATTATCTTAATTTTTTCTTGGCAAATATTGATATATATTAATTGTGATTCATTTGATTAATGAATCTGCATATAAAGTGATTAATTCAGTTAAAATCATAAAAAATTTAATTAAAAAACACTTCAATTAGACGTTGAGCTGGTTCAGGTATCTATGTCTGCAGTTGTGCTTTCCTCTCTAGCGGTTAATTCTATACATTCACAACACAAAGAGCTGCCAGTCTTACAAAGGTCTGGTTTCCAATTATCTCACTTGCCTGACACAATATGAGAGATTTTTTCTTTTGCTTTAAAGAAATTTGATGTCTTTTATATAGCTTCAATATACCTGTCTGATAGCACTGTGCAGGTTTAAATGGATTTCCATCTATTACGACCAGTCAATAATAAGCCTAAAGTAGTGAATATGTGTTTTTATTATGTGCTATAACAGCTTCTTTCCTTTAGTGGATAATGATTAAGAACGGGAAGTAGATGGTAATGGAGAGATTGTGTGTTTGTGTGACAGTGTCTGAGAAAGTAAGCCATTAAGACGAGCCCATCCTGCTTTATTTATGAGGTCTCATTGTCAAAGTATAAGCATCCGCTATAGATTTTCTTAATGGGGGAGTGGGTTCAAATGTGAGCTACCCTTTTTGCTCTGCTTCAGTTGCTGCAGTGCTGGGTTTCATTGTGTAGCAATATGAGAAAAATACAGAGTGAGTGGATGGAGATGGGTGGAGGTCGGACAGTCTTTTTATATTCCTCGACCCAGAATCGAGGAAGGAGCGAGGGTGCGTTATCTGATCCTTTCTGTAATCTCATATGTCCACAGAGAGGGAACATCAATACCAGGCCTGTTTTATATTTTAAAAAAATTCTGTGTCTGAATATGGTCCACATTTCATCTGAGAGTTCAGGCCCTGTCTTTTCTCAATGGCCAGATCTGGGAATTCAATAATTACAATGGATATTATTTTTTTATTATTATTACTTATTTAGCTAAAGGTAACAGATGCGGAATAGTGAATACAGAATCTGAATTTCACAATTATGCAAAAAAACTGTGTTTGGCTATACCAACCAGAACACCCTAGCTAGCAAACACACAGCATCAGTCTGGCAACCAACCAACCAGAACACCCTAGCAACCACACAGCATCAGTCTGGCAACCAACCAACCAGAACACCCTAGCAACCACACTGCATCAGTCAGGCAACCAACCAACCAGAACACCCTAGCAAACACACAGCATCAGTCTGGCAACCAACCAACCAGAACACCCTAGCAACCACACAGCATCAGTCTTGCAACTAACCAGAACACCCTAGCAACCACACAGCATCAGTCAGGCAACCAACCAACCAGAACACCCTAGTAGCAACCACACAGCATCAATCTTGCAACCAACCAGAACACCCTAGCAAACACACAGCATCAGTCAGGCAACCAACCAACCAGAACACCCTAGCAACCACACTGCATCAGTCAGGCAACCAACCAACCAGGACACCCTAGCAACCACACAGCATCAGTCTTGCAACCAACCAGAACACCCTAGCAACCACACAGCATCAGTCTTGCCACCAACCAGAACACCCTAGCAACCACACAGCATCAGTCTGGCAACCAACCATAACACCCTAGCAACCCCATAGCAACAGTCTGGCAACCAATCATAACACCTTAGCAACCACATTGCATCAGTCTGACAACCAACCAGAACACCCTAGCAACCACACAGTATCAGTCTGGCAACCAACCAGAACACCCTAGCAACCACACAGCATTAGTCTGGCAACCAACCAGAACACCCTAGCAACCACATTGCATCAGTCTGACAACCAACCAGAACACACAGCATCAGTCTGGCAACCAACCAGAACACCCTAGCAACCACACAGCATCAGTCTGGCAACCAACCAGAACACCCTAGCAACTACACAGTATCAGTCTGGCAACCCATCATAACACCCTAGCAACCACATAGCAAAAGTCTGGCAACCAACCATAACACCCTAGCATCCACATTGCATCACTCTGACAACCAACCAGAACACCCTAGCAACCACAAAGCATTATTCTGGCAACAAACCAAACACCCAAGCCACCAATAGCAACAGTCTGTCAACCAACCAGAGCACCCTAGCAACCACATAGCAACAGTCTGTCAACCAACTAGAACACCCTAGCAACCACATAGCAACACTCTGGAAACCAACCAGAACACCCTTGCAACCATAAAACACATTTTGAAAACCATAGCAGAAGTTTTTTCAAGTACAAACGTACAAAAAATTGTAGTTGGATACTAAACACAAGAGTGAACTTAAATTCGCCCTGTTCTTTATTCTCAGTAGACGACATCATGCTGAGTGAGGAAACCTTCATGTCTAGACTACAAAATCCTAGCGTAACATAATTCCCCATAATTCATAGCAGTATAAACATGTACTTCCATTAGAAGACTCTTGAGAAATATAGTAATTATATGATATAGTCATCATTATACAGTAAACGGGCCAGTGTCATAGGTGGTGTCTGCATATTACACTAAATGACTATCTCTGTGTACCTGCGGCTCCATCTGCACCTCTATCCTGGCTTGATCTTTATTTCACGCCCGCACAGTGTGTGCGCTCGGACGTATACATTCATGCATTCGCCCCCAGAGCGTGTTCCTGCCCTCGTCTGTTGTGTCTCCTGCCGACTGTGCAGGTATCGAGGAGGCTTTTAATAATGCACAGTAAGCCTGCTTTGAAGCCGACTGCTCCTGTGCACAATATTCCTCGGCTCCCCATGGATCTCCCTGTCAGTTTCTCTGCCCGGGGCCGTGTTGCCTCAGCCATCAGCTCTCCTGTCAATCACTCTCCTGGTGAAGCAAAGCTCACACACAGCAGGGCGTCAATTAAGCAGCAGGGCATTCAGTGGACCTATAGCTGCACATTACCTGCACGACCATGAGATTTGCTACATAAAACTTTATTTGCAATAGACATTATGCAACCTAACTTTTTTTTATGCTAATCGGTAGTTCACCCTTGTGTTCTTCCGAACTTGGTGCCACTTAAAAATGAACCAAACGGAAAAACTTTTTAAATGATAAAGAAAACAGTGTAGTCTGTCTATTTATCAGTTCTATTTGGGAATATTTGACATCTTGAAGCACCATTTAAATGTACTCAACTACACAGAAAGAGAGAGATTTTCAATTAATAATGACTGACATATATATATATAGATAGATAGATATGGATGCACGCCATATCGGCCACAATATCGGTATCTGCCAATATATGTTCATTTTAAATGTTATCGTTATCAGCCCAATAAGAAAAATGGGCCGATATATTCAAGCCGATTTGATCAAATTAAAGCCAATATTTTATAGCCGATATTTCCTAGCTGAGACGTGATGCTTTTGAATTGCTTGAAATATGATTGGTTGATGCAGTTAAGACGCAGTTAAGTGCAACGTGTGCGGTGCAAGTCTGTCATATAGGCTACATAACATTATAATTGTGTGCTTGGGACATGAATTTTAATGGGGAGACTTTTGTTTTTGTAATGAGGCTCTCAAAAATTATATAAAAAGTTTGATTTAGATTTATCGGCCAATATATCGGTTATCAGCTTTCAAATATAAAGAATTACCGGTTATCGGTATGGGCCAAAAGTTTCAGAAATTGTAAGCCATTAAAAAAAAACTGTAAGATACCTAACCATTGTGCATTAAAAAAACTAGGCAGAGTCATAGAGCTGAAATAGTAATTATGCCTAAAGGTATCAGTGCTAGATTAAGTCAGCCAGTTCCATAGTATCATTGCAGAGTTTCTTAAGGATGCATTGTTAGCTTTGCCAAAGTGTGTATCCCCTGAAAGAGAGGCTGGCTCAAGTTCATCCAGTGTTTATTTTTTAATCTGCTCGTGGTAATCTGAGACGCGACCCTCAACGGGCTTTATCCTCCCCTGTACAACAGATGCCGCTTTATGGAAGTCAGACACTAACTGCCGCATTCACACAAAGCCTGCTCACTTGAGCAAGCGCAGTCACACGGTGGACCAGGAGCGGACAAAGAGTGCACACAGGTATGTGTGTGAGCACAAGGTCGTTTCAAGGACAGGCCAGCTGTGTCGTCTAGGCAGAAAAGCCTGTCTGCCACACAACGTGATCCGCCTGACAAACAAAACAAGTGGAGAAACACACAGACGGCCCGGTGATTCACACTCACAAACACCCACATATCTGCATATAACAGCAACAGACAACGCACACACCTTTTATTTTTCTGAAATCTAGCATTATATTTCAAGATCAAACGTAATTTGTCATAAAACTCACAAACAGAGCATTTAAAAATTCTGTCCTCATTTATCAATTAATTTATTTTTGCAAAAATTAAGTCAATATTTGATATTGTCATTCATTTCATTTTACTCATACTTAAATGGAATAAAATTTTAGTCAAAAAAAATAACATTTAGATAGTACTTTTTACATTTCAGTAAAACATTTAACTAAATATTGAAGCATTTTATATATGAATTGAAACATGTATCATCACTTAAAAAGCTCATGAAATTTGTCCTTGTTGTGAAAACATGAGCTCCAGAAATTAAATTATGAGTACACTTGTAATACAATATTGTGAATTATTTGTGCTTTGGTTATTCATTTGTTCTTTAAGTTCACCATTGATTTGCATAATTTTGTGCAGATTCAGTTGTAATATTGTGTCTATGTTCTGTGTATGATTAGTATCAAATGTAGTATTTAGGATGCAGAGTAAACCAGTCACAACACACTGGGCCATGTGACCAATCACAACAGACTGAGCCATCTGACCAATCAGAGCAGAGTAGACTAATCAAAAAAGACTGGGCCCTCTGACCAATCAGAGCAGAGTAGACCAATCATAACAGACTGGGCCATCTGACCAATCAGAGCAGAGTAGACCAATCACAACAGACTGGGCCATCTGACCAATCAGAGCAGAGTAGACCAATCACAACAAACTGGGCCATCTGACCAATCAGAGCAGAGTAGATTCTCAGAAAGGAGGGGTTTAGAGATACATGATCCTTAATTGAACCTTTTCAGACACTGTGAGAGAAGAGGTGATGCTACAATGTATATCACGAGAAAATTAAAGTGTTTTTTGATTGTGAATGCATATAAACCTGAAACAAAATTAGAAAGTTAGAAACCTTTAAAATTGCATAATAGGGGCACTTTACATTTTCTCATGAGATCAGGTGCTCTTTTACAAATAATTAAAGTGAATGCATCTATAGGGTGTCAAGCTCTAAAGGCAAGAAAATTATGACATAATTTCATTTTTAGGTGCACTATTACAATAAATAATGCTTATACCTGTGCTATAAGAAAAAAAGTCGACCCACAGCAAGTATTATCCCTGGGGAAGCGAAGGTATTTCAGTTTTTTATCTTCTTGTACAAAGCAGCAAACTCCAGTTTGATTCGAGCTCATAGTAGTACACAACACTGAAATCCAATCTCTTTTGATATATCATTCACAACCAGTCTGAGCTGCTTCTACATCCATATGAAGAAAGCTTCAGTTGATAAGATACTTAGAGGAACTGGGAAACTATATACCTGCACTAATCCCTACACTTGTGTGGTGATCTGAGCCGCGTTTGCGTGAGATTGCAGATATACAGTCGGTTGGGAAAAGTTTAGCCTAGATCAATGTGACGCATGATGCTCCCTGTGAGAAACTGAGGTAATGTAATCTCAGCACTGTCTGTTATCTGAAGCCTGAAGGAGTGAAGGGCCACATCTTTCTTTGTAGCTGAACCTCTGCTCTTTTGAGACACATGACGACTTTGTTCTCGCTATAAGTTGCACTTAAACCCACCAAACTAAAATCAGAGAAAGAACATTCATTTTGATTCCAGAGCGAAAGACGGATTATTAAATTGGATGTTTTCACCTGTAGCGTTTTTGCTATACAAAGACTAAATTTAAAGGGATAGTGCACCTATAAAATGAAAACTGGTTGAAATGTAAATGATTCAAAATAAAATTGACTCACTCTTATGTCATCAGAACTCATTTGATTTGTTCTGTTTCTGAAGAAATTCGAAGAAATTTTGAGTGTCCTGGCTGCACTTTTCAACAAAAGTAAATAAGTTATTGAGCTCCAAAATTGACAAAAAAAAAAAAAAAACTATTCCATACAACTTGTATGTTATATTTTACGCTATGTTTTATACACAAAGGAGACGATTTTCAGGTAATAACTATCGTATGGCTTAAAGATGCATAGTGCAGAAGTCGTATGGAGTATGATACTTAAATAATTATAAGTATTTGGGCATTTTTCGAGATCGAAAACATCTGTCCCATTCACTTCCACTATGGAAAAGAGCAGCCGGGACAATCTGTAAAACATCTTCTTTTGTTTTTCACGGAAAAAAGTAAGTCATACAACTTTTCTTGTCTCTCTTTTTCTACTTAAGTTTATGGACAAAATCCCCAGACGTCTTTCCTAAAATTAACCTATTTTTGTAACTTTTTTTTAAACAATATGTATTTATTCATGTGTCTTTTTCCTTTCTACAGTGTGTGTGTTAGTAGGTGATCTAATAATTCCTGTTTTAATTTCCCAGTGGTTCTTTTGGCTTGGGGCACAAGCAAAATGAGAGGCGCTTGTGGTAAAGTGGGGCTCGAATTCTCCTGTGGATCCAGAAAACGGGTCTATTTGTGGACCTGTTTCTCAAAGCGTCTGTCATTGCATCTACCATCATTTCTGCCCAGATGCAGTTCAAACATATACAGTACAAGAGGGATTTGAAGTAAAAAAAATAACCCACTCAAGGCCATGCGTTACAGTGATTTTTATAAAACTAAGGCAAGAATAGCGTAATAAAAGAATAAGAAAATCAATAACATCATTCATAATAGGATTTCAAACAGGTGCCGAGAGCCGATTTGCATAGGAACGGGTTGTTTGGAGGAAAGAGGAGGGTGAAAGGGGGTTTTGGTGTACTCTGTGACCGCCTCCAGTGCTTCATGCCGGTCGGATGACTGAGCGCTGCTGACGCGATCGGTGCAGGAGGAGGACAGAGCAGATGCCATGTGAAAAAGAGAGTGGGAGGATAAGTACAAAGTGCACATGGCCAAGACGCCACAAGCACATGGGATCCTGAACGTAATGAGAAGCAATGATAAGGGCCTCGTCAACAAACACTGCGTTAGTCAGGGACATGGGGCGAGTGAAGGAGGTCAAGGCAACCTTGCTGAGATTGAACACAATTATTCTACGGACTTAACCCTTTACAGGAAATTATTATTTTTTATTAAAAAAGGTTTACCGAGTAACGTACTGTATATTATTGCATGCTTGAAAAATAGTCATCCAAAATGAACATTCAGTGACTATTTACTTACCTTCTTGTCATTTTCCAAACTTGTATGACTTTCTTTCTTCTGTGGAACATAAAAGAAGAATTTGTTTTGTTTTTGTTTTGTTTTTATTTTTGGTTTATCCAGTACAATAGTAAACGGTTTGGTTACCAACATTCTGAAAAATATCCAGAGTGAAAGAAGGATTATTAAATTGTATGTTTTCAACTGTAGTAGTTTTGTTATACAAAGCCAAAATTTAAAGGGATAGCGTACCCAAAAAATTAAAACTGTGTAACGCGCGTGTGTTATCCTTTAACGTTAGTTCTCTTACCCAGCGCTGTTCCGTGGGTTCTTGGCTTCGTTCCTTTTTATTGGGTTATCACCACTGTAGGGAGGACACTGACAAGGAGCTCCGGTGATGACAACACTTGTTTATTGAACAATTCAGAGGCGACATCGTGAATGGCCGCAGCCGACTAAAGAGTGCATCTCATCTCTTCCTCTGTACTATCACAACTGCCCAGATTGATTTCTCCCCCGATCTAAATCACGGGGCACGTTCTCGCGATATTATCCCAAATCCTATTTAAAGTCATAGAACATTATAACTCTTAAATTTCACTTCCTACATAATACTCCCTTACCCAAGAAGAAATGTCCTCATTTCTATAACATAGTTCTTAAGACAATTTTTTTTTCTTAACATGTTTTCCAACATCTGTATCAAAGGGGTCGAAATTAACAAAACATGTTTAGCAATACAAAAACATATAACTCAAATAGACCCCTAACGGCATCAATATATATAATTATATATATAAGCATGCTCTAAATAAAGATTCCCATTGATTTAACTTTGCACCTAATATAAAGAACACATGAGAACAAAGAACATTTAGCAAATCAGTAAAGTGCAAAGTCCTTCAAATGGTAAGGCAACCGACGTGTCCTAGGGAGCACATCCCGAGTAGACACTGGAGTGTCAGGAACCTCATAAGCACTTGTTGACGGTCCAGCTTCAGGTGTGCACAGTGTTAGAGGAAGCAGTTCAGGGTTCAGGGTAACATGGCTGTCCTGTGCATTTTGCGCAGAGCTGGATGGTTGTGGGGTGCTAGGTCGTTGAATGTGAGGTTGCAACTGGGGCAATGGTGTGGGCTCCAATGGAACCTGGGGTGCAGGGAGTCCCGGTGGCACCGGTGTAATGTGAGGTGGGAGGAGTCCTGATAATGTATTCAGGGTATTCGGTTTAACAGGGGAGGAAGGGGGAGTAAGGGCGTGTGTGTTCTTCGAGTCTGTGATGTAAGGTTTCATGCGATTGTAGTGAATTATTTTTGCTTTTGCACATGGTTTGGATGCATCCCGTACTTCGAAATTAACAGGGGTGGAAATACCAGAGGGGCATATTGGTTGCAAAACCTCATAGGGGCCCACCCAACGTGGACACAGTTTGTTGTGGCGGTGGGCAGGATCATCCACTAACACCAAGTCACCACGGTTATAAGGAGTGTATTTTAAATGACGATCGTAGTTCAGGCGTTGTTGATCTTGTGCCCTGTCTCGGTAAGCAGTTGCAGAACGGTAAGCAGAGGTCAATCTTTTGCGCAGCTTGTTAGCATATGCTGCTGGCGTGCCCGCTGTCGCTGTACTAAGAGCATTATTATCCTGGAGCAGTGTGTCCAGGGAAATGCGTGCCTCCCGGCCATGAACCAAAAAGAAGGGTGTCAATCCTGTACTAGTGTGCTTGGTGGTGTTATAAGCCAATGCAACCTGCGGAAGGTGCTCGTCCCACTCTGTGCCCGATGCAAAAAGATGTTTGGAAAGTTCATCTTTCAGGGTACGATTAAAGCGCTCAACAGCCCCATCACATTGAGCGTGATAAGGGGACGTACGAAGCTTCTTGATGGATAGCAAGTTACAAAGATGCTTTATGAGGTCAGATTCAAACTGTCTGCCCTGGTCAGAGTGTAGGGCCTCAGGGACACCATGTTGTGGGATGTAGTGGTCAAAGATGCAACCTGCTACTGAGACAGCCGTTTGATCCTTCAATGGGTAGAGGTTGACAAACTTTGTGTACAGGTCCATCATTACTAGAACATAACGGTTACCCTTGGTAGACATTGGCAACTCTGTTATGTCTGCGGCCACTATTTGAAATGGACGGTCTGGAGAGATAGGAATGAGTGGTGCCTGTAGGCGGGGCACAGGGGAACGCCTTGACTGACAAGCAGCACATTGGGAGCAATGTTTAGCAATGTCTGACGACATGTAAGGCCAGTAAAAGGACCGCATGGCTCTATCCAACGTTTTGGCCAAACCATAATGACCCACTGAAGGGTGTCCATGGACATGACTGAGGATCTCAGGAATCAGCGATGTAGGAATGACAACTTGCAAGGCATTGTCACCTAAGGAATTGCGTAAATGTCTGCATAACACTCCATTATGAATGACGAGGCGGCGAAACTGTGCCCACAGTTTTCTGAGGTATGATGAAGCGTCACGTAGCCTCCATAAGGGTGGTCTACGTCCTGTTTCCATCCAAGAGAAAACAACAGCTAAATCTGGGTCTGACTTTTGTTGCCCCATGACGTTCCAATCACTTTGGATTTGAACCAGATTTGATGTTGTGTGGTTTGGAACAAGCATGGGCAAAGGGGCATTTTTGTCCATGGGCAGTGTTTGGGAGTGTGCCGACATCGGGTTTGCCTGCAAAGCTATTGATGTGGTCTGAGTTGCTGCCGAGACAGTCGACGTGTCGCTCTGAAGATACCTGTCCAGTTCCAGGGGATTGGTCTCTGGCCGCCTAGACATGGCATCTGCATTAAGGTGTTTAGCACCATTACGGTGAATGACATGCCAGTCATACAGGTCTAATTCTATAGCCCAACGCGCTCGTCTACCTGTAGGATCATGATCTAAAGGGAGTTTCTTTAGACCGACCAAAGGCTTATGATCAGTAACGATGGTGAACGGATGACAAGCAAGATAGTGTCGGAAATGACGGACTGACCACACAATGGCATACAATTCCCGATCAAAGGTAGACCATTTTCTTTCAGAGGCAGACAGCACATGGCTGGCATATGCAATGACATGCTCTTTTCCTTCCACTTGTTGTGAAAGAACAGAACCCAGTGAATGAAGGGAAGCATCAGTGTAAAGGATGAAGGGATTTGAAAAATTTGGAAATGCCATAATTGGTTGTGACGTCAGTTCCTGCTTCAGTACACTGAAAGCTTCATTTGCTTCTGCCGACCAAGAGAATGATACTCCTTTGTGTGTGAGATGGTACAAGGGTTCAGCTGTGCGTGCAAACTGTCTAATGAATCGACGATAGTATGAGCACAGACCCAGGAAAGCCCTGACCTGTGTGGCTGATGTTGGAATTGGCCATGTCTTGACTTTGTCTATGTTAGATGGGTCTGGCTCGACACCGGCACTCGAAACACGGTGGCCCAGGAAAGTAACAGAAGAACATGCCAGATGGCACTTGGACGGCTTAAGTTTGAGGCCAGCTGTACGAAATCGTTGAAAAACTTCCCGCAGATGCTGAAGGTGTTGTGGGAAATCAGCACTGTAGACGATAATATCATCTAAGTAGATTAAACAAATACTCCAGTGCAGACCCCGAAGTACAAGCTCCATTAAGCGCTGGAAACTGGGCGGGGCATTTGAGATTCCCATTGGCATCATACGGAATTGATATAAGCCTGTACCAGTGGAGAAAGCCGTTTTTTCTTTGTCATCTGGATTGAGTGGTATTTGCCAGTACCCAGCAGTTAGATCAATTGTGCTAAACACTCTGGCCCCAGAAAGTCTATCGAGGGTATCATCCACCCGAGGAAGAGGGTGTGAATCTTTGATCGTGACGTCATTGAGACGTCTGTAATCTACACAGAACCGGTGTGTGCCATCCTTTTTCCGTACAAGCACGACCGGAGCTGACCACGGACTGTGAGATTCCTCGATGATGTTGTGGTCCAAAAGCCTCGACAGCTCTTGTTGTAATACTGCCTGAGTAGCTGGTGACGTTCTATAAGGCCGCAGTTTTATTGGAGCAGCGTCACCCGTGTTGATACTATGTGCAACCAGGTTGGTTTTCCCATAGTCATGAGAATGGGAGCTAAAAATGTTAGCGAACTCTGTCAGCAGGCTTTTGAGCTGTGCCTGTTCTTCAGCGTTTAAGTGTGTGTCCTCCAAATGCACATCAGGCACTGGATGGACAGCTTCTGTGGAAGTAGTCACAGCTGAGACTAATGTATACTCATCAAGTGTACTGCCAGTGACAGAGAAAATCTGACCTAATGGACATCCAGCCTCAAGAGAGACCGTTTCGTTAGTCGGGTTAACCACTCTAACAATGCCCCTTCCCTTTTGAACTGATGTCAGTGTTCGAGCAACACCTAAAGTCACAACTGGAGGGGGCTGAGGTTCCAGTATACCAACATACGTGTCTGTGAAAGGATTCGCTACACCATTATCTCTGACAGAAATTGGGATTGCCATCTCTGACATAGGCGGGATGGTCACCTGAGCGACGCTGACAGCAGAACTCTGTACTGGAATCAGTGACTGGGGTGGTGAAAGAGGAACTGACGTGTTATACAGTTGTAAACTTGCATGTGGTATGTCAATAGTGACGGTGTGTTCAATTAAGAAATCCCATCCTATTAGAACAGGATGCGTAGCTGTGCGTACCACATGGAAAACATGAGAAAATGTTACATCTCCAATATGTATGGGAGCTATCACAGAGCCAATTATGTCCAATAACTGTCCAGTTACAGATGACGCTAACACAAATGACTTACTGATAGGCTGGGTAGACAAAACTGGGATCGATCTCCGACAGTCATCAGTAATGAGAGAGAGACCTGACCCAGTATCGACCAAAGCATGGAGTTCGGTACCCGCCAGTGCAATTTGAATGAATGGTGTAGGTGGAGTAGATTTAAGACTAACTGTACCAGAGTGGACCCTTATTGGGGATGAAGCTGGCATTTGGTCCCCAATGACAGCTTCTACTCGTTTCCCCGATGTGGTGAGAAAGGGTCCGTCACCTTGTGAGATTGGGAGAAATGTACATGTCGTGTGGGTGATCTTGGCGAACTTCGGGAATGGGGGGGTGGCGATGGAGAGCTGTGTCTGTGGTAACTGGAAGTTCTGTACTGTGGCCTTGGTGAGGGTGAACGAGCATGACGGGTTCTGTGTTCATATTCTAAATCAGGCCGGCGGTCTCGTGTAGGTGAGCGGTCAGAGCTAGAGCTACCATAATGATGTTTATGGGGGGTGTATTGGTCAGATTGTGTAGTGTGAGAAACTTGTGACTCACGACTGCGGGAGGAAGGGGAGTAGCTGCGCTGTCTTTGGCAAGAGAAGTCATCCTTTGGAAGTGCTTGGTCATTTTCTGAACGGCCATGGTAGCGTCGTGGAGGACACCAGTCATCCTGAGGGTGTTGCTGTCGACCTCTCTGTGTACGTTGTGAAGAGCAGCAGCAGTCCTGGCGGTAGTGATGATCGTCCCGGCGGTAATGATGATCGTCCCAGCGGTAATGATGATCGTCCCGGCGGTACTGATGATCTTCCCAATCAGGCTGGCGATGGCGTGCGGTGATGTCATAGTCCACAGCTGCGCAGGTCTGATGTGGAGAGTGTGTGGAAGACGTCACATCATCCTGAAGGCTGGAAATCCGCCGCGAGAGCTGGTCCATGCGCTCATCAGTTCGTCGAAGGTGAGACTGACGTAAGGAATGCAGGTCCGTTCGGAGTTCAGCAATGGCTGATGCTAGTTCAGTGATGTGAGTTGCAGTCACTGTGTTGGCCGATGGTTGTGAATTTACTGTCACAGGCATAACAGGTGAAGGGTTAGCAACACTAATGGCCAACTGAGCACGTTCACATTGAGTGGCCACTTTCAAGGCATTGTCTAAAGTTACAGCCCCGTGCTCATGGATTTTCAGTTGGAGTGATGGATCTAAGCCGGTCACAAATCTGCGAAAAATTTCACAATTCCGTGCGGCTGTATCGTACAGAGGAAATGCTTCAGTCACTAGATTTGTGAGCTCAGCAGCATAAACTTCCAGAGGTTCTTGTGGTTTACGGGGACGAGCATTCAAAAAAGTCTGAAATGTGGCCAAAAAAGTTGTACGTCCAAAAACAGTGCTCAAACTAGCTTTAGTCAAATCATAGTCAGCTTTCACCCCGGGGGAGAGAGACTGCCAGTATGCAAATGCTGAACCAGTAAGCTTTACTGGAAGAAGTTTGGCCTTATCCAGTGGTGCAGCTGAGACATTTAGTGCCACTTCAAATCTCTGTATCCATGCACTAAAAGGCTCTTTACCATCTCCAGAAAAATGAGCAGGAAGATCAATTTTAAATGGCAGATGTGAACTTGCTTCATCTACAGCGTGTCTGTCTCTCTGCACTGCAGCTGCGTCATTCTCGTCGTCCGCCATTTTAAGCGAGGGGGATGCACGTAATCCGAACTTGCAAAAAGAGCACGTGAAAAAAAAAATTAAACAGTCTTTAAACGGCTCTGCAGGTTAAAGCGGCGATATCCACGTCGTTCAATGCGAGAAAAAAACAAGCGTCCCAACAGAAAACAAGCCAACCGGCGCTGCCACCAGTGTAACGCGCGTGTGTTATCCTTTAACGTTAGTTCTCTTACCCAGCGCTGTTCCGTGGGTTCTTGGCTTCGTTCCTTTTTATTGGGTTATCACCACTGTAGGGAGGACACTGACAAGGAGCTCCGGTGATGACAACACTTGTTTATTGAACAATTCAGAGGCGACATCGTGAATGGCCGCAGCCGACTAAAGAGTGCATCTCATCTCTTCCTCTGTACTATCACAACTGCCCAGATTGATTTCTCCCCCGATCTAAATCACGGGGCACGTTCTCGCGATATTATCCCAAATCCTATTTAAAGTCATAGAACATTATAACTCTTAAATTTCACTTCCTACAACTGTTTGAAATGTAAATTATGCATTATACAAGTTTTGAGTGTCCTGGCTGCTCTTTTCAATGAAATTAAATGGGAGCTGTTGAGCTCCATAAAAAAAAAAAGAAGAAGAAAAAAAAAAGGATATCATACACCTTGTACGCTATATTTTACAACGTTTGAAGCCATATAAGAAAGCTATACGAAAGTGCCAGGAATTCTTCGGAATATCTTCTTTTATGTTCCACAGAAGAAAGAAAATCATACAGGTTCAAAATGACATGAGGGCGAGTAAATCACAGAATTTTCATTTTTTGGGGAGAACTATCCGTTTAACTATTTTCTATTATTAATTATTTACTTTTAAAAAAAAATTTGTTTTCTACTGAGTAAAATATATTAATCACACACTGAATGAAAAACTAAAACAATTTAAATTGTTGTCATATACCTGTATGGCTTTCTTTCTTCTGAAGATATTTTGGAAAATGTCTCCATGTTTTTTTTTGTCCACACCGTGAAAGTCAATGAGATCCAATGTTTTGTTTGAGCGTTGTGTGGACAAAAATTAATATCTTTGTTTGTATTACAGAAGAAAGTCATACAGGTTTAATTTTCATTTGTCAAAGTCAGTTTTATTGTAATTTTTTCCTTACAGAAACTATGACCACAAGTTCTGTGGTTACCAACATAGTTCACCAATCCTGTGTTTCC
This sequence comes from Leuciscus leuciscus, assembly GCF_965113295.1. Classification (NCBI taxonomy): domain Eukaryota; kingdom Metazoa; phylum Chordata; class Actinopteri; order Cypriniformes; family Leuciscidae; genus Leuciscus; species Leuciscus leuciscus. Next base: position 15,939,977 of record NC_138724.1, on the reverse strand, counting down.
CAAAACCATAGTTGTAATAACCATACGTAAACAGCATCGCAAACTTGTGTTGTGAACTTTTGAAACAATGTCTGAGTAAATTCTACATTTGAATTTGAACTTTGTGACCGTTAAAAAAGTATGTTTTATATAGTATGAATGTCCGCGTCCGTGGCCTCATGAAGTGTCCAGCGAATGTGCACTTCAGAATCTCACCGGAAGTAGTAGGTCATCCTGGGATTTTAACGCCTACTGTTTTTCGAATACTATGTATTCGGACATACTATACTCTGTTGGCATACTGGTTTTGGCATACTATATAGTAGGGAAGTATTTGATTTGGGACGCAGCACGTTTTTTTTTTTTTTTCATAGAGTGAAAGTTTTGTTTTACACCAAAGTTTTGTTTTGGACCCCATTGACTTTCAATGTGTGGACAAAAAACAGTTTGTCAAAATATCTTCTTTGTATTACGCAGAAGAAAGTAAGTCATACAGGTTAGGAATGACGTGAGGGTGAGTACATGGTACATCTCTTAGAATACCGGTGTAGTAAAAAGTTTTGTCACACTTTAGATTAGGGTCCAATTCTCACTATTAACTAACTATTAACTACTACTTTTGCCTCAATGAACTCCTAATTACTGCTTATTAATAGTTAGTAAGGTAGGTGTTAAGTTTAGGTATAGGATTAAGGGATGCAGAATATGGTCATGCATAATAAGGCTTTAATATGTGCTTTATAAGTATTAATAATCAGCCAATATCCTAGTAATATGCATGCTAATAAACAAGTTAATAGTGGGAATTGGACCCTAAAGTGTTACCAAAATAAAAACATGTCCCCGGCCTTATTGTGTACCACTCATAATTGCACTCTTCTAAAGTAAACATAAATAAATAAATAAATAAATAATAATAAATGGTCAAGTCTTCATAACCTGTCATCAAAATTGAATAACTTATTCTGCCTCTTAAATGACTTTACTTTGATTTCACCAACTTCTTCAATCTAACCAAATCACCCATGACCCAATCAATCTCCAATTGCTAAAATCAAGTGACACAATCGGGAAAATATTCCAATGTAAAGCTGCTTTGTGCTGATGTGGTTTGCCGGGGTGGATTCTGCATGTCTCTGAGCAGCCTGAGGCTGAACATGATGAATGATTGTTTCTGTTAGGAGTGAGAGAGCAAGGTTAGGGATCTGTGTGTGATATACAGCCGACTGACTGATATTCAAGCAATGAGTTGCTAAAACATTTAGCACTGCTCTGTTTGGTTCTTGCGTCACACTGTTCCCGTAAGCTCGTGGCTGACAGGAAAGGAAGTGGCAGAGGAAGTGGGGCACCAACTAAGTCAATGTCATTTTAGCGAGGCCATGCAAACTGAACTGGTGCAATCCACTGGAACCGTTCTGGGGTAAAGCATGGGGTTAGCCAGTCGTTTTACGGGAAACAGACCTCTGGTCCAGTTAGTTGTTCAGAACAGCTCAGAGTTCAAACTGTATCTAGTTCATTAAGTGATTGTGTCAAAGATCAGGAGACGCTAAAATAGGTATTGCTTGAACATGCAAACTGGTGTTGCTTTAAGGTTGTTTAAAGTTCATCAGTCTTAAAAGACGCCCTATTGCTAGCACTTATAAGCAGGGCCGGTTCTAGACATTAGGAGGCCCTAGGCAAAATTCATGTTGGAGGCCCCCCACCCCCAATTAAAAAACACTTGAAACAAATATGATTCCTAACCTTTTTATTTATACAACATTTCATTTTAAAAAGTGCATAAGTTTGGACACATTACTATTTTTTAATGTTTTTGAAAGAAGTCTCTTATGCTCATCAAGCCTGGATTTATTTGATCAAAAATACAGAAAAATAATATAGTGAAATATTATTAAAATTTAAAATAATGGTTTTCTATTTTACTATACTTTATATTTCTGTGATGCAAAGCTGAATTTAGTGTCACGTGATCCTTCAGAAAACTTTATAATATTCTGATTTATTATCAAATGTTAGAAATTGTGCTTAAAGGAGAAGTTAACTTTTAAAATGAAAATTCTGTCATCATATACTCACCCTCATGTTGTTTCAAACCTGTATGAATTTCTTTCTTCTGCTGAACACAAAGGAAGATATTTAGAAGAATGTCAGTAACCAGACAGTTTTTGGGTCCCATTGACTTCCATAGTAGGAAAAAAAAAATACTTTGGAAGTCAATGGGACCCAAAAACTGTCTGGTTACTGACATTCTTCTAAATATCTTCCTTTGTGTTCAGCAGAAGAAAGAAATTCATACAGGTTTGAAACAACATGAGGGTGAGTATATGATGACAGAATTTTCATTTTAAAAGTTAACTTCTCCTTTAATATTTATTTTATAACCCGTGATACTTTTTTTCAGGATTTTTGATTATTAAAAAGTTCTTTTAAAAAAGTCTTCACTATCACTTTTTATATATTTAACACATCCTTGCTGAATATTCCTGTTTTTTTCTGTATTTTTGATCAAATAAATGCAGGCTTGTAGAGCATAATAATAAACTTCTTTCAAAAACATTAAAAATAGTAATGGGTCCAGACTTTTACCGGTACTGTATGTACATATTAATCAAACTTTATCTAAGGTAATCTCTTTTTTGTTTAATGAAGATGTTATTGTTGTTTTTGTTATTTTGCTGTTTTATTCAATTTATTCACAGTTCCAGAATCCCACTTCAGTAGATGAGCATAAGTGCTTTTATATTGCATTGCTACCTTAAATATGCTATAGCCTACACAAATCAAGTGGAAGAGAAAGACACGATCGCAACTGAGCAGAAAAAAATATATAAACTGATATTATTGGCGTAATGTCAGGGTATAATCTAATCATCAGCAGAATTTAGAAGATAGACCCATAGATATGAGATCCTTTATTTGAAACATTTAAAAATGTTGTAGTGTGTTGGCTTTTTAACTTAGAATACAGACGTCTTGTCTTTTAATTTTGTAGCTTTTTTACTAGTCAGCTCCCGACGCGATGTTATTCATTGTACGCGCAAATTCAAAGCGTCGCGTCTGGGCACGTTAATGACGCTCGCGCTCTTTTAAACTCGTAATAAAGCGGTGAATGATTTTTCCAGAAATGACGCTGATCTACAGTACAAGTTTATATTTAGAATACATTGCAATCACTCCAAAATAGATGACGACAACTCACACACCTTTATTATGAGCTGTGCTTCTTTGTGTGCTTATTAGGCTTTTGCCTCGCAGCACCTGATGGATGCGTTCGTTACACATACTTTCAGAAGCCGGCACCCGCTTTGTAACGGACACATTCATTGGTTTAACTGCAGTAATGTAACAGTCTATGGTTAAGATAAACATCGTCACTATTTTTAGTTAAATATTGAAATAAATTGTAGATAGGACATTTGTAATTTATTTTTTTATTTTATTTTTTTTGTCCCTCTTCTGTCTGGGCCCCATCCCGCCAATCGGGCCCTAGGCACGTGCCTAGTTTGCCTTTGCGTTAATCCGGCTCTGTTTATAAGGCAGCATCCCAACCATCATGGAACCTCACCAGTGACTCTATAGGCAAAAAAACATGCACCATGCATATAGCACCCTTCATATGTCAGGCACAGATCTTACTTTCTATACAATAGAGTTTTATGTTAGCGTGCTGCTAAGCTAATGACATTAAGAAGTTCCTACTGTTCAAAGTGTATCTTTCTATAAAAGCTGTCCAAATGTTAACTTTGCTCTATAATGTTACTGTCTACAGGGAGTACACTTATTAAGGAACATTCACATCAAGTTTTCATAATCATTCTGATTCTATGAGAATATGGAAGTCCACACCATAACGATAGTGGAATCGTTTCAGAATTATTATTTTTTCCAGCTGATGAAAGTAAATCAAAATCCATGCAATTTTAAAGAGCTCGAGCATTTAAAGCGGCACACGACAAAACTGCAGTGCGCTAATAATAAACGCTTATCCTGTGTTAGTTAGTATCGCATATTGTTGGCATTATATTTATCGTTCTTGATGTGAACGTGCCTTTAGATAGCATCACTGAACCCTGTTAGTAACACTTTATAGGGAGCATCTCGCACAGGAGACTCGACTTAGTATTTATTTCAATAGAGATTGACATTAGTATGTTACACTGCTCGAATTAGCATCAAAATACACAGAAAACACAAATATTGAGCGCGACAGTGACTGAACTATTTTTATTGTTATTTTTCCAATACGAAATATTTGGAATATTTATTATGCATTCTGGGATTACCTTGTCCAGGAAAGATATAGGCAACGTAACGCCAACAATATTCATCCAGAGCAAATGAAACTTTGTGTCAACTCGCTGTGGGAGAGATGAGAGAGAGAGAAAGCTGGTATCGTGTAGCAGCCTATCTATGTGGAAAATGAGTTTTGGAAGAGTTTCATATATTTCAGTATCGATAGGTATTGAAAAATCTATATTTTTGACAACATTGCTCTTAGTTTATTAATTCAGATGCATTTTTAAGAGACTACAACTGAAAAATGCATAAGCTACATAATGTAATTCGACCCGCCAAGGTGGCTAGTAGGAGTGAGTGTGTTACAAGCCACTGCTGAAATCCACACGCATTTGGCGGGTTAAGCCCTGTATGTATAGGTGTTTTGTAATTTTGGGAGTGTAAAGCAATTTAGTCAACTTGTGTTGTTTTTCATTGTGCTATAGAAATAAATGTTGATTGATTTGTTTGAATTTTCCTTCTATTGTGATTAAACAATCCTGTATTCCGAGTATTATGACACAGATGCTGTGGGTCATGATCCACAAGTGCTTTCCTGTCATACAAGTGCCCCTTTCATGTAGCTGGACGGCTGAATGAAGGCATCATGATTGTGTCCAGATTTGACGGTCCTCAACCTCTGATCTCAAGATTATAACTCACATGCACTACCATTTAAGAGGGCATATAGTCATCTTTCTCATCATTAACTATTTAATGGTTTTAGTAGAGACTTTATGCATAGTTGACTATGCTTTTGCACATTTATGTATTTGGAAGAATTAACAAACACAAAAGCAAGGTTACAATGCATGATAGAAATTGCAGTCAGATCGGTTTAAATTCTTTTGTTCTTTGTTCTTTGTGTGAATGCACAGATCCTTTCACAAACAACCTCCACACATTTCCTCTGGAAATGAGATACTCCTTATCGCCGCGTAATTAGCCGTCCTCGCTTCCTGTGCTTTTTCCCACACTTATCTGTGGTTCTGTAAATAACAACAAATATTTAGCCACTTATCATTTACATTAAATTACAGCAATTATGTATTTAAATTATTTATGTAATTAAAATATTACATAAATAAACATGAATATTTATAATACCATATCACATATATTTTAAATATAATGTTTAAATTACAATATACAATTGAAAACAAATGTATATATATATATATTAAACATTTATATTTTTAATATAAGTTTTTATTTATATTTTATATAATTTTTTTAAAGATTATTTTGTCAAATATATTTAAAGATTTGTTTTTAATTGTGTGTGTATATTTATATATACTATTTTTTACTTGTAGTAATTTTTTATTTACTTTTTTTATATACAAATATATATATGTTTTAAATAAACATGGACATTTATATATACATTTAAATATAATATTACCCTACATACAGTATATTTGAAATATAATATTAAAATTTTATACAAATGGAAAAAAAAGTTTTTAAATGTTTCATTTTTGAGGGGATGTTTACAAAAGAAGATGTTGTTTGTTTTTGTTATCAGATGGATTGTATCATGCAGTGATACAGGTAAGAGTGGTGTAGCCTACAGTTACTGTAAAGATTATGATAAAGTGAACAATCCTTCAAAACAATTACATTTTCCAATGGTGTCTCGTGAAATCCTGCGTCACACAGGTTTTGTTTATAACAGGAAAAATGGGCTTTGTCTGCTCAAATTCCAGTAGGGTGTACTTAAAATTTGACCATGTTCCCTGCTGAGACTGCAGCTTCTGGAGCAAACACACACACACACACACACACACACACACACACACACACACACACACACACACACACACACACACACACACACACACACACACACACACACACACACACACACACACACACACACACACACACACACACACACACACAGAGAGAGAGAGAGAATGGTTCATTTGTGTGTTATCTCTCCCAGACACTCACATGGAAACAGCACACACACTCACCTTTTATGCCCACACACACCCACATACACACACATGCACAAGCACATTTCTGGCACAGGCTCATTGACGTCAAGAAACCCCATCCCCCATCACTCCTCCAGTATTTGCCATTCTTTACAAAGCAATGCTGGCTATTTGGGTCATCTGCAGCTTTAGGTGCTGGTGACCCTGACCCATCTGAACTGCCCCCTATAATTAGGCTAAAAGAATCAGATTTCAAAGTCAAAGTTCAGCCTCTCTCTCATACTCCATTTCTTATATTTAGTGAACTGAAGCGTGGAATTTCCACCGCACGTGATTTATGATTTCAGCTCAGCCCTCTGCCACCTCAAGATAAGTGGAAGAGAGAAGATACAAAGTACTCAGCCCTAATTCACCATAACTTCTTTCAATCATAAAAGTGGCCGAACTAATAACACATCCTTTACTCACCCCTTGTCTTTCCAAACCCGTATAATTCTCTTTCTTCCTTGAATTTTTTTTAATTTATTATTTGTTTTGGTGATGCAGAAATTACCCACCGCACCTTTAAAAAAATGCAATCATATCAGTTCCCGTTGTAAATATAAATGATTCTATAGAAGTTTATTTCCTTTTCCGAATAAAAAGCTTTCCTGTAGCTCAGTGGTAAGAGCATTGCGTTAACAACGCAAGGTTGTGGGTTGGATCCCAGGGGATTGCACATACCAATGTATAGGATAATGCAATGTAAGTCTCTTTGGATAAAAGCGTCTGCCAAATGCATAAATGTAAATGTAAAAAGGTCAATGTAAGATATTGTTTAAAATAAGAAATAAATGTGCACTGATACGTCACATTGTGATGTATAAAGTCACAATTATACAAGAAAAAAGTTGCTATAGGTATAATGGCACAACAATAAATAGTCACAATTTATGAGAAAAAGTTGCCATAATGAGATATAAAGATTAATTGTAAGATATACAGTAGCAATTTACGAGAAACAAAGTCGCAATTGTGAGATTTGAAGTCACCTTGTGAGACATAGTCGCAATTACGAGAATAAAGTTATCATGAGATATAAAGACACAAATAAATAGTTGCAATTTATGAGAAAAAAGTTGCCATTATAAGACAAAAAAGACACAAAGCAAGATATTAAGTTGCAATTTATGAGAAACAACTCAAAATTTGCAAGATTTAAAAAGTCACATTGTGAGATATAGTCACAATTCCATGAAAACAGAACAACAGTTAATTTTTTTCATATTAAGTGATTTAAAGACAGCCAACACAATTATGAGAAACATTCTTGTAATTGCAATATATATATATATATATATATATATATATATATATATATATATATATATATATATATATATATATATATATATATTTAATTATGAGATGGAAACAGGCTTCCAAATGTTCAATCATTATGCAAGAGTATAGATTTTTTTTCCCCTTAAGTTTCAAAACTTGCTTGAATCCGTCTTTCTCACTCAGACAGATCCTAGACTCCTAATCCCAAATGACTGATTCGTGAATTCTCCTTATGCAACACTTCTCCAGAAATGAGGCTTCTGCAGAAATGACTAGGGCCAAACTGAACCACAGTCCATCAAAAACCAACCATACATCCTCCCCACACCAAACCTCAATAGGATACACAAACTCATGTGCAACAAACTTAAGCAGATCTTGAACTTTATAAGGATGGGAAACCAAAGCTTCGTTAACGGCTCAAGTCCTCTATGATTAACTGTGGGCTCGAGCATTCCTGCTTGGTTTGCGGATGCCTAATTGGTGGCGTAAAACCACTTGCATGGCGAGTTTTCGTCAGACAGCTAAGGAATGCTGACTTAATGGAAGGGTTAATGTATGGAGGGTGCATGGGGATAAAATTAGAGATGCAAAGGGAGTTTGTCCTCATCCTGGGAAGTAAGACCGGACCCCAGCAGCAGAGGCATCCCTTCCCCCATGACCTTCAGTTTCCTTTTATGCTCCGTCTGCAATTCCTATAGGTCAGCTCAGCTTGACCTAGTTGGGTAGGGTTTTGGGAAGAGCTGGGTTCAAAATAAACACTCCAGTTGACAAAGAAACTGTATAAGGAAACCGCTTTACCTCAATTGTAAGATTGGTTGTGTAAGAATGGTAAAAATTGCACTTTTACTGATGTGAGTGATTCAAATCAAAAGGTTAATAACTAAAGAAAAAAATTCTGTTGCGAATATTCAAATGTTTGAGATCGATGAGATTTCTTAATCGTATGAAGATTTCTTCATAAAAGCCTCTAATGCTCTCCAAGGTTGCATTTATTTGATTAAAAATACAACAAACTAACATTATTGTTAAATATTATGACAATTTAAAATAACCATTTTCTATTTGAATATATTCTAAAATATAATGTATTTCTGTGATGCAAAGCTGAATTTTCAGCATCATTACTCCAGTCTTCAATGCACATGATCTTTCAGAAATCATTCTATGCTAATTTGATGCTCAAAAACATTAATTATAAATATATATATTCTACACTATGTATTAGACTGGCGAAATATAGCCTAGCGTCTCAGGTAGGTAAAGCACATGTGGTATACATTAAGTGAACTAATTTCTTCCAAGCTGTAAAAGTTTAACATTCCCAGACTTAACTCAAGCTATTCATGTAGTTACACCAGTGACGCTAGTATGTTGGTGCTAGCGTAGTATATATCTGTTCGTATGTGTGCACTTATATTTGTGAGGAGAAAGAGAGTGAGGAGTGATAATAAACTGTGAGAGATAGCCTGGGTAAGAAGAAGGAGAGAGCAGGGGGAGGAATGACTGAGACAGGGACAACATGTCACGTGTATGCTGGAGAAAGTACATAACCCCTCACAGGCCAGTCCCTAGACACAGCAATCGCATGAGCGGAGCCAGAACCTCTCAGACACGTCTGTCACGTCTCTCTGCGTGCATTTCAGTCTCATGCTGCCCTAACACCTCCCTCTGTCTCGTTTCGTCTTATTCAAGCTCACTTCCTTGAAGCAAATCACCGTGGGATCAGACTTTGTCTCAAATGTTTCTCCTAAAATTATTCTCTTTTCAATGTTAAAGTGAATGGTGACCTGGGGCTCCAAAAAGGACAAAAAGCTCCATAAAGTTAGTTAATGACTTGCGCATGATCTCAAGTCTGGTAAAGCTGTACAACTGGTTAAATTGAGGAACAGACCAAAATTTTCATCATTATTCACTAATAAACATCTCCTCTGCCTTTACTCATTCACATTTCATCTGTTTCTCTCCAGCAAATAAAACCGATAAAACTGTCTTTGTACATATTTAAACTAGTTGTGTATCGGTTAAACCCCTCACACAAGCGCTTGTCAATGCAGGGATCTATTGTTGTTGCGTCTCAAGTAGTTTGTTGTTATTCCGTCATTTCTTTAGCCTGGGCCAATGTTGCCATCTTCACTGTAAAAAATTATTTTCATGATTTGTTATCACAACTTTTTCTTTTGTCAAATCAACTTAGATAATTAATGTGGTGTAGATGACATAATGTTTTGAGTTTCTGTTGATTAAACCAATCTCCTTCATTGTATTAACTCAAATGTTTATTTCAATGAACTCAAAATTTTTAGGCAACCGGGTAACTTACTTTTTTAAGTTAAACCAACAACAATTTTTTTTACAGTGTTGTGGACAAACTAATTATTGAAATAAAGTCAATGCACATGTGCAATCAGTATGTACAGAATATGCATGGTTAGAAAAATATGTGCATACTTTCCTAATGGCTAAATTTACATCATGTACTGTATATTGTATGCATACCCAAGCATATTGTCGCTGTCGGGCGGAAACCTCAAACGTTACATTGTTGATATTATAGCTTTATATATAGTCAGACAATTGCCTGTCATTAGAGTATTAACATTTTACCAAAATCAAGCTGGAGTTACGAGGTTTTTGACCAGCGAATTTCAGAGAATTTCGTACATACGTGTTTTGTCCTTCAAAAGAAAGGCTGCTTCTGAGGGAGTAAGTGCATCATGTAACGTTTTTATCAACTTACAGGTTATTAAGTTTACTGTAGTTATGTGAGTGCTCAGTTTTTTCTGTCATTTGGCTCATGTTATTAAAAATGAATTGCTTCGCACAGGCTATTTAATACAGTACTGGCTATGACTCGACGACAAATGACGATACTCTTCTACGCTCTTCAAATACATAAAACATTAGTCTTTATATACACTGTAAAAAGTGAACAGTTGGATCAACTTAAAAAAATTACTTCAATTGGTAACACCTAAAGAAATTAAGTTTTCTCAACTTAAATTATCACGTAATGTGATAATTTAAGTTGAGAAAACTTAATTTCTTTAGGTGTTACCAATTGAAGTAATTTTTTTAAGTTGATCCAACTGTTCACTTTTTACAGTGTAGTGTTTCTAGAGTAAAGAAAAATGCCGTATTTATTCATATAACCAGTTCTTTATTTACCTTTACAGTGCAAACAAGCAAAGATGGTCAAAACTGCGTTTGCGGCACTTTACTCACGATAGAGGCGGGTGGAGTTACAAGGTTTGATCGACAGTTTGAGGATTCAGTGGAGTTACGAGGTGTAGGGATAGGGATGAAAAGACTGCTGGGGTCTTTTTCTTATATTTGAAACATCTCAGAAGAAGGAGACTTACAGTAAGCTTGAATCTGCATTTGCTCTCCATGTGTTCTCATTGCTGTCTATGAAATCAAAGAGATCTCCTTTTTCCTGCAGGAAACTTCACAACTATTTTAATACAACTAGCTATTAATAAACGTGTAAAACAGGATCTGAAGATCTTTGTGTGAAACAAAGGTTGAGACAGTCTTGAGGGTTTTGTAAACAAAGCCGATTCACATCCCTTTAAGAAACGCGTTTTTTTCTCACTCAGCAGGACGTATGTTTGAAAGAAAACTCCGGTTTGGTATCTCCGCCACCAAGTCTCAAGGCTGGCTCACCCACAGAACTCAGGACTGGAAATGAGCCAGGCGATTTTTTATTGTTTGAAATTTGGGATGTAATCCAAACAAAAGAACTACAGCCCTGGTATAGGCCTCTTAAAGTTATGCAAGTCTATGAGAGTAACAGTCCAATAAAAAAAACAGAAGACACTTATGTAAAGCTCTCATTACTGTGGCCGTGCCCCGTGAGGAGGGGATGTGGAGCTCTTCAACTATAGGGTTGTGAGTCATTCCATGAAATGAGTGCCATTTGTGTCCACAACGTTTAATGCAAGGCACAAAACACAAACATATGAAAGTATTTTGCCAGATTAAAGTCACAATGAAGTGAAGATAGAAGTGACCGATCTTCTGTATTGTTATATATATTGCCCAAACATAACAAAAAAAGTCACTGTTTGGATTTAAATAGGCAAATGCTTAAGAGTCTATGATTGGATCATTATTGCAGTGATTATTATGTTTCCAGAATGTTATATGTTTGGCAACAGTTCTTCTAACCCTTGATGGAGTGTGTCGCTTTTCATTTCTTAAACAACCATCATGGCCATATTCCAGGATGAAAATGTCAAGATTCATCAGGCTCAAATTGTGAAAGAATGGTTGGGAGGAGCATGAAGAATAATTTTCACACATGAATTGGCACCTCTGAGTCCAAACCTTAAATTCCTTGAAAGTATTTGGGATGTGCTGGAGGAGACTTTACAGAGTGCTGGACTCTTGCATTGTCAATCCAAGATCTTGACCAAAAATGTATGCACCTCTTGATGGAAATAAAAGTTGTGATGTTATTTCCATCAAGAGGTGAATCAATTTTTGGTCAAGATCTTGTACTGGCAATGCAATAGTCAAGCACTCTGTAAAGGATGACATTGTCATCCTGGAATATGGTCATGATGTGTCTTCTTAATGGTTGTTTTAGAAATTAAAAGTTACACACTCCATCAGTTAGGGTTAGAAGACCTGTTGCCAATATAACATGCTAGAAACATAATAATCACTGCAATAATGATCCATAGACTCTTAAGCGTTTGCCTATTTAAATCCAAACAGCACCTTTTTTTTGGGCCGGGCAGTGTAAAGTGTAAAGATTATCAAAAAAACTATAATAATATGGGATGGGTGTCTTGGTTCAATCCACTGGTTGTTGATTGGATGGAGGCAGATCTAAGAAAAGGACTCGGTTTAATTGGACAGAATGATTAGAGAAGTCTGGCATATGTCTGGCATTTGGAGTCAATTGTCAATTGTTGAGTCTTGAATGGTAATGATTGAAGGCCATAAGCTTCATAATAGAGCAGAACCATCTTGACTTGAAATGTTGAAATTGCTTGATATGAAATTAATTCTATAGAATGATTGAATTCTTACAGAAATTTTCTTTGAAAATGATCTTTCAAAAATGGAAAAGGGAGCCACAGATTACTTTGTTATGCACAATGACCCTCTCAAGTTAGAACAGGATGGCAAATTAAAGCTGAAGCCATATTTCTTTTCAGAACATGCTTTTAACGAGCAATATGGAAAGTTTTGCAAAGTCTGCAGGCGCTCTCTCTTTCTCTCCGTCTGTAAACCCAAGTAAGCATCAGGAGCATGAGCCTTTAATGATTACTCTGTGTCCTGTGGAGACTGGAAGCTCAGGGTTGTGGGAACGCAGGGTGCCACCTTATGCCAACCCATTCGCGGTCACGTCCGCCTGCTGGTCATGTCAGATGAACCCATGCAGCTTGGCTCTGATCTGAGTAGAGGAAGAACCAGTGCGATATTGTCGATCTGTGTACTTCCTCATCTAGTGCTTGCAGATCTAGTTTCATAATGCCATTATAAACAGGTCTGTGGTGCTCAGATCAGATGACCTGCCTGAGAAAAGAATAACTATGGGAACTGAGAAAGATATGGAATGTAACTGTTATATAATATGAAACATGTTTTCATGAATGGATATCGTGTGAGTATATTGATACAGCACTGGCAGTCTGTGTTGATGAAGATAATGCTAAATGCAAATGGATATGTTCAGAATAGCATACAATTTACTGTATTTCTGCTGAATATACATATATACATATATATATATATATATATATATATATGTATATATATATATATATATATGCTGTGAAATTTGAGTATGCATGAAATACCTGGATGACTGACATTTGGCAAAAACTGCAGTATATGCAACAAAGTACACTGCATAAAACAACATATCCTACAATTCAATGCTCAACTTCCATTTTCATTGAGATTTCAATCACAATTTTTAACATACTTCTTTGACTGCCAAAACATTATGCAAATAAAATACAAAATAATGTTTTTACCTGAAAGCCATTTTAACTTGAGGCTGAATTGTCATGCAACATAGTAATGTGATGTGGCAATAATGTATAGTATTTCTATTCAGTAGTATAGTAGTGTAAACTGTTTATTATTTAGTATCCCATTCTGAACACAAACATTCGTTTTTTTCATCGTTAGATGGAACCAGGAGACTTGCTGTCAATATGAGTTATACAGAACCACTGGATGTTTGACATTGACATATTCTATTCTATAAACGATAATGAATCATTTCCACCTGCCTATCATAATCATGATCATCATAATCATAGTCATTAAAGGTAAAAAAAATGAACTGGAAAAAAAGATTCTGTCCTTTTTGTGGAGTAAATTATGCTGGTATCATTACAGTTCTTAATGATTGACTGGTCCCTCATGTTGGTCTCCAGAACAGCCCCTAATATCAGTCCACCAGACCTTTGAATGAAGCTTTCGGCCCAGGCTGGTGTCATTGTGATTGAATTACAGGGTGCAGAAGGATTGTGGGTGATCAGCTTGGTGCTGTGCACTGATAGCATTAAGTCATCCATTCTGCATGGTGAGAGAGAGTGATTCAGGGTTCAGTCGACCATAAACGGGTCTAATTGATCTGGGCTCAGTTCACTTGACTCTGCAGTTTTCACACAAGAGTTCACCACCATTTCACCACAGGACTGGCCCTGCATTGCATTATAATCATGTGGGTAAAATGCTTAAAAATCAAAAGATAATTGTTATACCTATATATTAATGAAACTACATTTTCATTAATATATGAAATTTTGCATTTAAATATATTAATATATATAACTATATATAACTATATATATATATATATATATATATATATATATATATATATATATATATATATATATATATATATCAATAAGTGGTGTGCGGTGGTGTTTTAAAATGAGGCAAAGTTCTCTTAGATTTTTTATATATATATATCAAATGTAAATTTATGTCCCTGTTACACTTAATGTTTCTGGTTAAATTACATACACACATTAAATAAAAAAGACATACTAAATACAATTGTATACAATATGTATTGTTCTATTTATTAAAACCAAGTATAAATGTAATGAAGCATTTTTACATTTATTCCAAAATAATAACTAAAGGCAGTAACAATTTAAACAATGTTTATGTTGTTATATTTTTGTAATATTGATTATTTCCTGCATGGGCTGTTGATTTAAAATTTTTAAAGGTCCCATTGCACGGATTATTTTATTATTTTAGAAAGTTTCCTGGGGTGCCCTTATAATGTTAGTATGTTTTTTAGATCAAAAGTTGTTATAATTTAGAAATAAAAGGCATATTTCCTAGCCTGATTTTAGCCTCTGATTTGAACGCTCTGCCTGAAGGGGCGTGTCTGCTGTGAGACTTCAGTGTAAACGCCCACTGCTGTGATTGGCTGACATGCTTGGATATGAAATATTTAGCATTACATGTGGAACTCTCTCGAAAACATTTACTATTACAGCTATTATACGTTTTTACTATTACAGCTATCGTGAATAACGAATCGTGATAAGTTTTTAAGTCCTAAGTATTTAGATCTATTCCCATCACATAAAAGGTTGCAGTGATGAGCATTGAGCAGATGACAGCCTGTTGATCGCGTGAATGAAGATCTTATCATTGCAACGCATTTTCTGCACTCTCACTAATGATTTCACCAATGCAAACATGAGGTAAATACAGTAAGAGCTTCGTTGTGCAGTGTAACAGCGTCATTGATTTCATAACGAGTTTTGGCAAGTGTCCAGATAAACTCGCGCTGTGTGATTGACAGCTTGGGCGATTGGAAAGGGATTGTTCTTTGATCGCTTTCTGTATATATATTAATCACAGTTTAAGTAAGATTATTTTCATCCTACTAAGAGAAACGACTTGAAGTTGATCGTTTAGAAGTCACTGGCTTGATTTACTGATGCATAAACAGTATTGAACGATTTTGAGAGAAAGATTATCTGTCTGAACTTGAACAATAACACATCAGACATTCACATAACCCACTGGTTCTTCAGAGGCTCGGGTGAAGGAACTAAAAAATAATTTTGTGTTCATTTGTACATCCAAACACTCAGAAACCACTTCGCTCGATTGCAAGCCATGATGTCTCTCGAGGAAAAACCAATATCGCGCTCGCACAGCTCATTTTCTCATGGGCGGGCCAAATTCTTTTTGCGGGCAAAGAAGAGAAAGGGGAGGTAACCTTTCCCCTTATGACGACATAAGGGGAAGATTTCTAGATTCGCCCGTCTGAGCTTTCATTTTCTCAAAAATACCCAGGGCCTGGTTTACACCCATCAAAACGTCTAGCCACTGGAGGACCATAGGCAGGCTAGGGGAACTCATATTAAGGTTAAAAAACCTCATAAAGTGAAATTTTCATGCAATGGGACCTTTAACATCATCAGAATCACGTGACTGTAAACAAGTTATTCATAAAGAGAGCCATTTACTTCATTCCTGAATGTATCAGCCATTTTAATCGAATGAATGAAGGAATGACTCAGTGACTTACTCATTTAGACATTTATTGTCAACTACCGGCAGTTGAAGATTCTTGAGTGTCATTTCATTAATTTTTACTCACTCTCATGGCTGTTGAAGCCTAAAAGTTTATGTGTAAAAAATTCGATCAATTAAAATATATTTTTTTTCTAAAGCTATTTTTTCTAATGTCTATTTGATGCTTTTCTCATTTAAAACAACAATGACTTTAAATTATCGTTTGGGGGTAATTTGTCAGCTAAATTTGATGTGTGATTAATATTTTATACAGGGCAACGGTACATAACAAAACGAAAACTAAAACTAAAACGTAAAAATTTGAATATAAAAAACTGAAAATGTAAAAACAAAATTTAAAATATTAATTAATACAAAATATATATTTTCCCTCTTGTTTATACTCTTTAAATAATTATGCATATACATGTTTTATATGTAAGCATTTTTAGATTGCAATTATCAGTAGAACATTATACATAAAAAAAATTGAAATTAATGTTTATGTATGAATTTTTTTATTTTTTTGTCTTTGAGGTCAAGCTACCATAATCAATCGGGTAAGGCCTCAGCTTTATCAATTTAATTAGCTTAAGAATTTCATTATTCTAGACCCCAGATAAAATACCAAACATTTACATTTACAAATTTTAAATTTATCAGTATAGAATTAACAAAAACCTGACATTAAAGGTGAAGCATACTTTTTTTAATGTTATTTTTCCCTCTATTCCTGTTTAATTAATTAAAGTCAACTAAACAACTAAGTAATTAATTTACTTATAAGCTAGGTTGATTTCCTGAAAAAGTGTC